>NC_069503.1:176700529-177010529 GCF_027579735.1 Bombina bombina | reverse complement strand
AGGGGGCCAGGGAGGTTTTGTCTGAGGGAGAATTTTCAGATTCAGGGAAAATTTCTCAACAAGCTGAACCTGATGTGATTACATTTAAATTTAAGTTGGAACATCTCCGCGCTCTGCTTAAGGAGGTGTTATCCACTCTGGATGATTGTGAGAATTTGGTCATTCCAGAGAAACTATGTAAAATGGACAAGTTCCTAGAGGTCCCGGGGCCCCCCGAAGCTTTTCCTATACCCAAGCGGGTGGCGGACATTGTAAATAAAGAATGGGAAAGGCCCGGTATACCTTTCGTCCCTCCCCCATATTTAAAAAATTGTTTCCTATGGTCGACCCCAGAAAGGACTTATGGCAGACAGTCCCCAAGGTCGAGGGGGCGGTTTCTACTCTAAACAAACGCACCACTATACCCATAGAAGATAGTTGTGCTTTCAAAGATCCTATGGATAAAAAATTAGAAGGTTTGCTTAAAAAGATGTTTGTTCAGCAAGGTTACCTTCTACAACCAATTTCATGCATTGTCCCTGTCACTACAGCCGCGTGTTTCTGGTTCGATGAGCTAGAAAAGGCGATCACTAATAATTCTTCTTCTTATGAGGAGATTATGGACAGAATCCGTGCTCTCAAATTGGCTAATTCTTTCACCCTAGACGCCACTTTGCAATTGGCTAGGTTAGCGGCTAAAAATTCTGGGTTTGCTATTGTGGCGCGCAGAGCGCTTTGGTTAAAATCTTGGTCAGCGGATGCGTCTTCCAAGAACAAATTGCTTAACATTCCTTTCAAGGGGAAAACGCTGTTTGGCCCTGACTTGAAAGAGATTATCTCTGATATCACTGGGGGCAAGGGCCACGCCCTTCCTCAGGATAGGTCTTTCAAGGCCAAAAATAAACCTAATTTTCGTCCCTTTCGCAGAAACGGACCAGCCCCAAGTGCTACGTCCTCTAAGCAGGAGGGTAATACTTCTCAAGCCAAACCAGCCTGGAGACCAATGCAAGGCTGGAACAAAGGAAAGCAGGCCAAGAAACCTGCCACTGCTACCAAGACAGCATGAGATGTTGGCCCCCGATCCGGGACCGGATCTGGTGGGGGGCAGACTCTCTCTCTTCGCTCAGGCTTGGGCAAGAGATGTTCTGGATCCTTGGGCGCTAGAAATAGTCTTCCAAGGTTATCTTCTGGAATTCAAGGGGCTTCCCCCAAGGGGGAGGTTCCACAGGTCTCAATTGTCTTCAGACCACATAAAAAAACAGGCATTCTTGCATTGTGTAGAAGACCTGTTAAAAATGGGAGTGATTCATCCTGTTCCATTAGGAGAACAAGGGATGGGGTTCTACTCCAATCTGTTCGTAGTTCCCAAAAAAGAGGGAACGTTCAGACCAATCTTAGATCTCAAGATCCTAAACAAGTTTCTCAAGGTTCCATCGTTCAAAATGGAAACCATTCGAACTATTCTTCCTTCCATCCAGGAAGGTCAATTCATGACCACGGTGGATTTAAAGGATGCGTATCTACATATTCCTATCCACAAGGAACATCATCGGTTCCTAAGGTTCGCATTCCTGGACAAGCATTACCAGTTTGTGGCACTTCCGTTCGGATTAGCCACTGCTCCAAGGATTTTCACAAAGGTACTAGGGTCCCTTCTAGCGGTGCTAAGACCAAGGGGCATTGCAGTAGTACCTTACTTGGACGACATTCTGATTCAAGCGTCGTCCCTTCCTCAAGCAAAGGCTCACACGGACATTGTCCTGGCCTTTCTCAGATCTCACGGATGGAAAGTGAACGTAGAAAAGAGTTCTCTATCTCCGTCAACAAGGGTTCCCTTCTTGGGAACAATAATAGACTCCTTAGAAATGAGGATTTTTCTGACAGAGGCCAGAAAAACAAAACTTCTGAACTCTTGTCAAATACTTCATTCTGTTCCTCTTCCTTCCATAGCGCAGTGCATGGAAGTAATAGGTTTGATGGTAGCGGCAATGGACATAGTTCCTTTTGCGCGCATTCATCTAAGACCATTACAACTGTGCATGCTCAGTCAGTGGAATGGGGACTATACAGACTTGTCTCCGACGATACAAGTAAATCAGAGGACCAGAGATTCACTCCATTGGTGGCTGTCCCTGGACAACCTGTCACAGGGGATGAGCTTCCGCAGACCAGAGTGGGTCATTGTCACGACCGACGCCAGTCTGGTGGGCTGGGGCGCGGTCTGGGGACCCCTGAAAGCTCAGGGTCTTTGGTCTCGGGAAGAATCTCTTCTACCGATAAATATTCTGGAACTGAGAGCGATATTCAATGCTCTCAAGGCTTGGCCTCAGCTAGCAAAGGCCAAGTTCATACGGTTTCAATCAGACAACATGACAACTGTTGCGTACATCAACCATCAGGGGGGAACAAGGAGTTCCCTGGCGATGGAAGAAGTGACCAAAATCATTCAATGGGCGGAGACTCACTCCTGCCACTTGTCTGCAATCCACATCCCAGGAGTGGAAAATTGGGAAGCGGATTTTCTGAGTCGTCAGACATTTCATCCGGGGGAGTGGGAACTCCATCCGGAAATCTTTGCCCAAATTACTCAACTGTGGGGCATTCCAGACATGGATCTGATGGCCTCTCGTCAGAACTTCAAGGTTCCTTGCTACGGGTCCAGATCCAGGGATCCCAAGGTGACTCTAGTAGATGCACTAGTAGCACCTTGGACCTTCAAACTAGCTTATGTATTCCCGCCGTTTCCTCTCATCCCCAGGCTGGTAGCCAGGATCAATCAGGAGAGGGCATCGGTGATCTTGATAGCTCCTGCGTGGCCACGCAGGACTTGGTATGCAGACCTGGTGAATATGTCATCGGCTCCACCATGGAAGCTACCTTTGAGACGAGACCTTCTTGTTCAAGGTCCGTTCGAACATCCGAATCTGGTCTCACTCCAACTGACTGCTTGGAGATTGAACGCTTGATCTTATCAAAGCGAGGATTCTCAGATTCTGTCATTGATACTCTTGTTCAGGCCAGAAAGCCTGTAACTAGAAAAATTTACCACAAAATATGGAAAAAATATTTCTGTTGGTGTGAATCTAAAGGATTCCCTTGGGACAAGGTAAAAATTCCTAAGATTCTATCCTTTCTTCAAGAAGGTTTGGAGAAAGGATTATCTGCAAGTTCCTTGAAGGGACAGATTTCTGCCTTGTCTGTGTTACTTCACAAAAAGCTGGCAGCTGTGCCAGATGTTCAAGCCTTTGTTCAGGCTCTGGTTAGAATCAAGCCTGTTTACAAACCTTTGACTCCTCCTTGGAGTCTCAATTTAGTTCTTTCAGTTCTTCAGGGGGTTCCGTTTGAACCCTTACATTCCGTTGATATTAAGTTATTATCTTGGAAAGTTTTGTTTTTGGTCGCAATTTCTTCTGCTAGAAGAGTTTCAGAATTATCTGCTCTGCAGTGTTCTCCTCCTTATCTGGTGTTCCATGCAGATAAGGTGGTTTTACGTACTAAACCTGGTTTTCTTCCGAAAGTTGTTTCTAACAAAAACATTAACCAGGAGATAGTCGTGCCTTCTTTGTGTCCGAATCCAGTTTCAAAGAAGGAACGTTTGTTGCACAATTTGGATGTTGTTCGTGCTCTAAAATTCTATTTAGATGCTACAAAGGATTTTAGACAAACATCTTCCTTGTTTGTTGTTTATTCTGGTAAAAGGAGAGGTCAAAAAGCAACTTCTACCTCTCTCTCTTTTTGGATTAAAAGCATCATCAGATTGGCTTACGAGACTGCCGGACGGCAGCCTCCTGACAGAATCACAGCTCATTCCACTAGGGCTGTGGCTTCCACATGGGCCTTCAAGAACGAGGCTTCTGTTGATCAGATATGTAAGGCAGCGACTTGGTCTTCACTGCACACTTTTACTAAATTTTACAAGTTTGATACTTTTGCTTCTTCTGAGGCTATTTTTGGGAGAAAGGTTTTGCAAGCCGTGGTGCCTTCCATCTAGGTGACCTGATTTGCTCCCTCCCTTCATCCGTGTCCTAAAGCTTTGGTATTGGTTCCCACAAGTAAGGATGACGCCGTGGACCGGACACACCTATGTTGGAGAAAACAGAATTTATGTTTACCTGATAAATTACTTTCTCCAACGGTGTGTCCGGTCCACGGCCCGCCCTGGTTTTTTAATCAGGTCTGATAATTTATTTTCTTTAACTACAGTCACCACGGTATCATATGGTTTCTCCTATGCAAATATTCCTCCTTTACGTCGGTCGAATGACTGGGGAAGGCGGAGCCTAGGAGGGATCATGTGACCAGCTTTGCTGGGCTCTTTGCCATTTCCTGTTGGGGAGGAGAATATCCCACAAGTAAGGATGACGCCGTGGACCGGACACACCGTTGGAGAAAGTAATTTATCAGGTAAACATAAATTCTGTTTTTTCTTTACAAAATTCACCATTTAAGGTACATTAAAGGGACATGATACCCACATTTTTTCTTTCTTGATTTAGAGATAGAATGTAATTTTAAACAAGTTTCTAATTTACTTCTATGATCTAATTTGCTTAATTCTTTTAATATCCTTTGCTGAAAAGTATATCTAAATAGGATCAGAAGCTGCTGATTGGTGGCTGCACATAGATGCCTCGTGTGATTGGCTCACCCATGTGCATTGCTATTTCTTCAGTAAAGGATATCTAAAGAATGAAGCAAATGAGATAATAGAAGTAAATTGGAATGTTTTTTAAAATAGTTTTCTTTATCTGAATCAGGAAAGAAAAAAATGTGGGTTTAATGTCCCTTTAAACACTAAACACCTTTTATAAGCATAGTATTGAGGTTAATCGCTGCCTCCCTCTAGTCATGGGTGTGGCCATTTTTAAATCTATCTATATCTTTCACTACATTTCAGTGCAGTGTAACCTAGATTCCATAATGGCAACACCAATAATTAGAGGGGGGGGGTGCATGAAATGTTGAATCCAGGAGGTTCTTGATTATAACTGATTGCCTACTGGCCCTGGGTATATCACACATACAAAATGTTATTTTGCCAATTAAACTCTTATAATATATGTGAAATAATATATAATATATGTGAAATAATATATAATATATGTGAAATAATATATAATATATGTGAAATAATATATAATATATGTGAAATAATATATAATATATGTGAAATAATATATAATATATGTGAAATAATATATAATATATGTGAAATAATATATAATATATGTGGAAATAAATAATGGTTACATTTATTTGTGTTTAAAAATGGGTTCCTAAATGTCATTCTGTTCATTGTATTTCCAGAGTTATAATTATTTGAAAATACACACTTATAACATTAAGTGCCAGATTACGAGTTGAGCGCAAAATATCGCTTCTGCAAAAGCGATATTTGTGTTTAACTGAGTCATACCAGTGTACGCAAATTATGAGTGAGGTGCAATGCGAACTCGACCTCGTGTTTGCATTGCACAAAAGCATTGCGCTCACGAGAGCGCGCTTTCATAGGTTCAGAAGGGAGTACGCTGCAGAGCGATGGCAGCATATTGTAAACATATATGTATATGACTATATACATATATATTTATTTGTTAATATGTGCATATACACATATTAACACATAAATATACAGTCATGGCCAAAAATATTGGCACCCCTGCATTTCTGTCAGATAATGCACCACTTCACCCAGAAAATTGTTGCAATTACAAATGTTTAGGCATTCTCATGTTTATTTCTTTTGTTTGTATTGATATGACACAAAAAAGTGCAGAAAATAAGCCAAATCTGACACATTCCACGCAAAACTCCAAAAATGGACTGGTTAAAATTGTAAGAAATAATTGCATTCCAAGTTTGTGATTCTCCTGTAATTTGTAATTAAACTCACCTGTATCAATTAACAGGTGCTGACAATATAAAAATTGCACCGGTAACCAGATAAAATGGTGAAACATTGACTCAACCTTTCTGTTGTGTGTTTCTGTGTGCAACACTGAGCATGGAGAAGAGAAAGAGCAGCAAAGAATTGTCTGAGGATTTGAGAACAAAAATTGTGGAAAAGCATGGATAATCTCAAGGTTACAAGTCCATCTCCAGAGATCTTAATGTTCCTGTGTCCACTGTGCGCAACATTGTCAAGCCTATGGCACTGTAGCTAATCTCCCTGGATGTAGATGAAAGAGAAAAATTGATTAAAGATTGCAACAAAGGATTGTTCGAATGGTGGATAAAGAACCTCGATCAACTTCCAGACAAAGTTGAGCTGACCTTCAGACACAGGGTATAAATGTAGAAAAAGAGGGGGGTGTGGGATAGCGCTTAGACAGCTGTGAATCTTGTTAAATGAATTTGGTGTATATAATACCAAATAGTTTTTATATCTATACTTTCAGATACACTGGAGGGTCCCTGATTGGGGTTCTCAAATTTTGATATATCTGACTTGGTATATTAGAAAGTAACAGCGTGTATGTCTTGGTCTTAGACCGGGATAGTTAAGGTTCTTAGATAATTACTATGTCTAAGTTTTATAGCCTTTTACCTTATGACTTATAAATCACAGATATATTTATAAAATATGAAATCAAAGAATGGAGTTTGGTGTTAAAAATATATATATTTTTTTTATTCCTATACAGAAGAAAATCCTAGCAGAAATTAATAAACAATAAAATCTAACACATTGATGCCGGCATCTAAATCTATGTTTTAAAACATCGTTAAAATTTGTATTCTTATACAAGTGTAGCACATTACCAACTTTCTGATGATTCTATGTTCCGGTTACAGTTTAAGAAAAGACTTTTGTTTGTAACGTTACATTCAGATCAGTTTGTTACTTTTTCTCATAAGGATGTATCACGTGATCTTAGTTATGTTTCTCTCGTGATATATTTTGATATAATGTTGCAAATCAGATTTTAGGGTATACTACTATCTATATATGTGTGTTTATACCGTGTGTTTGCAAACATACAATAGTATTCCAGGTTAGTTACTACTTAGTTTACACCCTTGTTTCTATAAACATAGTTCTCACAGTGGTAAATAGTTTTTTTCAGATTTTTCTGTGATTTCTTTATGGTAATGTTCTTTGAAAAAGTGTCTTATTTAAAAAACCTTGGTACAATGTCCGTATTCTGGATTCCTCAGTCCAAGTATGTGACCGGCCGGTCTCTTCGTTGTGGAGTGGCTCCGTGTATTCTCCTGCGCCGTCCTTCTCTTGGTTTTGGATCTGGGTCGGATTGTGGTCCTTGAGGTCTTTCCCAGATCGAGTCGTTAAATTTTCCTTTATGTCTGTGTTACCCTTAGCTGGTGATTGGGGCTGGAACGGTTACTGGGTCCTGGGGCAGGAATTATACATATAGAGTCTGTCCCTTTTGTGTGGGATATGGCTCGATGTACCTGCCCTAGCCAGCTCGAACACAAGAAAGCCTCTCACCTGCTGGGTTGAATTCTTTGGTTATCGGATAACTGTAAGCAATCTCTACGCGTTTCAGCATCTTGATAAAGAATTCATAGAATCATCAGAAAGTTGGTAATGTGCTACACTTGTATAAGAATACAAATTTTAACGATGTTTTAAAAATTTAGATGCCGGCATCAATGTGTTAGATTTTATTGTTTATTAATTTCTGCTAGGATTTTCTTCTGTATAGGAATAAAAAAAATATATATATTTTTAACACCAAACTCCATTCTTTGATTTCATATTTTATAAATATATCTGTGATTTATAAGTCATAAGGTAAAAGGCTATAAAACTTAGACATAGTATCTAAGAACCTTAACTATTACGGTCTAAGACCAAGACATACACGCTGTTACTTTCTAATATACCAAGTCAGATATATCAAAATTTGAGAACCCCAATCAGGGACCCTCCCGAGTATCTGAAAGTATAGATATAAAAACTATTTGGTATTATATACACCAAATTCATTTAACAAGACTCACAGCTGTCTAAGCGCTATCCCACACCCCCCTCTTTTTCTATCTTTGATCTAGGTGATAGTGTTTTCGAGGTTACATCACCTTTGGGATTAGCAAAGAGTCTGAGTGTAGAATCTTTGTATCACTCTTTCTTCTTACAGGGTACAAATGTGTCAGCTCGCAGCATACGTCGTCATCTGAATGAAAAGGGACTCTATGGTAGGAGACCCAGGACAACCACACTGCTGACATAAAAACATAAAAAAGCCAAAACTTACCTGAGGAAGCCAAATCCTTTTGGGATAATGTGCTGTAGACAGATGAAACTAAATTACTGCTTTTTGGTAAAGCCCATCATTTTACTGTTTTCAGAAAAAGAAATGAGGCTTCTAAAGAAAATAATACAGTCCCTACAGTCAAACATGGGGAGGTTCACTGATGTTTTTGGGTTGCTTTTGCTGCTTCAGGCACTGCATGTCTTCACTGTGTGCATGGCATTATGAAATCTGAAGACTACCAAAGGTCATGGGTCTTACAGCAGGACAATGACCCAAAGCACACATCAAAAAGCACCCAGAAATGTTTAATACAAAGTGCTGGAGAATACTGAACTGGCCAGCAATGAGTCCAGATCTCAATCCCATAGAGCACCTGTGGAGAGATCTCAAAACAGCAGTTGGGAAAAGGAACCCTTCCAATCTGAGATACCTGGAGCAGTTGGTGAAAGAAAAGTAGTCCAAAATTCCAGTAGAGAGGTGTAAGAAACTCCATTGATGGTTACAGGAAGGGATTGATTTCAGTTATTTTTTCCAAGGGGTGTGCTACCAAATATTAAATTGAAGGTGCCAATAATTTTGTCCAGTCTATTTTTGGAGTTTAGCGTGGAATTTGTCAGATTTGGCTTTTTTTCTCTCCACTTTTTTGTGTCATACCAGTACAAACAAAAGAAATAAACATGAGAGTTGAAGAAAAATGCACTCCAAACTTACAAAACAGTCAAATGCCCTGGGTGCAGCAAACACTTATTGGTCTGAGGACGGACTGCTTTAGGTCCGAAAACGTTCACTGATTAAAGTGACATTATATTACAAAAGTTTCCTTTGGAGTGCGCTTTTTTCTATTTTATATATATATATATATATATATATATATATATATATATATATATATATATATATATATATATAAGCAGATAGATATATATTTACAGAGGATACACAGTTCCCATAGACCGCAGCTTTTCAGTGCCGTTTTTTTTCTAACGCCTCACACCTGCCAACTTTAAACCCTCATAATAACTCCTTCTTGCATTTATTTTATTAAAGATGCTACTATCTTTATTTTTTAATAAAGTATATTTAACAGGACATGAAACACAATTTTTTTTTCTTTCATGAGTCAGATAAAGTATGCAATTTTAAACAACTTTCTCATTTTCTTTTATTATATAATTAGTTTTTTTTCTCTTGGTATCCTTTTTTGAAAGGCATACAACAGTAAGCTCAGGAGCAGCAATGCACTACTGAGTGCTAGCTGCTGATTGGTGGCTGCATATATTTATACCTCTTGTTATTGGCTCACCTGATGTGTTAAGCTAACTCTCAGCAGTGCATTGCTGCTGCTTCTTCAACAAAGGAAACTAAGAGAGAGAAGCAAATCTGACAATAGAAGAAAATAAGTAAGTTGTTTATAATTGTATGCTCTATTTGAATCATGGAAGAAAAAAAAATGGGTTTCATGTCCATTTAAGGGAACATAAATCTGAAATAAGAAAATAAGAAAATATTCCTTATTGCACTAGTGCTTCCCTATAACTAGAGAAGCAATGCACTATTGGCCCTGAACTGAGCACGTCCACTGAGACAATAAGGGACCGCATATGTGCGTAGCTGGCAATTACCTGCAGTATTCGGCTTAAGGCACATGAGCCAATCAAGGTATGCATGTTGTATCTGAATTATAAAAGTTTAGTTTAATTTTGAATATCCCCTTTTTTTTCCTTTAACTGATTATTAATGTGTACTGTAAAGTCTCAGATATACATATCGGGATACTAGAATGATGTTATATCAGAAAATATAAAAAATTGTTGGAACAAATATTTAAATTCCCTGTCTTAAGTCTGTTTTCTCTCATTTCACTGGCATGTTTATGCAAATATATACTAGTGTAAACATCTAGCATAACCGCAGTATCTGGTGCAGAACAAAAGAAAATGTCAGTTTACCAAAAATAAGTGCAGATGTTTACTGTCCCCACCTATCCCCTGCATAGTAACACATTTTCTGACATCCTAAGAATTCTTTCCGCATTAATAATAAATTAGCAGATCCATGAATGCATTCTCTACAGCCAGCAGTGATTCTTTAGGGTAACCATTGCAAGTATAGCACACACAAAACAATACATACAAATAAAATATCTTCCTGTTGAATTTATTGTGGGGATTTATTTTCTATTTGTTTTAGTTAAAGGGACAGTCTAGTTAAAATTATTTTTTTTATAATTCAAATAGGGCAATTTACTTTTATCATCCAATTTGCTTTGTCCTCTTGGTATTCTTTTTGGAAAGCTAAACTTAGGTAGGATCATTTATAAGCTGTTGAACTGCCTCATTTCTCAGTGCTTTTTGACAGTTAGACACTGTTATTTCATGTGTGTCATATAGATAACATTGTTCTCACTCTTGTGGAGTTATTTAAGAGTCTGAACAGATTGGCTAAACTGCATGTCTGTCAAAAGAACTGAGGTAAAAAATATATTATTATAACAGTGCTGGTTATGTAAAACTTGGGTATTGTTAATAAAGGGATTATCTATCCTTTTAAACAATAAACATTCTGGAGTAGACTGTCCCTTTAATACGGCTTGATACGAAATAGCTTTGAATCTCAAGCGTGCTTTGTTGGAATCTTGTAAATGTATTCAGTTACGTTTTACATAAGAAATCATATAAAATGATCCAAGTTTATTTTGCCTCTTTGAATTTTAAATGGATAGAGCAGAATATATTTTCAGTTAAAAATATATTGTTGTTGAGCTCCTATTTCCCAGCAGAATATGAAAAGTAGTGGTGAGCAGCTAGCAGCCCAGGGGTCATATGTGAACCGCACACGTCCCTTGGAATTTGTCTCCTTATATCTAGGCATAAGCACTAGACATTTGCCTTTGGTTTCAGTTAAAAAAAATTCCCCCCATATTTGTAGCATTTGTCTGAAAATGATAAACAAGGTGCCCCTTTAACCCCTTCAGAACAGGGCAAGTGTTGAAGATCGGAACAAAGTTCCGATGTAAACATTTGATGGAAAAAGGAAATCATGTGACTTCAACACGGGATCGGATCATGGGGGGCTGCCTATGCTGCTAGGCATGAGCTCCAGTTGGATATTCCATTTCCTAAAAACAGGAGAGAGTAGGATATTGAAAAAGGACTTCCGTGCCATCCTAAAAGCATTTAAACTCTGCGCTTTTTGGACGACATAGAACATCCTAACGGTCTCTAGAGGTTAACAAGAAAAAATCGTTGATTCAGTTGTGCAAGTAAATCATTACTCCTAAATTTATACTATTCAATAAAGATTTATCAATGTCTTTGTCAGTTGATTAATTCATACGTTACAATAACAAAAAATAGAGGGCGCCCTTCCAACCAAAATACACAGACACACATATACACACATACACACATACACACACACACATTATTATTATTATTCTTTATTTATAAAGCGCCAACAGATTCCGCAGCGCTGTCCATGGGTACAAAGATAACATTACAACGGTGAAACAATACAATATAAAACAATATTTTACAGACAAATACAGGGGGAATTGAGGGCCCTATTCCTGTGGGAACTTACACTCTAGATGGGTAGGAGGATGGGAAACAGGAGGTGGGGACTGCAAATGTGAGAATGATATTAGTGAGGAGATAGATGAGGGCAACTGTTGGGTAAGTGAAATTAATTTGTTACTGAGTCGGGTAACAAGTTAGGGGAAAGTCTTGACAGCTTGAGAAAGTGCATTCCAGAGGGTTGGTGCCACATGAGAGAAGTCCTGTTGTCTAGCATGGGAGGAGGTGATGGTAGAGGATGCAAGGAGCAGGTCATTGTTGGATCTTAGGGGGCGGGCTGGAGTATATTTGTTGATGACTGAGGACAGGTAGGGTGGGGTAGCATTGATGAGGGCTTTGTAGGTCAGGGTGAGAATTTTTTTAATTAATTCTGCTTTGAATGGGGAACCAGTGAAGGAACTCACAGAGAGGTGCTGCAGATACAGAGCGTCGAGAGAGGTGGATTAGCCTGGCAGAGGCATTTAGGATGGATTAAAGGGGGAGAGAGGGAGGCCAGTTAGTAGGTTATTACAGTAATCAAGTCGATAAACTACCAGGTGGTGGATTAGCTGTTTTGTAGTTTCAGCGCTCAGAAACGGACACATTTTGGAGATATTGCGTAGGTGGTTGTGGCATTATGAAGAGAACAATTGGATGTGGGGAATGAAGGACAGATTTGAGTCAAGTGTGACTCCAAGGCAGCGGACTTGGGGTGATGGAGAGATAGTGGTGCCGCCAACAGTGATATAAAAATTAGAAACTGGAGTAGAATTAGAGAGGTGGGATTAGAAGTAGTTTGGTCTTGGACATCTTTTATTTTTAAGTGGTGAGAGGCCATCCACAAGGAAATGCCAGATAAGCAGTCACTGATTTGACACACACACACACACACATATATATATATATATATATATATATATACACACACACATATATACACACAAACACACACACACACCTCTATACTTACACACACACACATATAGGTTGCACTGATACCGATACTAGTATCTTTATTGGTGCCGATACCAAGTATTTGCATGAGTAATTGTACTCCTGCAAATGCATTGATACTTAGTTGCCTATTTATGAAAGTGTCAACCGGAAATACACCGGAATTCCACATCGTAATTGTTGCAAGATTGATCTGACCGAGTTATCAAAGCATCAAGATCGGCAAATCTTGACATTTGTGACGTAACATACAATCCCGCGATCTCAATCCGACGCAGATCGATGCTTACGTCATTACAGATGTTCCAAATACACATTCAACTCTATTTGACACTTTTTCCAATTTATCAAACATTTAACAGGTACGCTTGTGGCTTTTAATACCTGGTTTTCAAACCGCCACCCTTGAGGCTGCGGATGCCATAGAAATCAATGGGAGTCTGAAAGCAACGAAAGCTTATGTTCGATGCTGCAAGACAATGAAATATACCTTTATTGATTTCTATGGTTGAAAAAAAAGTTACGTTTACACCTAACATAAACCCTGAGTCTAAACACCCCTAATCTTCCGCCCCCGACATCGCCGACACAAATAAAATGGGTTAACCCCTATTCCGCCGCTCCCCGACACCGCCTCCACTAAATAGACTTATTAATCCCTAAATTTCTGGCCTCCCACATCACCACCACAACTAAACCTATTTATCCCTAAACCGTCAGCCACCCACATCGCCAAAAAATAAATTAAGCTATTAACCCCTAAACCTAACAACCCCTTAACTTTAAAATAAAATTACAAGATCCCTATCTTAACATAAATAAAAACTTACCTGTAGAATTAAAAAATACTAATTTTAAACGATAAATTAACCTACCCTATTATACTAAAATTAAATAAACTAAATTACATATTAAAAAACCTAACACTACTAAAATTATTTAAATATAAAATTAAACATCATTACAAGTACTAAATTACCAAAAAAACAAACACTAAGTTACAAAAAATAACAAACGAAATTATCCAAAATAATTTTTTGTTACACCTAATCTAATAGCTCTATCAAAAAAAACCCTCCCCAAAATAAAACCCCCCTAGCCTACAATAAACTACCAATGGCCCTTAAAAGGGCCTTTTGTGGTGCATTTCCCCAAAGATATCGGCTCTTTTATCTGTAAAAAATAAATAAAATACAAACACCCCCCAACAGTAAAACCCACCACCCAACCAATCCCCCCAAATAAAAATCAAACAAACAACTAAGCTACCCATTGCCCTGAAAAGGGCATTTGGATGGGCATTGCCCTTAAAAGGGCATTTAGCTCTTTTACAAGCCCAAACCCTAATCTAAAATAAAAACCCACCCCAAAAAATTATAAAAATCCTAACACTAACCCCGAAGATAAACTTGCAGTTCTGAAGTCCCGACATCCATGCGGCGATGTCTTCATCCATCCAGGCGGAAGAAGTATTCATCCAAGCAGCATCTTCTATCTTCATCCCTGCAGCGTGAAGCTGGTCCATCCTGAAGCCATCCGACGCGGAGCTCCTCTCGCCACTGTAAACTGAAGCTTCAATGCAAGGGACGCGATTCAAGATGGCGTCCCTTGCATTCCTATTCACTGATTTGAGTTTTAAATTCAAATCAGCCGATAGGAGGCGAGCTTCTGAAATCCTATTGGCTTTTCAAATCAGCCAATAGGATGAGAGCTACTGAAATTCTATTGTACTAAAAAAATGGTATTGGTGGAACCCTAATACCCACACCTACCTACCTATATATACACACACACACACATACATACACAAAACAGACAAAAAAATCCCTTGTAAAATATACAATAAGTAAAACCAAGTCTTTACAGTTTGTTACCTTGTGTAGTTCTTAGTTATTAAAGTTACTTCCAGTGAGTGATTTGAATAAATCTCACACAAATGTAGAGTCACAGTTTCCTCCTAGGTAGCTCCTTAAGACTAGATGTTGGCCTATCTCTAACACAATAGATCTAAAAGTCACATACAACAATTGCGCCATATGGCTAGTACAGTCTGATAAGATGAAGTAATAATATAGAACAAATTCACTTCCAAATGAAAGCGTCTCCAGGTTCTATATTTACAACTTGGGACCTCACAGTCGCCCAGTAGACTGATGCCAGCGTTATAACAGGAACCTGGAAATCTGCTGCTTCCCTCTGTACTGTGATCCTAAAGTGCCAAGATTTAATAGGAAGTGTAAAAATATTAAAATTATTTTATTAAAAACAAAATTAAAACCATAGACACGTTTCCTCAGGCTAATGTTGATTCAAATAAACACTTTCTATATATACATACATACATAAACAATCATAGCTAACACAATATAAACTTGTGTGGTGCTCCAAGCAAAACCCTTGTAATAGGAGGAGTGATCTAATGTAGCTAATGGTAATCAAATGCAAAGATAATCACCAGGATATCTCAATCCGCACAAGCAATATCATAAAAGGACAGAGTAAATTAAACTAATTCCTACTTCATCCCTCTGAGCCATTATATTCTGATATATCTGTTTATCAGTTCAGGAAATAGCTCGCAATACCACAAGCATCAGCAAAATCCTCCTGCGAGTCATTTGCTACGTCATGAATGATGGAAAGTGACTATCTAGAGCAAAACCAAAACACCACTTAAAGTGAATATAAGCAACCCTACCTCTATACTGACGGGAAAATAAAGACCCTACCTCTATACTGACTGGGGAAAAATAAAGACCCTACCTCTATACTGACGAGAAAATAAAGACCCTACCTCTATACTGACTGGGGAAAAATAAAGACCCTACCTCTATACTGACGGGAAAATAAAGACCCTACCTCTATACTGATGGGAAAATAAAGACCCTACCTCTATACTGATGGGAAAATAAAGACCCTACCTCTATACTGACTGGGGAAAAATAAAGACCCTACCTCTATACTGACTGGGGAAAAATAAAGACCCTACCTCTATACTGACTGGGGAAAAATAAAGACAGTACCTCTATACTGACTGAGAAAAAGAAAGACCCTACCTTTATACTGACTGTGAAAAAGAAAGACCCTACCTCTATACTGACTGGGAAAAAGAAAGAACCTACCTCTATACTGACTGGGAAAAAGAAAGATCCTACCACTATACTGACTGAGAAAAAGAAAGACCCTACCTCTATACTGACTGGGAAAAAGAAAGACCCTACCTCTATACTGATTTGGAAAAAGAAAGAACCTACCTCTATACTGACTGGGGAAAAATAAAGACCCTACCTCTATACTGACTGGGAAAAATAAAGACCCTACCTCTATACTGATTGGGAAAAATAAAGACCCTACCTCTATACTGACTGGGAAAAAGAAAGACCCTACCTCTATACTGACTGGGAAAAAGAAAGACCCTACCACTATACTGACTGAGAAAAAGAAAGACCCTACCTCTATACTGACTGGGAAAAAGAAAGAACCTACCTTAATACTGACTGGGAAAAAGAAAGACCCTACCTCTATATTGACTGGGAAAAAGAAAGAACCTACCTCTATACTGACTGAGAAAAAGAAAGACCCTACCTCTATACTGACTGAGAAAAAGAAAGACCCTACCACTATACTGACTGAGAAAAAGAAAGACCCTACCACTATACTGACTGAGAAAAAGAAAGACCCTACCTCTATACTGACTGAGAAAAAGAAAGACCCTACCTCTATACTGACTGGGAAAAAGAAAGACCCTACCTCTATACTGTCTGGGAAAAAGAAAGAACCTACTTCTATACTGACTGGGAAAAAGAAAGACCCTACCTCTGTACTGACTGAGAAAAAGAAAGACCCTACCTCTGTACTGACTGAGAAAAAGAAAGACCCTACCTCTATACTGACTGGGAAAAAGAAAGACCCTACCTCTATACTGACTGGGAAAAAGAAAGACCCTACCACTATACTGACTGAGAAAAAGAAAGACCCTACCTCTATACTGACTGGGAAAAAGAAAGACCCTACCTCAATACTGACTGGGAAAAAGAAAGACCCTACCTCTATACTGACTGGGAAAAAGAAAGAACCTACCTCTATACTGACTGAGAAAAAGAATGACCCTACCTCTATACTGACTGAGAAAAAGAAAGACCCTACCACTATACTGACTGAGAAAAAGAAAGACCCTACCACTATACTGACTGAGAAAAAGAAAGACCCTACCTCTATACTGACTGAGAAAAAGAAAGACCCTACCTCTATACTGACTGGGAAAAAGAAAGACCCTACCTCTATACTGTCTGGGAAAAAGAAAGAACCTACTTCTATACTGACTGGGAAAAAGAAAGACCCTACCTCTATACTGACTGGGAAAAAGAAAGACCCTACCTCTGTACTGACTGAGAAAAAGAAAGACCCTACCACTATACTGACTGAGAAAAAGTAAGACCCTACCTCTATACTGACGGAGAAAAAGAAAGACACTACCTCTATACTGACTGAGAAAAAGAAAGACCCTACCTCTATACTGACTGGGAAAACGAAAGACCCTACCTCTATACTGACTGGGAAAAAGAAAGACCCTACCTCTATACTGACTGGGAAAAATAAAGACCCTACCTCTATACTGACTGGGAAAAAGAAAGAACCTACCTCTATACTGATGGGAAAATAAAGACCCTACCTCTATACTGACGGGAAAATAAAGACCCTACCTCTATACTGACTGGGAAAAAGAAAGACCCTACCTCTATACTGACGGAAAAAGAAAGACCTTACCTCTATACTGACTGGGAAAAAAGAAAGAAAGCTTGGAACAAAATCAATCAGCTTGCAGAGGTGTATTGCTTAGTGCTGTAGTGTTTGTTAGGCTGTGCATCCACTCTCTCTTATGTATGCGTGTGGTTGTTTTTTTTATGTCCCCATCAGGTTACTGTGTGAAATTACTAATCAAATTCAAGAGATCAGAGCTCTGCCACATAAATCCACACCTGCTCAATAGAAAATGATTCATCCACTTGCTGGAAAAATCCATTTTAAGCGATTGGGCAAAAAAAACACAGGGCACAAATTTATCTACATGGGTTTTATGGCACCAATTCTTCATCTGAGCACCCTGCAACAGCAAGTACATATAACTGCAGCATTAAACGGGGCAATTTCACATATTCATAGAGTATTGTTTACCTTAAAATATCAGGATAAACGACAGATTACAAAGTTTCATGTGGTTTCCATGGAAAATTACAAACATTTCATGTTTTTTATGTTTTTTATGCTAACGTACTGGTGGCGCAGGGGCAGTTCATGTTTTGTTGTTTTTTTGGGGGGGGGGCAGTGGAGCAGTACTTCCATCCTGTGAGAATCCTGCAGTATGCAGATGGTGGGGAACTCTGCATATAAGGCCTGGGAGTACAGTGCATCCCTTTTGAATAGTCAAGGAATTCAAAAGGAGCAACCTATGTTAGAAAATACAGCAGGCAGGCACCCACTCAAATGGTGTACTAATTCTTTGAACTATCTAGGAATTTATCTAACAGGATCTCTGGACGACATGCATAAGTTGAATTATGTTCCCATTAGGGATGGGCGAATATTTCGCAACATTCGAAAAATGAAACTAATTTTAACACGTTCGTTCATTTCGAATTTTGAATGTTTGTACAACATTCTAACATTCGTTTAATGTAATAGTATTTCTAATGCTCTCGTTAAATGTAATATTCAATTCCAATTTTCTAATTATGCAATATTCAAGTTAGAAAAATTTGAATTTATATATTTGTAATAGTATTTCTAATGCTTTCTTTAAATGTAATATTCAAATTATGCAATATTTGAAATAGAAACATTGATATGTTTATCTGTTATGTATCAATTTACTAAATTCCCTACCAATTGAACTTCTATTTATTTGTTAAATCGAATGTTACATTCGAAATTTCGAATAAGGACATTCAATCTAATTATAGACATTCGAATTCGAAAGTGGCATTCGATTATAGAATTTAAGAATATTCGTTCTTATCAACATTCGACTATGTAAATTGGATTTCTAAAATAAAATTTTGTCCTAACATTCGAATTCGAATACACATACATTCGTACATTCTTAGTTCCCATTAAAGACGCAATAGTCCGAGATCTTTTTTCACTGACTTACAAAAGACTTTCATGGATAGGCCATGTCAATGTTATAAAAATGAAAGTTTTTCCAAGACTATTATACGTCATGCAGACCCTGCCCATTCCACTCCCTCCCCGATATCTATTAAATATAGAAGCAATATTTAGTTCTTTCATATGGAACAGAAAACCTCCAAGAATCAACAAAAATATTATACTACTACAACGAACACAGGGTGGGCTGGGTGTTCCTGACCTGGAAGCTTACAGACAAACCATTTTTATGCAGAGAGCGCTGGACTGGAGATTACACCAAAATCATAAACTGTGGGTACCATCAGAAAAGAATATTAACAGTGTCTCAAACTTAGAGAATCTTTGTTGGCACTTAAACACTCCTCATATAATTCAAAATATTATAAATCCTATAACAAAAAGAAACCTTGCTGGTGTGGAATCGGCCAACAAGAAGAATCAATACCTAACTTCTAGACCATCTCCTCAACATTTAGATATTCATGTTCATAAAGATTTGAATGGTGAATCAATATGTTCCCAATCACAACTCCAAGAAAGGGATTTACGTGGGCAACAAACTGTTATACATATAGATGCCTACATACCTCACAAATACTGACTCAACCTGATGTATGTCTATTCAATTAACCCCTTACTACACATTTTATACAAATGAATAAAACAATCTCCCCCAGGTTTTCTACCAAACTAAAAAATTTGGAAAGAGAGCTTGGAATTCTTATACTACTTAAAATAGCTTCCACCATGTTCTACAATACTGACCTTTAGTTTCTAGACAATATTAAAGGGACATAAAACTCCAAATGTTGCTTTCATGATTCAGATAGAATATACAATTTCAACAGCTTTACAATTTATTTATATTATTTGTCTTTGATTTTTCTTATCCTTTGTTGAATAGCAGGAATGTAAGTTCAGGAGGGTGCACGCGTCTACGGCACTATATGGCAGCAGTTTTGCAACAATGTTGTACATTACCAAGAGCACTAGATGGCAGCTCTATTTCCGGTCATGTAGTGCTCCAGACGTGCGTACGCTACCTACCTAGATAAATTTGATAATAGAAGTAAATTGGAAACTTTTTTAAAATTGTAATTTCTATCTGAATCATTAAAGTAAAAGTTTGAGTTTTATGTCACATTAATAATGTCTTTAGATACTAAGGGGCCGATTTACCATGCTGCAAATGCTGCAGTTTCCGTGCGAGCCTTCACGGCGGACAGCAATCGATCGGAATGATTGACACCCCCAGCTAATGGCCGATTGGCTGCAAATGTACAGGGGGCAGTATTGCACAAGTATTTCACACAAAATGCTTGTGCAATGATAAATGCCAACAGCGTATGCTGTCGGCATTTATAGATGTGGGGCGAACATGATCCGCTACAGCGTATCATGTACAACCGCACATTGATAAATCAGCCCTGAAATGTGCTATTGATTGTTAAAATCGATGTTTGAGACAAGTGAATGACAGTTCTTGCATAATTTGAGTAAGGATTTACACGCGAGTCCCAAACTCACATCTGAAAAACATATCACAATAGTGCAGTACCCTTTGTGCTAGTAATTTGATCAAATGTTATGCACACAGGGCTTGAATTGATAGCGCACTAAAAATAACGCACAGTCTGGTAGTACAAGTAGGTGGTTAAATATTTTATCCAATGCATCTTAAAACGGTCATGCTACACTTTTAATTGATATTTCCCAATGAGATCCAGCAACAGCACAGAATAGGTGTGCACGCCAAAGGTTACTGCATACCTTGTAAAATGTTCAAGTCTAAGAAGAGGCAACACCACCAATTAAATCAATGTAGCTTCTTTATGTTCTTATATCAGGAGTAGGTACAAAGTAACAAGACTACGTTTCGGGCTGTTAACTCTTACTCATGTCTGTTAACAGCCCGAAACGTAGTCTTGTTACTTTGTACCTACTCCTGATAAGAACATAAAGAAGCTACATTAATTTAATTGGTGGTGCTGCCTCTTCTTGGACTTGAACATTTTTAATTGATAGTACAGGTAGTGCTACCAGTGTACTTATGGTCATTTAAGTGTTGCACTTTTTAAGACCTAAAGTAAAGCATTATTGTTACTAGTATAGCACACAACTACATGAAGAACTCCTCTACTCGTGCACAGTCGGTTTATTGAGACCTCGGTTTACTGCTTGAGCAATATCTGAGGGGAATTTTATGGCATGCCTGCATAGAAGCCTATGTGAGCGATTTAGTACACCTGTGTTATTAAGCGTGCAGGTGTTAGCACACCTTAGACCAGAGGTCAGTAACCTTGGGCCCCCAGATGTTTTGGAACTACATTTCCCATGATGCTGAGACACTCTTTAGGCTGTCTGAGCATCATGGCAAATTATGACACTTAGGGAAGTCTCCCTAAGTGTGATGCGGGAATCCAGACGTGGACCCGTTGCTCAGTGTGCCTAGAGGGATATGGTTGCCCCTCACTGACGAGGCCCACAATAGGCCAAAACGTACGTCTGGGGTTTTGCTGTTTCTCTCGTTCAGAGAGGGATTGCCTGGTATTTCGGGGCTGGACTGTACTGTGAAGTCAGGATCAGACTGATATGCTACAAGAAAGTTCCTCTCTGTGAAAGGCACATGTTGAGCAAAAAGAGGCTGCTTCTAGGTTGGTAACTAGCCATAGAACAAGCTATTATGCTATTGTTCGTTCCCAGGTTGAGCGCTTCTCTCTTTTTATTTATGCAAATTATGACACTTAGGGAAGTCTCCCTAAGTGTGATGCGGGAATCCAGACGTGGACCCGTTGCTCAGTGTGCCTAGAGGGATATGGCTGCACCTCACTGACGAGGCCCACAATAGGCCGAAACGTACGTCTGGGGTTTTGCTTATTTCTCTCGTTCAGAGAGGGATTGCCTGGTATTTCGGGGCTGGACTGTACTTTGAAGTCAGGATCAGACTGATATACTACAGGAAAGTTCTTCTTTGTGAAAGGCACATATTGAGCAAAAAGAGGCTGCTTCTTGTGTGGTAACTAGCCATAGAACAAGCTATTATGCTATTGTTCGTTCCCAGGTTGAGCGCTTCTCTCTTTTTATTTATGTAAATCATGGGAAATGACCCTTGCCTTAGACTATCAGTCGAGTGATATTAATGCACAATAATACTAGTCTTTGTGCACCACTTGTAATCTATGCCACAAATATAGCTCTATTTTATTAGTGGAAGCATTTGAAATCTCTTCCTTATTAAAGTATTATTAGATTTCCAAATATTTAAAAAAAAAAAGAGTTTTCAAATGGTTCTAGTAGCCTGGCAGAGGAATAAACTGGTCTTCAGATTAAAAAAAGCTAAATTATACATCTTAGAGGGATATGAAACCCAAAATGTTTCTTTCATGATTCAGATAGAAAATGCAATTTTAAACAACTTTCTAATTTATTTCCATTATCAATTTTTCTTTGTTTTCTTGGTATCTTTTGTTGAAAAGTAGGGACGTATGCTTAGGAGCTGGCCCATTTCTGGAGCACTATATGGCAACAGTGTTGCAAGAATGTTATCCATTTGCAAGAGCACTATATGGCAGCACTATTTCCTGCCATGTAGTGCTCCAGATGCCTACCTAGGTATCTCTTCAGCACAGAATATCAGGGGAACAAAGCAAATTTGATAATAGAACTAAATTAAAAGCTTTTTGTAAATATTTTTTTTTGGGGGGTTTCATATCCCTTTAAATGCAAATGGTTGCTACTGTTCTTGGTAAAATACACCTGCTGTGCTAATTATAATAAATTAGCATAAACAATTCTGCTACATAGTTTAGAAGGCTGATAGCGCTGATTTTAATTGAGCATCGATTAAACATTTCATGTCTGGTAGGGAGAGAACGTTATCCCATTTATAGATTGGCTGTGATTGGCTAATGTCTGTCACATGATACAAGGGGCTGGAAAATGGGGGGGGGGGGGAATTTGATAGAAAAAAAACTACTGCTTATTTGAAATTCAGAGTAAGTGCCATTGCATTGTCTTTTTATTATGTACTTGTTAATTATGTAATTCTACTGCATTGCATGGTCCTTTAAAGTGAATTGCAACTTTCAAGAATGAGTGCCCGGTTTTTAAAAATACTCTTAAAAACAGGGGCACTTTTATTCATGAAAGTTTACATTTTACCCGTTTTGTTAAAATACTTTTACCTTTTCTTCTTGAAGCCAGAGAAGCGATTCCCCCTCCTGCCGCTCGTCACTTCATACATCCGCAATGACGAATGCGGAATCCTCCAATCACGTTCCCCCTCCCCCCAGGGAAATCATTGCTTGAGGCAATGCCGTGATTGGAGGAAGCTGGATTCATCATTGCTGACGTATGAAGTGACAAGCGGCAGGAGAGGGAATCGCTTCTCTGGCTTTAAGAAGAAAAGGTATTTAAACTAATATGTAAACTTTCATGAATGAAAGTGCCCCTGTATTTTTAAAAAACGGGCACTCATTCTTAAAAGTTGACATTCACTTTAATGAATAACCCTTTCCTTACTTGCACAGATTTGGCAAGTTTGGTGTAATATTTATTGAATATGTCTAATAGATAAATTGCAGGAAAGAGTAAGTTAGTGTAACATTTTGATATATGTTTTGCTATAAGGCTACACAGCGCTGGGTTGCTAAGTCACAGTCACAGTTGTGTGCATGGCTAGGAAACAACATTCAGTACAGTTAATGAACTTGATAAGAAGATAGGATGGTACAGATGACTGCATTTCTTTTGCTTTAGCAACCAATTCGTAGGTCATCATAGAGGTTGATTTATGGCGTGTATCAGTGAGACTGACTGCACACAAACCTGGGTATTTTTAATTTAACAACTGAATTTAGTTGATTAATAAATACCATTGTAATTGTAGTGCAGAACCTTTCAGTGGGCGTTATTATTACTAGGAGATGTATGAGCAAGAGTCTGTGTGAGATTTTATTGTGCTAAGCAGATCTGAGTTTTCAGAGACCATTTAAAGCTATGAAAACAGAGGTAAAGGGAAATAGTCACAAAAAGCATATTGTAGTAAGTGATATTGGCTTATAAAAGGAGCAGAAGGATACTGGCACAGCAGAAGCAAGGGTTAGTAGATTATTTGTGAAGATACAATGAGATGCATAGGTCATATACACTTACCAGCCACTTTATTAGGTACACCTGTTCAATTGCTTGGAAACACAATTTGCTAATCAGCCAATCACATGGCAGCAACTCAGTGCATTTAGGCATCTAGACGTGGTGAAGACGACTTGCTGAAGTTCAAACCGAGCATCAGAATGGGGAAGAAAGGGGATTTAAGTGACTTTGAATGTGGCATGGTTGTTGGAGCCAGACGGGCTGGTCTAAATATTTCAAAAACTGCTGATCTACTGGTATTTTCACGCATAACAATCTCTAGGGTTTACAGAGAATTATCTGAAAAAGAGAAAATATCCAGTGAGTGGCAGTTGTGTGAACGACAATGCCTTGTTGAGGTCAGAGGAGAATGGGCAGACTGGTTCGAGATGATAGAAAGGCAACAGTAACTCAAATAACCACTTGTTACAACCAATGTAGATGCAGAATACCATCTCTGAAAGCACAACACGTCGAACCTTTAAGCAGATGAGCTACAGCAGCAGAAGACCACACCATGTGCCACTCCTGTCAGCTAATATCATAAACGTCCTGTGGAGGATAGTTTAAATTTAGTAAATGTAAGGATCTCAACTGCAGATCTATTTTAAACTAAATAATTATGTGTTTGTAAATCCCCTGCAAGGCGGTGAAGGTTGAAACATAAATGATTCTTATATTTCGCAAGGGTCTTTACAGATTAATCTATGGCTGTTGGTGAACAACTGTATACAAGTCTTATATACAGAAGAATATCCTTGCCAAACACACTCATGAGTTAAATATATATATTAGGCTTAATATACTTTACGAAGTAGATTTGGGGCGATAGAAAAAACAAAAACAAAAGTATTGGATAAATGTGAAAAAACGTCAGGCATAAATTGTTAATACGTTTGAGAGAACACAGAGAACTTGCAGATAGTAGAGCTGTAGTAAATTAGTATGGTTTAGAGCGGCAAGCAGCATAGCAGATTATCAGGCAAGGATTAAATAGCAAATGTTGAGAAGCAACTAATGTTGAAATAGATAGATTAGTTCTGACCTGTGCTGACAGCTTGTAGCGTGGAGCGAGAGCGGGCTGAAGTGGCAACAGCTGACTGAGAACCGGTCGGCGTGTGACGTCACCGCGTGAGGATCAGGAAGATACGTCGATCAGCTGGAGCTGGAGGATGGATAAGCCAGAGGAAGCGTAGACAGGATCACAATAGAGAATGTCAGTTCAGATAGTTCCAGGA
Organism: Bombina bombina; assembly: GCF_027579735.1. Taxonomy (NCBI): domain Eukaryota; kingdom Metazoa; phylum Chordata; class Amphibia; order Anura; family Bombinatoridae; genus Bombina; species Bombina bombina. The sequence goes on along the minus strand of NC_069503.1, from coordinate 176,985,305 downwards.
GGAGGGGCTTGACACGGAGCTCAAGGAGCAGGATTCAATACCAAGCAAAGAGGAGAGCTGTAAGGTGAGCTTTATAGCAACAGCAATGATCCAATTACAGATGGGATGCACAATTAGATATGAAAGCACTTAAAATTGAATTATATGTTGGTATTATGACAGGACACCCCTTCCAAAGATCACCTCCGGAGATCAGGCGAGGGTCGATCTGGGTGTCGCCGGTGAAATAAAGATGTCAAACGTGGTGCGGAAACTTGTGAAGCAGGTTCCCAGTTATCATCCTCATCAGGGTAATCTTTTCAATGTATCAGATATTGAGGTACACCTCCAACTCTTCGGGAGTCAACAATGTTATGAACCTCATATTCACTAGATGGATCTAAGAGTTGGGGTATAAGTGGTGTAGTAGGAGTGTGGCCTCGAAGTGTCTTGTATGGTTTTAAGAGAGACACATGAAAAGTTGGATGTATTTTCATGTTAGCTGGTAATGTCAGAGTGACTGCATTTTGGTTTATAATTCTGGATATTGGAAATGGTCCTATGAAAACTGAGGAGAGTTTTTTCGAAGGATATTGTAGTTTTAAGTTACGTGTGGAAAGCCATACATAATCCCCTACTGCATAGTTTGGGGAGGAAGTTCTCCGATTATCGTAATAAAACTTTTGTTGTTTCTTTGCTAAAGTAATGTTATCTTTAATTAAGGTGAAAGTATCGGAAATTGTGTTAATTAATTCCTTAACCATAGCGCAGTTACTTTGTGAACTGATCTCCCAATGGTATTTTGGGTGGAAGCCACAGTTTACAAAGAATGGTGTGTTCTTTATGGAGTTATGATAGGTTTTGTTGAAAGCAAATTCGGCATGTATCAGTAAATCTGACCAGTCGTCCTGTTTTGCAGTGGTGAAACAGCGTAAATACTGTTCTACCCATTGGTTCGTCTTTTCTGTCTGTCCATTACTTTGTGGATGGTAGGCACTTGATAACCTTCTTGTGATTCCGAGTTTAATACAAAGTTCCTTCCAGAATTTACTGGTAAATTGCGTTCCCCGGTCCGAGGTGATGGATTTGGGTAAACCATGAAATTTGAAGATATTATTAAATACGATGTTAGCTGTTTCGAAAGCAGTAGGAAGTTTATGGTAGGGTACGAAATGGACCATCTTGCTAAATAAATCAACTACAACAACTATTGTATTAAATTTGTTAGCTAGTGGTAGATCTACCATAAAGTCTATAGCGATATCCTGCCATGGTCTGTCTGGAGTAGGTAGAGGTAATAGTTGTCCATATGTAACATTCTTACCCTTTTTCGAAGTTACGCGAGACTGTACATATTCTGCCACATCATGTGCTAGGGTGGGCCACCAGAAGAATCTTTTAGCTAATTCTTGTGTCTTTGTAATACCTGGATGACCAGGGAGTGTGGAGTCATGAATGGTCTGAAGAACCATTCCTCGAAGAGATTCTGGTACATATATTTGTTGATCATGGTAGTACAACCCATCTTCTTGAAGACGAAGTTCTGTTTTGGGTAGTTGGGGGTCAGTTAACTGTTTAGTAGTGAACAGTTGTTGTTGATCGCAAGCGAGACCTACGAAATGGTCAGGTGTGATGATTGTTCCCTCTTTGTTAATATTGTATGTGGTATCATACTGACGAGAAAGAGCATCTGCCTTACGATTTTTTATGGCTGGTCTGTAGGTTATGAGAAAGTTGAACCTGTTAAAGAATAGATTCCAACGGATCTGTCTTGAAGTTAAAGTCCTGTTAGTTTTCAGATACTGCAGATTTCTATGATCTGTGTATATGAGTATGGGTATTGAAGTGGCCTCAAGTAGGTGCCTCCAGTGTTCCATGGAACTTTTAATAGCTAAAAGTTCCTTTTCTCCTACTGGGTAGTTTTCTTCTGCTGAGGAGAGGGTACGGGAATAATAAGCTACTGGATGTAATGGTTTTGCCAAATTCTCTCTTTGTGAAAGAATAGCTCCAATTGCTACATTCTACCTCTAGAATGTATTGGAGGTTGGGGTTAGGAAAATGCAAGATGGGTGCACTAGTAAATGACTTTTTTAAGTTGTCAAAAACTGATTGTGCTTCAATTCCCAAAACAAAGGGTGTATTCTTTTTAGTAAGATTCGTTAACGGTTTGGTTATGTGTGCGAAGTTTCGTATAAATTTCCGATAAAAATTTGCAAAGCCCATGAATCTCTGAACTTGTTTCTTATTTGTGGGCCTAGGCCAATGTAAAATTGCTGAAATCTTATCATCTTCCATATTAATTCCTTCAGAACTAATAGTGTAACCTAAAAAGGTTATCTTATTAGTGTGGAATTCACATTTTTCTAATTTTACATAAAGGTGATTTTCACGTAACCTGGTAAGAACCACTTTTACATGTTGAATATGTTAATCGAGTGTTTTAGAATAAATCAAGATGTCATCTAAATAGATAACTATGAATATGTCAAGTAAGTCTTTGAAAATATCGTTGATCAGATACTGAAAGGTTGCGGGCGCATTACATAGCCCGAAGGGCATCACCGTGTATTCATATAACCCATATCGGGTTCGGAAGGCTGTTAGCCATTCATGCCCTGATTTAATTCGGACTAAATTGTACGCTCCCCTTAAATCCAATTTTGTGAAATATTTTGCACCTTGTAACCTTTCTATCAAGTCTGGTATTAATGGCAACGGGTAGCGTTTTTTAACCGTGCGCTTATTCAGTTCACGGTAATCCACTATAGGTCTAAGGCTTTGATCTTTATTTCGAACAAAGAAGATACCTGCTCCAGCAGGTGAAGTTGAGGGTTTAATGAACCCTTTTTTTAAGTTCTCTTCCAAATAGGTTTTTAAGAACTCTAGTTCTGAATCAGATAGAGGGAAAATATGCCCATATGGAATGTCCACTCCAGGTAGTAAATCAATTGGACAATCGTATTTTCTATGGGGAGGCAAATTTTCAGCCTCTTTTTTATCAAAAACATCAGAGAATGTCTGATACTGTGGGGGAATGAAGGGTGTGTCTGTAAGTAACACGTGTGAATGAAAACATGTCTTTTTGCAGTAATCTGAAGTGAATTCTACTGTAGAGAGTGACCAAGTTATGTTGGGATCATGTAATGATAACCAGGTGATTCCTAGAATTACAGGGTAAAGAGGTGATGGAATAACATCAAAGGTTATATACTCAGTGTGGTTCTGATTGGAAGTAACTCTTAGAGGTATAGTTTGAAATTGTATAGGTCCTGAAGATATTTGTTTACCATCAATAAAACGTAAAACAGTAGGGTTAGCTTTTTTAATTAATGGAATTTTATTTTGATGAATGAATTCTACATCAATGTAATTTAAACTAGCCCCTGAGTCAAGGATTGCCTGGGTTTGAACTTGATGTTGATCCCACTGTAAAAGAACAGACAAAAGGCAGTGAGAAGAAAGCTTATTACATGTTGTCAAACAGTTAGCAGTATTATTTGGCTTACCCTTCCTTGTGCGCAATAGAGGGCAATCTTTTACTGTATGGTCTGGAGCTCCACAATACATGCAGAGGTTGTTACTGCGTCTTCTAAGTTTTTCCTGTTGATTCAGGAATTCCATAGGTTCAGATGGATCTTTGTTTGTGACTTTCATGCTATGTTCTGGATAACTTGGAGTGTATGTTTTTTTTTATTGGGTGATCTGACTGATACCTCTCAACTCTCCTTTCCCTGATTCTCCTATCAAGAACTATACAAAGGTTGATTAGTTCTTCAAGAGAGTCTGGTAGCTGAACTCTAGCCAGTTCATCTTTTAGCGCATCGGATAACCCTAACCGGAATTGATTTCTCAGTGAGAGGTCATTCCAAAGTGTGTCTTTCGACCATTTTTTAAATTCAGTGACATATTCTTCCACCTGTCGTTTATTTTGTCTTAAAGACCTCATGGTATTTTCTGCAGTAAGTTGTTTATTAGGGTCGTCATATAATTGACTAATGGCTTTGAAGAAGTTTTCTAAGGAGTACAAGATGGGGTCATCAGTCTCAAAAAAAGTATTGGCCCAACTACGTGGTTCTCCCCTCTGATATGAAATTGTAGTTAATACTTTAGAGTGATCATTAGGATATGACCTAGGTTTTAAAGCATAATACAAAAGACAAGCATTTTTGAATTCTCTGTATTGCCTTCTATCACCAGAGAATTTTTCTGGGGGGCTGGGTTGGGGATCTGGTGCTAAATTTGAAGGGCTGAGAGACTGTAATTTTTCATTTATATACAATTTCAAGTTTGTATTCTCTTGATGGAGACTATTATAGCCCTGTGTGAGAGTCTCTACTCTTTCAGTAAGAACCTGTACATGTTTTACTAAGTCTGCTGGATCCATGTTGTGGCTTGGTATTTCTATCATAAACGTCCTGTGGAGGATAGTTTAAATTCAGTAAATGTAAGGATCTCAACTGCAGATCTATTTTAAACTAAATAATTATGTGTTTGTAAATCCCCTGCAAGGCGGTGAAGGTTGAAACATAAATTATTCTTATATTTCGCAAGGGTCTTTACAGATTAATCTATGGCTGTTGGTGAACAACTGTATACAAGTCTTATATACAGAAGAATATCCTTGCCAAACACACTCATGAGTTAAATATATATATTAGGCTTAATATACTTTACAAAGTAGATTTGGGGCGATAGAATAAACAAAAACAAAAGTATTGGATAAATGTGAAAAAACATCAGGCATAAATTGTTAATACGTTTGAGAGAACACAGAGAACTTGCAGATAGTAGAGCTGTAGTAAATTAGTATGGTTTAGAGCGGCAAGCAGCATAGCAGATTATCAGGCAAGGATTAAATAGCAAATGTTGAGAAGCAACTAATGTTGAAATAGATAGATTAGTTCTGACCTGTGCTGACAGCTTGTAGCGTGGAGCGAGAGCGGGCTGAAGCGGCAACAGCTGACTGAGAACCGGTCGGCGTGTGATGTCACCGCGTGAGGATCAGGAAGATACGTCGATCAGCTGGAGCTGGAGGATGGATAAGCCAGAGGAAGCGTAGACAGGATCACAATAGAGAATGTCAGTTCAGATAGTTCCAGGAGGAGGGGCTTGACACGGAGCTCAAGGAGCAGGATTCAATACCAAGCAAAGAGGAGAGCTGTAAGGTGAGCTTTATAGCAACAGCAATGATCCAATTACAGATGGGATGCACAATTAGATGTGAAAGCACTTAAAATTGAATTATATGTTGGTATTATGACAGCTAAGAACAGGAAACTGAGGCTACAATTCGTACAGGTAATAGAAGATTGGAAAAACGTTGCCTGGTCTGATGAGTCTCTATTTCAGCTGCAAAATTCAGATGGTAGGGTCAGAATTTGGCGTAAACAACATGAAAGCATGGATCCAGCCTGCCTTGCATCAACGGTTCAGGCTGGTGGTGGTGTAATGGTGTGGGGGATATTTTCTTGGCACACTTTGGGCCCCTTAGTACCAATTGAGCATCATTTAAAAGCCACGGCCTACCTGAGTATTGTTGCTGACCATATCCATTCCTTTATGACTACAGTGTACTCATCTTCTGATGGCTACATCGAGCAGGATAATGCACCATGTCACAAAGCTCAAATCATCTCAAACTGGTTTATTGAACATGACAATGAGTTCACTGTACTCCAATGGCCTCCACAGTCACCAGGTCTCAATCCGATAGTACACCTTTGGGATGTGATGAAATGGGAGATTCACATCATGGATGTGCAGCTGACAAATCTGCAGCAACTATTTGGAACAAAATCTTTGAGGAATGTTTCCAACACCTTGTTGAATCTAATGCCACAAAGAATTAAGGCAGTTCTGAAGGCAAAAGGGGGTCCAACCCGGTACTAACAAGGTGTGCCTAATAAAGTGGGCGGTGAGTGTACATTAGGAGTTCTAAAGGAATAACTTAGAGCTGATTCTATAAAAGTTACTAGCATAGGACTAGATTACTAGTGACACGCTACATCATTTATCGCTCATACGCAAACACCGCTAAAAGTAAATTTTTAACGCCGGGGGTTAGTGTGCATATTACAAGTTAAAAGTAAATTGTTTGTAACTTCAGCAGTTTAACTATTGTATTTGCATTAATGCATTCGCCACATAGACTTTAATGGAGTGTGCTGTAAAATAAAAGTCCAATACTTATCGCTGGCACGCTAACCCAACACTGTGTTAGGTCTACAGTGCTATATCCGAAGGCAGTTATGAATATTTCACATTCCAATGTTCTTTTTTTTAAAATATATTTTTATATATGTATATATATATATATATATATATATGTTTTTTTTTTTTTTTTTTTTTTAATATATATCTATTTCAAGACCAGTGAGTGCTTTGTTCCACATCTACTATATATATATATATATATATATATATATATATATATATATATATATATATATATATATATATATATATATATATAAAAAATTAAACATACAAAGAACATTTTCTTCTAAGTGATATTTACAGCAAAAACACAGTTATTTAAAAATTAAAATTGATTACAAATTATTTTTCAAGGTTTAATGAATTTGAGGGGAAAGGGTTCCAAAGTGTATATATATGTGTTGTATATATGAATATAATATACGTATGTGTGTATGTACACACATAAACACATAAATACACACATTTACAATGCCCTCCACTAATATTGGAAACCTTGGTAAATAAGAACAAAGAAGGCTGTGAAAAATTGTCTTTATTGTTTAAACTTTTGATCTTTTGTTTAAACAATACACAAATATACTCTGCTCTCATGGATATCAAACAATTTCTAACACAACACAGGTTTATCCAAAAGAATCTTTGTTAAATATATGTGTGGCACAATTATTGGCACCCCTATGAATTAATATGAGAAAAATATATTTGAAGTATATTCCCATTGATATGTTAAAAATTTTAGTACACCTGACTAGGAACAGGAAATAGTTCAACCATGACTTCCTGTTTCACAGGGGTATTAATATGAGGTAACACATAGGCCAAATTACCTTAGTCATTCATCACCATGAGTAAGACCAAGACCAAGGAATATAGCTGTGATGTGCGGCAAAAGGTTTTTAAGCTTCACAAAATGGAAAGTGGAATAATTAAGATGTTCCATTCAACTGGAAATGTTCTGAATCACCTTGGAAGAGGACGTGTCTCTATATTGTCTCAACGCACTATGAAGAGGATGGTTAAAGAGGCCAAAATATCTCCAAGGATCACAGCTGGAGAATTGCAGAAGTTGGTTGCGTCTTGGGGTCAAAAAGTCTCCAAAAACAAACTCAAATGACTTCCGTTTGCCAGACAATACTGGAACTTCAATGAGGATTGGGTTCTATGGCCAGATGAAACCAAAATAGAGCTTTTTGGCAATAAATACCAGAGGTGCCAATGGTTAAATATGGTTGTGGTTCTTTAATGTTTTGGTGCTTTTTTCTGCCAGAGTACCTGGACATTATGTTAGGATACATCATGGCATAATGGACTCTATCAAATATCAACAGATATTAAATTAACACCCGAATACCTCTGCCAGAAAGCTTAAAATGGGCTGTGGTTGGATCTTCCAGCAGGACAATGATCCAAAACATACATTAAAATCAACACAGAAATAGTTTACTGACCACAAAATCAAGATCCTGCCATGGCCATTTCAGTCCCCTGACTTAAATCCCATAGAAAACCTGTGGGGTGAACTGAAGAGGAGAGTCCACCAATGTCGACCTCGAAATTTAAAGGGACAGTCTACTCCAGAATTGTTCTTGTTTAAAAAGATAGCTAATCCCTTTATTACCCATTCCCCTTTTTTGCATAACCAACACAGTTATATTAATATACTTTTTTACATCTCTGATTACCTTGTAGCTAAGCCTTTGCAGACTGTCCCCTTATTTCAGTTATTTTGACAGACTTGCATTTAGCCAATCAGTGCCCTTTCATTTTTAATTTGATGGCGTGGTCACAATGTTATCTGTATGGCACACATGAGCTAACGCCATCTAGCTGTGAAAACAGCCAAATGCATTGAAATAAGGGGTGGCCTTCAAGGGCTTAGAAATTAGAATATGAGCATACCTAGGTTTAGCTTACAACAAATAATACAAAGAGAACAAAGCAAATTTGATGATAGAAGTGAATTGGAAAGTTGTTTAAAATTGCATTCACTATCTGAATTTGATTTTAGAATGTCCCTTTAAAGGATCCCTTGCCATGTATTCTCCAACCTCATCAGACATTATAGGGGAAGACTCTGAGCTGTTATCTTGGCAAAGGGAGGTAGCACAAAGTATTGAATAGAAGGGTGCCAATAATTGTGCCACACATTTTTAAGATTTTTTTTTTTTATGTAAACCTTTGCTGTCTTTGCAATTGTTTGATATCCACGAGAGCAGAAAATTGTGTACTTTTTGTACAAAAGATCAAAAGGTTAAACTATAAAGACAATTTTTCACTACCTTCTTTGCTCATATTTACCAAGGGTGCCAATATTAGTGGAGGACAGTTTTATTTTTATATATATATATATATATATATATATATATATATATATATATATATATATATATATATATATATATATATATGTATATATATATATATAAAACCATACACATATTTATATATATATATATATATATATATATATATATATATATATATATATATATATATATATATATATATTATATTATATATACATTATAGCCCTTTCCAGCCAAATACCTTGTCATATACCATATACCTTCTAACCCTTATAAAAATATTTTATTTATATTTATAGAAATAATTATTTTTCCAGAAACTGTATATATGTATTTGATGTATTTATTTTGTGTTTGGTGAACATTATAACCCTTTCTCTTTTACGTCAGATCTTCACTGGCTCAAACCAGTTGTGCGCCCATTTAGTTTGTGCTTGAGCGAATGCATTTAATTTCAGCTTGTAATAGACGAGCAAGTTAGTGTGGTTGCGATATTTGCTTATCACAACTTGCCCTAACAATAGCATGCCGCCTGTAATTTATTATTATTATTAGCATTTACCCGTAGAAACCGACACCTTTACTGAAAATATGTATAAAAAATATATTCTCTGTAAAAAAGCTATGTAAACAGGAAACAATAGCAGCACAAATTAATCTCCCAGTGGGGACAGGAGATAGGGATTTTTGTATCTGAAATAGATGGTTGTGCTCATTTAACGCCACAGCCACAATTATATTTCAATACTTATTAGGCTGTGAGTTTTTATACATAGATAACATTAAAAGGTCTGCTTTACTTGCAGGCTCAGCCCTTTTTATGGACATGCCCTTGAGAACAACAGATGATTGCTTTAATGAGCTTTTTCTAATACAAAAATAACATACATATAATTCTCTGCAGTAGGTATAACAAGACATCTGTAATATATTAAGGGGAACTTTTATACAGAGTCTCAGAGGGGAGAATGGGATAGTGAGTACCAAATATTGATACCATTCTCTTCCATTTTTGTATACATAACATTTTCTATCAGTAAATGCATTGTGTATCTTGAGACAATTCTGCATAGCGAGATAAATAGCTCTCAAGTTAAAATTTGCCTTTCTGAAATTGATTGAGTGACCTCCCAGTGCTGATGAGACTTCAGTTCCTAAATAATATTGCTAATATATATGGAGAGATATGGAGAGATTTGTATCATCAGGCCCTTACAGAGGAAATTATATGACAATGCCAGAAAGTAAGGTGGGACAATGCATCTTAAAATGTATATTAAGCAGTACTATATTTCTACAATTATGTTGTAAAAAAAGATGTGAATACCCCAAAACATGGTCTCCATACTGGTCACAGTGTGGTGGAGGGTAATTAAGATGTATTATTTGTATTGGTTAAAATATGCAAGGTAAAATCATTATATATTATCCATAGTATTTACAGGAAGTGATGATTAATTACTGCATATTTTCCTTAGTGTTTACAGGAAGTGGAGATGCTTGTGCAAGAGCTTTTAATACAAGGTCTGGGAGCTTGCAACAAGTGTTCCAAGGTCACACATTCATTATTAATTCCATTCAGGTGAGTTTGTAAGATTCATTTTTAAGTCTCCATCTATCAAGTTATGACAGTTCAGATAAAATAGGTGCAATGTCTATGCTAATCTGTTAGAGAATAAGCTAGCATATTAATTACATAGGTATCCAAAGCATCTACACTCCTCCATCTTTCTAAGCATTACTGTAGAGTATAGAAACACAGTCTTAATATAAATTGCTTTTATTGCAATTTCAATGAAAAACATCATTGAGGGATCCATTTGATGCACAATTTGAAACCACTTCAATTTAAGTTTTTGCCTTCTTTTAGATCAACAGTAGTACCATGAATAAGTGAAAGGTTGAGCTTTCTTCAACCAATGTTACTCTAAGTATATGAGTGAAATAATACTTTCCCATAAAAATCATTTACTTCAAACTGTAATGAACAAGTATGAGTGTTTACACCAAACTTGCAAGCGCTACATCCCTCCATGGTGTTTTTCATATAAATAACCTGTTCTTAAAGTGAAGGTCAATTTTCACCAATGAGTGCCCGGTTTTTAAAAATACTTTTAAAAACAGGGGCACTTTCATTGATGAAAATTAACATAGCACTGTATTTGAAGAAATACTTACCTTTTACTTCTGCAAAGCCGGATCGACGATCCCCCTCCTTCTTCTTCCTGCTGTAGACCACAGCAATGACGAAACTGGCTTCCTCCAATCATAGCCAGGCATCACGAGCTGGACGCTCTGGGGTGCAAGCCATTATTGGAGGAAGCCGGTTTTCGTCATTTCTGACGTCACTACAGAGGAACTGAGGCTGAGATCGGTGATCCGGTTTTGCAGGAGTAAAAGGTACGTATTTCTTAAAATCCAGTGCAATGTTAATTTTCATCAATGAAAGTGCCCCTGTTTTTAAAAGTATTTTTAAAAACCGGGCACTCATTGATGAAAATTGACCTTCACTTTAAATTGTCGCAATAAATATTGAATTTTAATCAATATTGTGAATGCTTTGGATAGTGATTGGATTGGCTTTGGTGTGGTGTTCTGAGTGGGAAGACCACCTTGTGCACCTACCCAACTTCTGAGATAGCTGTGTATCTGTGCCAACACTGAATAAAACACTCTAGCATGTGTGAAAGGACTACTGAGCGCTCCAGTATTACTATTATATAGATCATTTCCATTTTTAAAATTGTTATGAGTACATAGTCCCAAAGAAAGACACCCTTACTTCCAAAAAATCAACCAAAGTGCAAGCAATCCACTGAAAGATAAAAAAAAATGGCAAGCACTCACTTTTGGTCCTTTTATTGGAGAAACATCTTAAGTGATGTTTCAGGGATCTTTATATAAAAAAAAATCAATAAAGCCATGCTGCTGCCTTCTGATTAAAAGTGAGTATATTAATAATTTGTTAAAATGTCTCCTTTTCATGAGAGCATACTGAGGTAGGCTTAGAAGAGTGCATGTGTCTGGCATGTAGAACAATGTTACAAACATTATTGAGAATACAGCTGCTGTATAGTGCTCTAGACACACACATTCTCCAAGGAGACCAAAAGAAAAGGATGCATTTTATAATATAAGTAAATTGTACAATCTATCTGAATCATGACATTTTAAGTTTGCCTTCTGAATCTTTTAAAGAGACAGTAATCAACTTGTAATTACAGTTCTGTTGCGTTGCTAAAGAATAACATATTATTATAGTCAGTTATATGTAGAGCACCAACAGATTCCGCACAAGTCTAAACAATTTTAAATTAAATTATCATCTTGCTCGCTGTAATTGTTTTTCAAAAATCAAACCCCAGCCACCACACTTCCTTTTATTTATAGGAACCAATCTGGACTTGACAAGGCTAGCCACAGACGACATGTTAGCATACAGTACATTATTTTGCAGTTGCTACTTGCTAAAGCCAATTAGCGACAGATATGTAGCAGGTTTACACAGTGTTTACTACCCCTTTAAGGGAACATTATCATTGTGATTTATTTTATTATAGGGTGTCAAAATGTGGCATGAGTATAAGTAATATGTTTTTTTTTTTTATACATTTCAGATACATAATCAGTTTTTGTACACTGCTTCTCATGATGGAACACTCAGAATTTGGGACATTAAAGGTCTCTCCGAACAAAACAAACAACAAAAAAAGAAGTCCGTACGGAGCAAAAACTCTCAGAAGGGAAGCTTGACTCATATCTTCCACAATAAAGTTGGATGTGTACTGGAAGCTAATGGGGAATGTGAAACTGTGGAGCTAATGTGAAAGGAGAAATTTTAAGGAGAACGTGAAGTCTGTGGAACCACTGATGTTTTTGTTGTTGGAAATGTTCACAATTATAAAGACTGAGCAAAGTTGGAGACCTGTCCTACTGCTTGTAGAAATATTGTACAACTGTCTGAAGAACATCTCTGTGAGAAGCTTTAGAGATACTGATATATATCGATATTAGAGCACAGGAGATGTTTATTAACAAGGACAACGTTACGTAAAAGCACTTCTAAGTACAATCCGTATACTGCACTGGACTAAGCAGTTGTACATTGTTTTGGAAACCTGACTCGATTAGCTTTATTAAGACTGTATTACTGCCGGAAGCAAAGTCTCCATTATTTGAAGATGATTGATAAAGCTCTGTTTATGTTTTAGTAACTGTTTCCCTTTCTGTAGATTCTAGAATTGGCAAGTTTTGGTTACCAAAAAGACCAGGAATTTTTAGAAAAAAAAAATTCCTATATTTTGTTTTTAATTTATAGTCTAACTGCTGTGGAGCTCTCCATAAGCATTGCATCGACAATCAGCAATGTGCTGGCCCTTTAAACATAACGATTTCCTTATCGTTTTAATCCAGAAATGTAACACTATCCTGCCAACAATGAAATCTGAAGCCTTAAAATAATTGAAGAGTATAATCCTGAATAAAGACAAGCAATAGGCTAATACTTTACAAGCTAGACTGTAGAATGTACAGGACGACATTTAAAGAGACAGTATTATCAATGCATTCCTTTTATGTTTTAAGGAGCATATTCAACCACCTATCTGATTGCATGAAAATCAAACCAAATGCATTTTTTATTTAAAGGGACATTCTACTGTAAAAATGGCATGCTCTATGTTTAAGCTCAAGCAGATGGGTTAAAGGGGCATGCGACCCAAATGTTTTTCTTTCATGATTCAGGTAGAGCAGTGATTCTCAACCACGGTCCTCAACAGGCCAGGTTTTTATTATAGCTTAACTAGAGCACAGGTGAAGTAATCAGCTGATCAATAACACCATGGTTACTAACCTGCTCTCCCCAATAAGCTGATTATTTCACCTGTGCTCTGGTTCAGCTATAATTAAAACTTGGCCTGTTGGGGTTACTTGAGGACCTGGGTTGAGAAACAATGATAGAGCATGCCATTTTAAACAACTTTCCAATTTGCTTCTATTATTACATTTTCTTCATTCTCTTGGTATCCTTTGTTGAAAAGCAGGGAGGTAACCTCATGAGTGTGCATGTCTGCAGTACAATATGGAAGCAGTTTTGCTATATTGCTTATACATTTGCAAGAGCACCAGCACTTTCTCCTGCCATGTAGTGCTTCAGAAATGTGCACACTACCTATCTAGATATCTATTCAACAAACAATACCTTGAGAAAAAAGAAAAAAAAAATCTAATTTGACAATAGAAGTAAAGGAAACTATTTTTTTTAATGGTATGGTCTATCTGAATCACAAAAGAAAAATGTAGGGTTTCTTGTCTCTTTAAGCAAATATGTAACCTCCTGCTCAACAGGCACAAGCATTGCAGCTCCCAAGTAGGAAACCCCCTGAGAGCCAATCAGAAGCGGCAGTTGTACAACTCACCAATCATGTGCTGTGTTCTGCTTAGGAGCTGCAAAGCTTTAGGAAATAAATTATTTGCATGTTTAATAGACCTACATTTCCTTAAGGCTTCTATCATTTTGATGTGCTGCCCCTGTGTTAGGAAGGTGGTCATTGCTGATTTGGAGCATATCATTTTTGCATTGGAGTGTCCCTTTAATTTGCTACTTTTGGGACCATCTAATGACAGAGATAAGCTATTTATATCTTAAACAAGTTTTAGTGTTAGGGCATAGAGAAAATGAATTAGGAATGTCAAATGAACATCTTAATTGCCTGAAACTGATTTAGTGCAAGGATGTTCCAGAATAAGTATTTTTTACATAGCTATGTTATAATAAACTGAAACAGTGCCCAAGTCATGTGATACTTCAAACACATGAAAGAGAAGCAGGTTCATAAGTTACAATATTTGATGTAATTTAAACCTATTTAAAGAGATATTCCAGACAAAATTGGAAACCACATGGGTGCATTTGGGTATTGAACAGAGGCATTTTTGTAATATACATGCATTAGCAAAAATGCTTTAAATAAAAGCTATAGCTGTTTCAAAATTGTATTTAAGTATGCACCGTGCACCAGCATTTTAAGCAGAGCACTTGCCCAGAGAGCCTAAGGTGATTGTAGCATCTGGTAATGACTCAATTTGTTCATTGCTGACATGATACAAACCCCACTGATTCTCTGAGCAGCTGCAGTTTATAAAATGTGGGTGCAGTGACAATATCTAGCTATGCTTCACATGCAGAGAAAAATGTTAACACTAAAACAGTGATAACTTTTAATAGAAGCATTTATGCTAATACATGTACATTGCAAATATGCTTCTTTTCATAGATGTAATTCATCTATGTGCATTTAAACTTTGACCGGAATGTCCCTTTAAATTGATATTAGAACCAACAGGAAGTGAATTTTTGTGCTCAATGTAAAGGGATATGAAACTCAATATTTTTATTTCATGATTCAGATAGAGGATGCAATTTTAAACAACTTTCCAAATTACTTGTATTATTCTCTTGGTATCCTTTGTTGAAAAGCATACCTAGGAAGGCTCAGGAGCAGAAGAACACTATTATGAGATAGCTGCTGATTGGTGGTTGC
The DNA here is from genome assembly GCF_027579735.1 of Bombina bombina. Classification (NCBI taxonomy): domain Eukaryota; kingdom Metazoa; phylum Chordata; class Amphibia; order Anura; family Bombinatoridae; genus Bombina; species Bombina bombina. The sequence goes on along the minus strand of NC_069503.1, from coordinate 176,970,259 downwards.
ACAAATACATATATATCTTGTCATTGGCTTACCCAACTTGTTCTTCCAGCTCCCACTAGTGCATTGCTGCATTTTCAACAAAGGATAACAAAAGAATGAAGTAAAATTGGCAACAAAAGTAAATTGTAAAGTTGGTTCAAAATGCTCTATCTGAATAATTAAAGAAAAAATGGGTTTCATGTTTAATGGTTGATAAGACAGCTTACAGGTCAGGAACACGCCCCCACAAGAATGAATATAGAGAGGGTTTTTTTTTTCTGGACAGGAACATCAGTTTAAAAACAAAAAGAAAACAAAATTGTAATGTGTTGTAAAATACGTCTTTTAGATACAAAAAAAATATATATTTTTTTACCCAATGTAAAAATATATCATTTACATGTTACTCCATTTTGGTCACTTCTATGTGTAAACCAAATCTTAGATTAGAAGACATCACCTATTCTCTTCCTGTTGAACTATTTTTTGTTTGAATGCAAATGATGTTTGCTATAAGCTTTGTGGTGTCCCAAATGCCCATATGAAATTATTTTACTTGAAAACTAGATGCCAATAAGAAGCCTCTAATAAAACGTTTAACCCTTAGGCTGCAGAGAGGAACCAAAACATTTTGTGCAGTAGCATGTTGCAGGTCTCCTAAAGATATAAACTGTTTAATGGTATTTTCAATGTATGTATAAGATTGTCTTATTGTAAATTAAACCATTGTTATGGTTTAAATTAAAAATGAAGAAAAGAGATGTGCAGTCATACTACACAATTTTGAGGGATCTTGGCTTGTGAGATTCTGTAAAAAATCTTCCAATTACTATGAATCCATTGGTGGAAGTCTCTAAAGGCAGTTTTTTTTCCCCTTGAGAACATTGTGTCTCGCAAAGGGGTGTTCCCTTTACTTAAAGGGATATGAAACAGTGCTTTTGTAGTAAAAACAAATATGTTAAATAAAAGTAATTATAAAAAGAACTTCAGTTCTACTGTCACATGACTTTTGCAGCAAATGTGCTCTCCTGAGCAGGGACAATAAACTGACTACAGCTAGAGCAGATATCTCCTAGCAACACTTCATAGGAAAATCTGCTCCTTTGTCTTGCTGTAGAGACCACAGCCCCCTTGTTGGACTGTGAAGAGAAGTAATGGACTCTACAAATTAAATAAAAGAAAATAAATAAAGGTAAAATCCTTTAAAAATGATAACTAATACATATTGCACTTATTTCTATTAAAGCAATATGAAACCCAAACATTTTATTTTGTGATTCAGACAGAGCAGACCATTTAAAAAAAAGTATCTTATTTACTTCTATTATCAAATTTGCTTTGTTCCCATGACATCTGTGTTGGAGAGATACCTAGGTAGGCATCTGGAGCACTACACGGCAGCAAATAGTGCTGCCCTCTAGTGCTCTTGCAAATTAATAACATTCTTGCAAAACTGCTGCCATAAAGTGCTCCAGAAATGGGCCGGCTCCTAACTATATACCCCTGCTTTTCAACAAAAGTTAACAAGAGAACAAAGAAAATGAATACTAGAAGTAAAATAGAAAATTGTTAAAAATCGCATGCTCTATATGAATCATGAAAGAAAAAACTTGGGTTTCATATCCTTTTAAGTGTAACCTGCTGCATAGCGCTTTTTTATTACAACAATGAAACAGACCGTTTTATATCCCTTTAAGGGAAATGAATAAATGGAGTATTAAAATAAAACAGCAGTAAAAGAAATGACATTGTCAAAGTGCATTAAAACAAAATTGTATTTTATGGAAAAATTAAAATTCTAAAATATGTTTAAAAGAAATGTTACGTTCACTTAACCATAAACAACAATGTGTACAATTAGTTTAGAGTTCATGCATTTCTTTGCATTAATACATTGGGATTATTGCATGCCATTTGACCACACATTTTCTAGTTTAAAGGGGGAATTTGAGCTATATTTTTAAAGGGATGTGAAACCCAAAAACTTTCCATTCTATGGTACTTCAGGTATCAAACTTGTTTTATTCTCTTGGAATCTATTGTTGAAGGAGCAGCAATGCACTACTGGAATCTAGCTGAGCACATCATGTAAGCCAATGACAATAGCTATAAATGTGCAGCCACCAATCAGGAGCTAGCTCCCAGTAGTGCATTGTTGCTCCTGAGCCTACCTAGGTATGCATTTCAACAAAGGATACCAATTGAACAAAGAAAATTAGATAATAGAAGTAAATTGGAAAGTTGTTTAAAATGACTTGCTCTATCTGAATTTTTTACTTTACTGTCCCTTTAACGTTCTATTCAGTTAAAAAAAGCATGAACTTGTGAAGTGAGCAAACACAAGAGGTGAACACTGAGTGAAAAACATAGTAAACTGATAAGATATGCCACCTAAAGCAAAACCCAAGAGATCGAGACGGCAGGGTTTAAAAAGACCAGCAATTCTGCACAAAGCTGGAGATGTTGTACAACAAATACATTTGAAAACCTTTGGAATGACTGCGGGAAAAAGCCATGCACGGTACTTTATATGGCATTTCTAATGGATTGGAATGGGATCAATGTGTGCTACTGCTGCCTATTCAAGGTTGACTTACATATTTACTGGTTATTGTGGGTTAAGCTATAGGTTCTGCTCTTTCTAGACCTACCTGTCTGAAGTGAAAGATTTGTTAAAGGGGACAGAATATATTTCATAAGCAGGGTTAAAATAAACACAACATTACACTCTAGACAATTGATAAAAGAAAAGTATGTAGCATCAACTTGAAGGGACAGTCAACACCAGAATTTTTGTTGTTTAAAAAGATAGATAATTCCTTTATTACCCATTCCCCAGTTTTGCATAACCAACACAGTTATAAAAAAACAAATTTTACCTCTGTAATTACCTTGTATCTAAGCTTCTGCTGACTTCTAGTGATGTCGCGAACCTAAAATTTTCGGTTCGCGAACCGCGGACTCGAACTTCCGGTATTGTTCGCGAATGTGCGAACCGCGCGAACCGCCATTGAATTCAATAGGCAGGTGAACTTTAAAACCTACAAGGACTCTTTCTGGCCACAATAGTGATGGAAAAGTTGTTTCAAGGGTACTAGCACCTGGACTGTTGCATGCTGGAGGGGGATCCCTGGCAAAACTCCCATGGAAAATTACATAGTTGATGCAGAGTCTGCTTTTAAGCCATAATGGGTCTAAATCAACTAACATTCCCAAAGTGGCTGTCTCAAAACATCCTGGACAGAAGATAGATTGATAGTGATAGATAGGATAGATAGATATACATAGATTGATAGTTAGATAGAATCGATAGAAGAGAAATAGATAGATTTGTTAGATATATAATTACCCTAATAAATTCTAATAATCAAACATGTGTTCTTGGACCCAACTAGCTTGTGTCAATTAGTACTTTTCTTAGCACTTTAATCCCTGTTCCCCCCCCCCCCTATCGGGGGAGTTCTATATGGCCTGCCAGATTACCCTGAAAAATTATAATAATAAGACATGTGGTCTGCTACCTATTTTAACGAGGTTGTGTTTTAAGTACTACCATTCTTAGCACTTTAATCTCTGTAACTCCCCTTATTTGGTGAGGTCTATACGGCCTGGATGATTACCCATACAAAATATAATAATAAGACATCTGCTCTTGGTCTGCGACCCATGGTAACTATGTTGTGTTAATTAGTAATGTCCTTCGCATTTTAATAGCTGTTACTCATACTCACCCTATCGGTGGAGGTCTATATGGCCTGCATGATTACCCTTACAAAATATAACAACCAAACATATGTTCTGGGACCCATGGTAAGTAGGTTGTATTATGTAGTACTGTTCTTTGCATTTTCATACCTGTTACAACACCAAATGGTGGCAGGTCTATCTGTCCTTCATGATTAGCTGCACCCAAACCCAAAAAAAAGCAGAGTGGTCTTAGACTAACACCCATGGCTAACTCTGTTGTTTCAATTAGTACTATTCTTAGCACTTTCATCCCTGTTACGGGCGGTCTACATGGCCATCATGATTAGCCGAACAAAATACTACAATCCAACCTTTGCTCAGTCTTCATAGGCCCTTCATTGTCTGTATTTTGATAGTACAGTTCTTATTATTTTTATAGCTGATACAACACCGAATGTTGTCAGCTCTATATGGCCTGCATGATTAGCTGCACCCAATACAAAAATAAATCCAAGCGGTCTTGGATTAACACCCATGGCTAACTCTGTTGTTTCAAGTAGTACTATTCTTAGCACTTTCATCTCATCATCCCTGTTACTTCCAGGACTCTCGTGGTGGTGGTCTACATGGCCATCATGATTAGCCTAACCAAATACTACAATCCAACCTTGGCTCAGTCTTCCTAAAGCCCTTCATTGGCTGTATTTTGGTAGTACTGTTCTTATTACTACATGGTGGTCTACATGGCCATCATGATTAGCCTAACCAAATACTACAATCCAACCTTGGCTCAGTCTTCCTAAGGCCCTTCATTGGCTGTATTTTGGTAGTACTGTTCTTATTATTTTAATAGCTGATACGACACCGAATGTTGTCAGCTCTATATGGCCTGCATGAATAGCCGGACCCAAAGCCAAAAAAAAGCCAAGCGGTTTTGCACTAACACCCATGGCTAACTCTGTTGTTTCAAGTTCTACTATTCTTAGCTCTTTCATCTCATCATCCCTGTTACTTCCAGGACTTTCGGTGGTGGTGGTCTACATGGCCATCATGGTTAGCCTAACCAAATACTACAATCCAACCTTGGCCCAGTCTTCCTAAGGCCCTTCATTGGCTGTATTTTGGTAGTACTGTTCTTATTAGTTTAATAGCTGATACGACACCGAATGTTGTCAGCTCTATATGGCCTGCATGAATAGCCGCACCCAAAGCCAAAAAAAACCCAAGCGGTTTTGCACTAACACCCATGGCTAACTCTGTTGTTTCAAGTTCTACTATTCTTAGCTCTTTCATCTCATCATCCCTGTTACTTCCAGGACTCTCGGTGGTGGTGGTCTACATGGCCATCATGATTAGCCTAACCAAATACTACAATCCAACCTTGGCCCAGTCTTCCTAAGGCCCTTCATTGGCTGTATTTTGGTAGTACTGTTCTTATTAGTTTAATAGCTGATACGACACCGAATGTTGTCAGCTCTATATGGCCTGCATGAATAGCCGCACCCAAAGCCAAAAAAAACACAAGCGGTTTTGCACTAACACCCATGGCTAACTCTGTTGTTTCAAGTTCTACTATTCTTACCTCTTTCATCTCATCATCCCTGTTACTTCCAGGACTCTCGGTGGTGGTGGTCTACATGGCCATCATGATTAGCCTAACCAAATACTACAATCCAACCTTGGCTCAGTCTTCCTAAGGCCCTTCATTGGCTGTATTTTGGTAGTACTGTCATCCTTTTGAATAAAAGATTACAGTAAAGGCATTGATTTTAGAAACCCACAGATCATTATTTGCAACCGTGAATTTAGAAAAAAAAATTGATTACACACCCGTCACACTTATTTATGCTCAGGCCTTTTTAATACGAGGGTCCCGGAGCCTCAACCGAAACAACAGCATGAAAGAGGAGATATGTCATCCTTTTGAATAAAATATTACAGGAAAGGCATTGATTTTAGAAACACACAGATCATTATTTGCAACCGTGAAATTAGAAAAAAAACATTGATTACACAGCCGTGACACTTATTTATGCTCAGGCCTTTTTAATACGAGGGTCCCGGAGCCTCAACCGAAACAACAGCATGAAAGAGTAGATATGTCATCCTTTTGAATAAAAGATTACAGGAAAGGCATTGATTTTAGAAACCCACAGATCATTATTTGCAACCGTGAAATTAGAAAAAAACATTGATTACACAGCCGTGACACTTATTTATGCTCAGGCCTTTTTAATACGAGGGTCCCGGAGCCTCAACCGAAACAACAGCATGAAAGAGGAGATATGTCATCCTTTTGAATAAAAGATTACAGGAAAGGCATTGATTTTAGAAACCCACAGATCATTATTTGCAACCGTGAAATTAGAAAAAAACATTGATTACACAGCCGTGACACTTATTTATGCTCAGGTCTTTTTAATACGAGGGTCCCGGAGCCTCAACCGAAACAACAGCATGAAAGAGGAGATATGTCATCCTTTTGAATAAAAGATTACAGGAAAGGCATTGATTTTAGAAACCCACAGATCATTATTTGCAACTGTGAAATTAAAAAAAAAAATTGATTACACACCCGTGACACTTATTTATGCTCCGGCCTTTTTAATACGATGGTCCCGGAGCCTCAACCGAAACAACAGCATGAAAGAGGAGATATGTCATCCTTTTGAATAAAAGATTACAGTAAAGGCATTGATTTTAGAAACCCACAGATCATTATTTGCAACCGTGAAATTAGAAAAAAACATTGATTACACAGCCGTGACACTTATTTATGCTCAGGCCTTTTTAATACGAGGGTCCCGGAGCATCAACCGAAACAACAGCATGAAAGAGGAGATATGTCATCCTTTTGAATAAAAGATTACAGGAAAGGCATTGATTTTAGAAACCCACAGATCATTATTTGCAACCGTGAAATTAGAAAAAAAAATTGATTACACACCCGTGACACTTATTTATGCTCCGGCCTTTTTAATACGATGGTCCCGGAGCCTCAACCGAAACAACAGCATGAAAGAGGAGATATGTCATCCTTTTTAATAAAAGATTACAGTAAAGGCATTGATTTTAGAAACCCACAGATCATTATTTGCAACCGTGAAATTAGAAAAAATAATTGATTACACACCCGTGACACTTATTTATGCTCAGGCCTTTTTAATACGATGGTCCCGGAGCCTCAACCGAAACAACAGCATGAAAGAGGAGATATGTCATACTTTTGAATAAAAGATTACAGGAAAGGCATTGATTTTAGAAACCCACAGATCATTTATATGACCCGTGTAATATAAAAAAACATTCATTAGACACCGGTTACACTTATTTATCCTCAGGCCTTGTTAATACGAGGGTCCCGGAGCCGCAACTGAAACAACAGCATGAAAGAGGACATATGTCAATCTTTTTGAATTATAGATTACAGGAAAGGCATTGATTTTAGAAACACTGAGATAATTACTTGCAACCGGGAAATAAAAAAAACATTGAACAGACACCCAGTACACTTTATTATCCATAGGCCTTTTCAGCAGAGGCTCCAGGACCCTCAACAAAAACAAGAGCAGGGAGCTGGGCATAGGAGTACAATGGAGTGTGACAATAATAATCTGAAGGTGAAGATTGCATAGTTGTGGCATTTTAATTTTGTTATCGTGGGAACTTAGTACTTGCAATGACCTTGCTATGGTGAATCCATATCGCAAATGTGTTATTTAAGGCACTGTTTGTCTATTTTTTTGAATATCAGCATTTGGTAAATGAAGCTCAACTTAAGGCTGGTGAGAAACGACCTTTCTTCTGGCTGTTTGCAAATGTTGTGGCTCTGGACAAACATGTGAATAAGGGGCCATCAGCCATATTCTGCACGCAACCCCTTTGATGATTGACGATAAACATGTGTCATCTGCAAGCAGAGCTTGTTACTTCTGTCTAAATCATCTTCCTGGTATGGACAGGCCACTGTTTCCCACAGGAAGTACGAATTTTGAAATACAAGATTGTCTTGAGTATGGTAGGAAACCAAAGTTTATTTAATTCAGTACTATCTATCACCACAAAAAATGAACTTCTTGAAGCAACAAAAATGCCAGCAATTTCATGTGCTTATGGATGACAAGGACGTCATGTCCTTTGGTGCACAGAGATGGAGACGATTTTTGCCCTCCCTGTACACTACCCAGATGTCTCAAACATCACCAGAAACACAATACAGCCACTCTTGTGAAGTTCCTGGAGTGTTCCGGTAGCCATCTCTTTGCGCTCCTAAAGGAATAATTTATCAGTGTTTTTGTATACATCCGACAACAGCTTCGGAGACTGTGTTATTTATTGTTGTTCCAGCTGTGGCAATATCAATTGGCATGAAAAAGTTAAGATTTGTGGGTTGGGGAGCCTATAGCTGTTAAGGTAGGACGTGTTTTTGAGGAGCTCCAGGTCTTGCAAGTTACTTTGGAGTTAGTTTTCAACCTTAATTTAATTTTCTTTTTGGGATTCATAGTCACACTTTCTGGGGCTATCCAAGAGGAGCCTGGTAAAAGCAGTAGTAGTCACCCCTTATATCAACGGGTACCGAGACCTGTTTTTTGCCTTTCCAATATTGCGCCGTACCCCAAACTAATCCTGAATGAGAAAAAAAAAAATTAAATTTGAACTAGTGACGCACATTTTATGCACGCTGTGGCAATTGCAATTTGCAATAAAAATAATCTGCTAACAACAACCACTACCTACGACCACACCTGACTCCTGAAGTCATGCTTCAGTTATTAAGTCAAGTTAAATTATTATTTTTTTTCTTTATTATGCGCAGCAGAGGCTCCAGGACCCTTGACAAAACCAGCAGCAGGAAAGAGGACATATGGCATCCTTTTGAAAAAAATGATTATAGGAAAGGCATTGATTTCAGATACACAGAGATCATTAGTTGCAAACGGTAAATCGAAAAAAACATTGATTAGACACCCAGTACACTTCTTTATCCTTAGGCCTTTTTAGCAGAGGCTCCAGGGCCCTCCACAAAACCAGCAGCTTGAAAGAGGACATATGGCATCCTTTAGAAAATTAGATTACAGGAAAGGCATTGATTTTAGAAACACAGAGATCATTAGTTGCAACCGTGAAATCACAAAAAACTTCGATTATACACCAAGTACACTTATTTATCCTTAGGCATTTTAGCAGAGGCTCCAGGACCCTCCACAAAACCAGCAGCATGAAAGAGGACATATGGCATCCTTTAGAAAATTAGATTACACAAAGGCATTTATTTTAGAAACACAGAGATCATTAGTTGCAACCGTGAAATCACAAAAAAATTTGATTATACACCAAGTAGACTTATTTATCCTTAGGCCTTTTTAGCAGAGGCTCCAGGACCCTCCACAAAACCAGCAGCATGAAAGAGGACATATGGCATCCTTTAGAAAATTAGATTACAGGAAAGGCATTGATTTTAGAAACCCGGGGATAATTTGTTGAAACCGTGAATTTTAATAAAAAAATGGTTGGATGGACACCCAGTACAATTCTTTCTCCCTAGGCCTTTTTATAAGAGGGTCCAGGACCCTCAAACAAAACACCAGCAGGAAAGGGGACATATGGCATACTTTTGAACAATAGAGTAAGAGTACAGGAAAGGCATTGATTTTAGAAACCCATAGATAATTTTTTTCAAATGTAAAATTGAATCAAAAAAATGATTCGATGGACACCCAGTACACCACTTTCTCCTTAGGCCTTTTTATAAGAGGGTCCTGGACCCTCAAAAAAAACACCAGCAGGAAAGAGGACATATGTCATACTTTTGAAAATTAGATTACAGGAAAGGCATTGATTTTAGAAACACAGAGATCAGTTATATGACCCGGGAAATAGAAAAAAAACATTGATTGGACACCCAGTACACTTCTTTATCCTTAGTCCTTTTTATAAGAGTGTCCCGGAGCCTCAACAGAAAGAACAGCATGAAATAGGACATATGGCATCCTTTTGAAAAATAGATTACAGGAAAGGCATTGATTTTTGAAAGACAGAAAAAATTTGTTACAACCGTGAAATCTAAAAAAACATTGAATAGACACCCAGTACACTTCTTTATCCTTAGGCCTTTTTAGCAGAGGCTCCAGGACACTCAACAAAACCAGCAGTAGGAAAGAGGACATATGGCATCCTTTGTGAAAAAAAGATTATAGGAAAGGCATTGATTTTAGAAACCCAGGGATAATTTGTTGCAACCGTGAATTTTAATTAAAAAAAATGATTGGATGGACACCCAGTACAATTCTTTCTCCCTAGGCCTTTTTATAAGAGGGTCCAGGACCCTCAAACAAAACACCAGCAGGAAAGGGGACATATGGCATACTTTTGAACAATAGAGTAAGAGTACAGGAAAGGCATTGATTTTAGAAACCCATAGATAATTTTTTGCAAATGTAAATTTGAATCAAAAAAATGATTCGATCGACACCCAGTACACCACTTTCTCCTTAGGCCTTTTTATAAGAGGGTCCTGGACCCTCAAAAAAAAACACCAGCAGGAAAGAGGACATATGGCATACTTTTGAAAATTAGATTACAGGAAAGGCATTGATTTTAGAAACACAGAGATCAGTTATATGACCCGGGAAATAGAAAAAAAACATTGATTGGACACCCAGTACACTTCTTTATCCTTAGTCCTTTTTATAAGAGTGTCCCGGAGCCTCAACAGAAAGAACAGCATGAAATAGGACATATGGCATCCTTTTGAACAATAGATTACAGGAAAGGCATTGATTTTTGAAAGACAGAAAAAATTTGTTACAACCGTGAAATCTAAAAAAACATTGAATAGACACCCAGTACACTTCTTTATCCTTAGGCCTTTTTAGCAGAGGCTCCAGGACACTCAACAAAACCAGCAGTAGGAAAGAGGACATATGGCACCCTTTGTGAAAAAAAGATTATAGGAAAGGCATTGATTTTAGAAACCCGGGGATAATTTGTTGCAACCGTGAATTTTAATTTTAAAAAAATGATTGGATGGACACCCAGTACAATTCTTTATCCATAAGGCCTTTTTATAAGAGGGTCCAGGACCCTCAAACAAAAAACCAGCAGGAAAGAGGACATATGGCATACTTTTGAACAATAGAGTACAGGAAAGGCATAGATTTTAGAAACCCATAGAATTTTTTTTTAAAATGTAAATTTGAATAAAAAAATGATTCGATGGACAGCCAGTACACCTCTTTCTCCTTAGGCCTTTTTATAAGAGGGTCCTGGACCCTCAAAAAAAACACCAGCAGGAAAGAGGACGTATGGCATCCTTTTGAACAATAGAGTACAGGTACAGCATTGATTTTACAAACCCAGAGATCATTTTGTTCAATTGTTAAATAGAAAAATAAAAATGAGTGGCCAACCAGTACACCTCTTTCTCCTTAGGCCTTTTTATAAGAGGGTCCTGGACACTAAAAAAAAACACCAGCAGGAAAGAGGACGTATGGCATCCTTTTGAACAATAGAGTACAGGTACGGCATTGATTTTACAAAACCAGAGATAATTTTGGTCAAATGAGAAATAGAAAATAAAAAAGAGTGGACACCCAGTACACCTCTTTCACCTTAGGCCTTTTTATAAGAGTGTCCAGGACCCTCAAACAAAATACCAGCAGGAAAGAGAACATATGGCATACTTTGGAACAATAGAGTACTGGTACGGCATTGATTTGTGAAACCCACAGATAATTGTTCGTAAAAGTGAAATAGCACCAAAAACCATGCTTGGACTCCCACTCCAGGTCGTTCTCCTTCAGCTTTTTTATAAGAGGGTCCAGCATCCTCAACACAAACAACTGCAGGAAACACCACCACATATGCCATCCTTTTGCACAAGCGAGTACAGGTATGGCATCCATTTTAGAAACCCAAAGATAATTGAGAGGAACCAGGAACATTTTTCTAAAAACTGGATGGGGCACCCATTACTACAGGTAGTTCTCCTTCAGCCTTTTTATATCATGGGCCACGACCCGCAACAGGCACAACAGCATGAAACACAACATATGCCACCTTTTTGCACAATAGAGTACAGGTATGTCATAGATGGAACACGGAGATAATTTAGAGCAACCAAGAGACGGATAAAGATGCTTGGTCGGTCCTACTCTTTCAAATTTGTTGCATTTTGCGTTCAATTGAATGGTACACCAGATATGAGTGGTGTGTAAAGTTGTACAATTCATAACAGTTTAATCACTAGTGTTATGTGCATTATTTTTTTTATTTGAGTTTTGTACCCACAGAGATGCAGCAGAGGCCAGAAAAATTAGGAATGTACAAATGACTGAAAAATTGGGGTATTCTTGGAGCAACTGCTGTAGCAGCGGCCAGAAAAATCGATGTTTGTAAAACATTTATAAAGTGCCCTAAAAGCTTGTGGCTTGAACACTAGTTGTTGGCGGATAAGTCAAGCAAGTCCTCCGTCTTTATAACCAAAAAAAAAAGGCCAGCCTGTGTACCAGTTGTAGCCCAAGGCAGCTCATATCATCATCAGTAGTTTTTTATTCAAATGTATCGCCCAATGTCAGTCCCTTCGGGATCCGCCCTCATTCATTTTTATAAAAGTGAGATAGTCAAGGCTTTTTTGACCTAGGCGACTTCTCTTCTCAGTGACAAAACCTCCTGCTGCACTAAAAGTCCTTTCGGACAGGACACTTGAAGCGGGGCAGGCCAGAAGTTCCATTGCAAATTGGGATAGCTCAGGCCACAAGTCCAGCCTGCACACCCAGTAGTCAAGGGGTCCATCGCTCCTGAGAGTGTCGAGATCCGCAGTTAAAGCTAGGTAGTCTGCTACCTGTCGGTTGAGTCTTTCTCTAAGGCTGGATCCCGAAAGGCTCTGATGGTGCATGGGAGTTAAAAAGGTACGCATGTCCTCCATCAACAAGACGTCAGGAAAGCGCCCGGTCCTTGCCGCCGTGGTTGTGGGAGGAGGAGGATTAATTTAATCTCTTCCCCTGTTACATTCCCGTGGTGCTGTGACATCACCCTTATACGCTGTGTAAAGCATAGTTTTTAATTTATTATGAAAATGCTCCATCCTTTCCGACTTGCGGGAATTTGGTAACATTTCAGGCACTTTATGCTTATACCGGGGGTCGAGGAGCGTGGACACCTAGTACAGGTCGTTCTCCTTCAGCTTTTTTATACGAGGGTCCCTCAACAGACACGACAGCATGAAAGAACCCATTTGAACAAGGTTGGATGCTGAGCTAATCATGTCGCGTTCCTCCTCCTCACTGATCTCACTGATGGTATCTTCTTCCCCCCAGCCACGTACAACACCACGGGTACCAGAGAGGTGACAACAACGAGCACCCTGGGATGACTGTTGTGCTCGGTCTTCCTCCTCCTCATCCTCCCCAAAGCCACATTCCTCCTCTGACTCCTCTTCCTCACAATCCTCTTCCTGCGTTGCCGCAGGTCCAGCAAGCAATGCTGATTCGGCTGTTTGCGGGGGTGATGGACACCACAACTCTCCCGCTTCCTCTTCACGCTCATCTGCTGCCTGATCCAGCACTCTTCGCAGGGCACGCTCCAGGAAGAAAACAAATGGTATGATGTCGCTGATGGTGCCTTCGGTGCGACTGACAAGGTTTGTCACCTCCTCAAAAGGACGCATGAGCCTACAGGCATTGCGCATGAGCGTCCAGTAATTTGGCAAAAATATCCCCAGCTCCCCAGAGGCTGTCCTAGCACCCCGGTCATACAAATACTCATTAACAGCTTTTTCTTGTTGGAGCAGGCGGTCAAACATTAGGAGTGTTGAATTCCACCGTGTCGGGCTGTCGCAAATCAAGCACCTCACTGGCAGGTTGTTTCAACGCTGGATATCAGACAAGTGCGCCATGGCCGTGTAGGAATGCCTGAAATGGCCACACACCTTCCTGGCCTGCTTCAGGACGTCCTGTAAGCCTGGGTACTTATGGACAAATCGTTGTACAATCAGATTACACACATGTGCCATGCACGGCACATGTGTCAACTTGCCCAATTTCAATGCCGCCACCAAATTACTTCCATTGTCAGAAACAACCTTGCCAATCTCCAGTTGGTGCGGAGTCAGCCACTGATCCACCTGTGCGTTCAGGGCGGTCAGGAGTGCTGGTGCGGTGTGACTCTCCGCTTTCAGGCAAGTCAACCCCAAGACGGCGTGACACTGCCGTACCCGGGATGTAGCATAGTACCTGGGGAGCTGGGGGGGGTGCCATAGATGTGGAGCAAGACGCAGAAGTTGAAGAGGACTCAGCCGAGGAAGAGGTTATGGAAGAGGATGGAGTAGGAGGAGTAGAGGAGGTAGCAACAGGCCTGCCTGCCAGTCGTGGCGGTGTCACCAACTCTTCTCAGAGCCACGCATTCCATGCTTGTCAGAAGTCAGCAGGTTTACCCAATGCGCAGTGTAGGTGATATACCTGCCCTGACCATGCTTTGCAGACCAGCTATCCGTGGTCATATGGACCCTTGCCCCAACACTGTGCGCCAGACATGCCATAACTTCCTTTCTCACAACAGAGTACAGGTTTGGGATTGCCTTTTGTGAAAATAAATTTCTGCCAGGTACCTTCCACTGCGGTGTCCCAATAGATACAAATTTTTTGAAAGCATCAGACTCCACCAGCTTGTATGGTAAAAGCTGGCGGGCTAAGAGTTCAGACAAGCCAGCTGTCAGACGTCGGGCAAGGGGGTGACTTTGAGAAATTGGCTTCTTACGCTCAAACATGTCCTTGACAGACACCTGACTGTGGGCATATGACCAGGAACTGCTACGTAAGAGAGACTGAGTGGAGGATGGTTGAGAGGGGGCAAGGAGGACAGCACTGGTTGACGTGGCTGAAGATGCTGGAGCAGGAGGAGGAGGGCGGCTTTCACTTTGTGTGCTGCTTCTACTCATGTGTTCTTCCCATCGGCCTTTGTGATGGGAGACCATGTGCCTTCGCAAAGCAGTTGTACCTAGGTGGCTGTTGGACTTCCCACGACTCAGTTTCTTTTGGCACAGGTTGCAAATGGCATCGCTGTTGTCAGAGGCAGACACACAAAAATAATGCCACACTGCTGAGCTCTGCGATGATGGCATTCTGGTGGTGGCAACAGCATGCATTGATGGTCGTTGGCGGGCTGTCTGGCTGACCCCTGGTGACGATGCATGCTGTCTGACTGTGCCACTAGCTCCTTGAGATGACCTCCCCGTGCTTCCAAATCATCTCCTCCTCCTCCTCCTCCTCCTCCTCTCTGTCTCCCCATCTGAACTTTCCCCCTCTTCTTCTTCTCTTCTAGCAGGCACCCACATGACATCCACCGACACATGATCATCAACCGCTTCACTTGTATCTGAAACATCAAGAAAGGAGGCAGCAGCGGGTACAACATCATCATCATCATCACACCGTACCTCCATGTCGTAATGCTGCCTGACTGAGACTGATTACTATTATCTACATCCTCTGTCAATGATGGTTGCGCATCACTCATTTCTTCAAAATGATGTGTCAATAACTCCTGTGACAGATCAAGTGAAGCGGCTGTGGTGCTAGTGTTGGCGGTGGCGACAGGCGGCGGAGTGGCACTGGTCACTTGAGACCTGCCCAAAGCACAGCTGGACTTAGATGGTGCGTCAAGGTTAGGAGGACTAGCAGCGGAAGCTGAAGAAGATTGGGTTTCCTGTGTTAGCCATTCAACTAGGTCCTCCTCAGAAGTTTTTGCATCCCCCCTGGCACCCGGCGTCTGAACAATGTGCATATTTGTAGGGTCTAAAGGAATCACAGCACCACAACCACGACCACGGAACCTGCGGGGTGGCCTGCCTCTGCCTGTCATTTTTTTTTAAATGGACACTAACAATACTATTACACCAATTGAGTGGTGGCACTGTGAAAGTGGGCACAGTATACGCTGTGAGACTGACAACAACAAAAAAGACAGATGTTTTAAAAATCACAAATTGTTATTTTTTTTAAATATTACTAGTACTGTGGCAACAAATATGATTGTTTGGCACTATTTGGCAAATGAGCCTGTCTGGCACACACGCTGGGAGAAAGGAAACTGCAATTCAATGGCACTAGGAGACTGAAGAATCACAGTCAAAACAGTTATGATTATCAAAAATTCCAATCCTGTTACAATAAATATGAGTGGTGGCACTAATTGGCTAGTTGGGACTGGCACACAGGCAGGCAGGCAGGAGGAAAATGCAATTCAAGGGCACTAGTAGACTGCAGATTGACAGTCAAAACAGTGTTGATTGACAAATTTTGCAATACTGTTAAAAGAAATATGATTGCTAGCACTAATTGGATAGTTGGGCCTGGCACACAGGCTGGCAGGCAATAGAAAAGTGCAATTCAATGGCACAAGCAAAATGAGGATTAAGATCAACAATCAAGATTTTTTTTATTTTAATTAGTAACTATACTGTGACAACAATTAGGATTGGTGTAAATAGTTGGCAAGACGGCCTGGCACAAAAGGATGGCAGGCAGAAGGGAGATGCAATTCAAGGACACTAGGAGACTGATTAATGACAGTCAAAACAGTGATGATTGACAATTTTTGCAATACTGTTAAAAGAAATATGATTGCTGACAACAATTGGCTAGGTGGGCCTGGCTCACAGCAGGCTGCAAGGCAGGAGGAAAGTGCTATTCAATGGCACCAGCAAACTGAGGTTTCAAATCACAGCAACTATTACCAAAAATTTAAATTTTTAATTATTAGAATACTGTCACAACAAATATGATTGGTGTAAATATTTTTTAAGTAGGCCTGGCACACAGGCTTGGAAGGCTGTAGAAAAGTGCTATTCTAGGGCACGAGCAAACTGAGGATTAAGATCATCAACAATAAAGATTTTTTTAATTGTAATTAGTAACTATACTGTGACAAAAAATTAGGATTGGTGTAAATAGTTGGCAAGACGGCTTGGCACAAAAGGATGGCAGGCAGGAGGGAGATGCAATTCAAGGACACTAGGAGACTGATTACTGACAGTCTAAACAGTGATGATTGACAATTTTTGCAATACTGTTAACAGAAATATGATTGCTGACAACAATTGGCTAGGTGGGCCTGGCTCACAGCAGGCTGCAAGGCAGGAGGAAAGTGTTATTCAATGGCACCAGCAAACTGACAATTCAAATCACAGCAACTATTACCAAAAATTTTAATTTTTAATTATTAGAATACTGTCACAACAAATATGATTGGTGTAAATATTTTTTAAGTAGGCCTGGCACACAGGCTTGGAAGGCTGTAGAAAAGTGCAATTCAAAGGCACGAGCAAACTGAGGGTTAAGATCATCAACAATAAAGATTTTTTTAATTGTAATTAGTAACTATGCTGTGACAAAATATTTGGATTGGTGTAAATAGTTGGCAAGACGGCCTGGCACAAAAGGATGGCAGGCAGGAGGGAGATGCAATTCAAGGAAACTAGGAGAATGATTACTGACAGTCTAAACAGTGATGACTGACAATTTTTGCAATACTGTTAACAGAAATATGATTGCTGACAACAATTGGCTAGGTGGGCCTGGCTCACAGCAGGCTGCAAGGCAGGAGGAAAGTGCTATTCAATGGCACCAGCAAACTGACGATTCAACTCACAGCAACTATTACCAAAAATATTAATATTTAATTATTAGAATACTGTCACAACAAATATGATTGGTGTAAATATTTTTTAAGTAGGCCTGGCACACAGGCTTGGAAGGCTGTAGAAAAGTGCAATTCAAAGGCACGAGCAAACTGAGGGTTAAGATCATCAACAATAAAGATTTTTTTTAATTGTAATTAGTA
Source organism: Bombina bombina (assembly GCF_027579735.1). Lineage (NCBI taxonomy): Eukaryota > Metazoa > Chordata > Amphibia > Anura > Bombinatoridae > Bombina > Bombina bombina. The sequence goes on along the minus strand of NC_069503.1, from coordinate 176,952,754 downwards.
ACTATACTGTGACAAAAAATTTGGATTGGTGTAAATAGTTGGCAAGACGGCCTGGCACAAAAGGATGGCAGGCAGGAGGGAGATGCAATTCAAGGACACTAGGAGACTGATTACTGACAGTCTAAACAGTGATGATTGACAATTTTTGCAATACTGTTAACAGAAATATGATTGCTGACAACAATTGGCTAGGTGGGCCTGGCTCACAGCAGGCTGCAAGGCAGGAGGAAAGTGCTATTTAATGGCACCAGCAAACTGAGGATTCAAATCACAGCAACTATTACCAAAATTTTTAATTTTAAATTATTAGAATACTGTCACAACAAATATGATTGGTGTAAATATTTTTTAAGTAGGCCTGGCACACAGGCTTGGAAGGCTGTAGAAAAGTGCTATTCTAGGGCACGAGCAAACTGAGGATTAAGATCATCAACAATAAAGATTTTTTTAATTGTAATTAGTAACTATGCTGTGACAAAATATTTGGATTGGTGTAAATAGTTGGCAAGACGGCCTGGCACAAAAGGATGGCAGGCAGGAGGGAGATGCAATTCAAGGAAACTAGGAGAATGATTACTGACAGTCTAAACAGTGATGACTGACAATTTTTGCAATACTGTTAACAGAAATATGATTGCTGACAACAATTGGCTAGGTGGGCCTGGCTCACAGCAGGCTGCAAGGCAGGAGGAAAGTGCTATTCAATGGCACCAGCAAACTGACGATTCAAATCACAGCAACTATTACCAAAAATATTAATATTTAATTATTAGAATACTGTCACAACAAATATGATTGGTGTAAATATTTTTTAAGTAGGCCTGGCACACAGGCTTGGAAGGCTGTAGAAAAGTGCAATTCAAAGGCACGAGCAAACTGAGGGTTAAGATCATCAACAATAAAGATTTTTTTTAATTGTAATTAGTAACTATACTGTGACAAAAAATTTGGATTGGTGTAAATAGTTGGCAAGACGGCCTGGCACAAAAGGATGGCAGGCAGGAGGGAGATGCAATTCAAGGACACTAGGAGACTGATTACTGACAGTCTAAACAGTGATGATTGACAATTTTTGCAATACTGTTAACAGAAATATGATTGCTGACAACAATTGGCTAGGTGGGCCTGGCTCACAGCAGGCTGCAAGGCAGGAGGAAAGTGCTATTTAATGGCACCAGCAAACTGAGGATTCAAATCACAGCAACTATTACCAAAATTTTTAATTTTAAATTATTAGAATACTGTCACAACAAATATGATTGGTGTAAATATTTTTTAAGTAGGCCTGGCACACAGGCTTGGAAGGCTGTAGAAAAGTGCTATTCTAGGGCACGAGCAAACTGAGGATTAAGATCATCAACAATAAAGATTTTTTTAATTGTAATTAGTAACTATACTGTGACAAAAAATTAGGATTGGTGTAAATAGTTGGCAAGACGGCTTGGCACAAAAGGATGGCAGGCAGGAGGGAGATGCAATTCAAGGACACTAGGAGACTGATTACTGACAGTCTAAACAGTGATGATTGAAATTTTTGCAATACTGTTAACAGAAATATGATTGCTGACAACAATTGGCTAGGTGGGCCTGGCTCACAGCAGGCTGCAAGGCAGGAGGAAAGTGTTATTCAATGGCACCAGCAAACTGACAATTCAAATCACAGCAACTATTACCAAAAATTTTAATTTTTAATTATTAGAATACTGTCACAACAAATATGATTGGTGTAAATATTTTTTAAGTAGGCCTGGCACACAGGCTTGGAAGGCTGTAGAAAAGTGCAATTCAAAGGCACGAGCAAACTGAGGGTTAAGATCATCAACAATAAAGATTTTTTTTAATTGTAATTAGTAACTATACTGTGACAAAAAATTTGGATTGGTGTAAATAGTTGGCAAGACGGCCTGGCACAAAAGGATGGCAGGCAGGAGGGAGATGCAATTCAAGGACACTAGGAGACTGATTACTGACAGTCTAAACAGTGATGATTGACAATTTTTGCAATACTGTTAACAGAAATATGATTGCTGACAACAATTGGCTAGGTGGGCCTGGCTCACAGCAGGCTGCAAGGCAGGAGGAAAGTGCTATTTAATGGCACCAGCAAACTGAGGATTCAAATCACAGCAACTATTACCAAAATTTTTAATTTTTAATTATTAGAATACTGTCACAACAAATATGATTGGTGTAAATATTTTTTAAGTAGGCCTGGCACACAGGCTTGGAAGGCTGTAGAAAAGTGCTATTCTAGGGCACGAGCAAACTGAGGATTAAGATCATCAACAATAAAGATTTTTTTAATTGTAATTAGTAACTATGCTGTGACAAAATATTTGGATTGGTGTAAATAGTTGGCAAGACGGCCTGGCACAAAAGGATGGCAGGCAGGAGGGAGATGCAATTCAAGGAAACTAGGAGAATGATTACTGACAGTCTAAACAGTGATGACTGACAATTTTTGCAATACTGTTAACAGAAATATGATTGCTGACAACAATTGGCTAGGTGGGCCTGGCTCACAGCAGGCTGCAAGGCAGGAGGAAAGTGCTATTCAATGGCACCAGCAAACTGACGATTCAAATCACAGCAACTATTACCAAAAATATTAATATTTAATTATTAGAATACTGTCACAACAAATATGATTGGTGTAAATATTTTTTAAGTAGGCCTGGCACACAGGCTTGGAAGGCTGTAGAAAAGTGCAATTCAAAGGCACGAGCAAACTGAGGGTTAAGATCATCAACAATAAAGATTTTTTTTAATTGTAATTAGTAACTATACTGTGACAAAAAATTTGGATTGGTGTAAATAGTTGGCAAGACGGCCTGGCACAAAAGGATGGCAGGCAGGAGGGAGATGCAATTCAAGGACACTAGGAGACTGATTACTGACAGTCTAAACAGTGATGATTGACAATTTTTGCAATACTGTTAACAGAAATATGATTGCTGACAACAATTGGCTAGGTGGGCCTGGCTCACAGCAGGCTGCAAGGCAGGAGGAAAGTGCTATTCAATGGCACCAGCAAACTGAGGATTCAAATCACAGCAACTATTACCAAAATTTTTAATTTTAAATTATTAGAATACTGTCACAACAAATATGATTGGTGTAAATATTTTTTAAGTAGGCCTGGCACACAGGCTTGGAAGGCTGTAGAAAAGTGCTATTCTAGGGCACGAGCAAACTGAGGATTAAGATCATCAACAATAAAGATTTTTTTAATTGTAATTAGTAACTATACTGTGACAAAAAATTAGGATTGGTGTAAATAGTTGGCAAGACGGCTTGGCACAAAAGGATGGCAGGCAGGAGGGAGATGCAATTCAAGGACACTAGGAGACTGATTACTGACAGTCTAAACAGTGATGATTGAAATTTTTGCAATACTGTTAACAGAAATATGATTGCTGACAACAATTGGCTAGGTGGGCCTGGCTCACAGCAGGCTGCAAGGCAGGAGGAAAGTGTTATTCAATGGCACCAGCAAACTGACAATTCAAATCACAGCAACTATTACCAAAAATTTTAATTTTTAATTATTAGAATACTGTCACAACAAATATGATTGGTGTAAATATTTTTTAAGTAGGCCTGGCACACAGGCTTGGAAGGCTGTAGAAAAGTGCAATTCAAAGGCACGAGCAAACTGAGGGTTAAGATCATCAACAATAAAGATTTTTTTAATTGTAATTAGTAACTATGCTGTGACAAAATATTTGGATTGGTGTAAATAGTTGGCAAGACGGCCTGGCACAAAAGGATGGCAGGCAGGAGGGAGATGCAATTCAAGGAAACTAGGAGAATGATTACTGACAGTCTAAACAGTGATGACTGACAATTTTTGCAATACTGTTAACAGAAATATGATTGCTGACAACAATTGGCTAGGTGGGCCTGGCTCACAGCAGGCTGCAAGGCAGGAGGAAAGTGCTATTCAATGGCACCAGCAAACTGACGATTCAAATCACAGCAACTATTACCAAAAATATTAATATTTAATTATTAGAATACTGTCACAACAAATATGATTGGTGTAAATATTTTTTAAGTAGGCCTGGCACACAGGCTTGGAAGGCTGTAGAAAAGTGCAATTCAAAGGCACGAGCAAACTGAGGGTTAAGATCATCAACAATAAAGATTTTTTTTAATTGTAATTAGTAACTATACTGTGACAAAAAATTTGGATTGGTGTAAATAGTTGGCAAGACGGCCTGGCACAAAAGGATGGCAGGCAGGAGGGAGATGCAATTCAAGGACACTAGGAGACTGATTACTGACAGTCTAAACAGTGATGATTGACAATTTTTGCAATACTGTTAACAGAAATATGATTGCTGACAACAATTGGCTAGGTGGGCCTGGCTCACAGCAGGCTGCAAGGCAGGAGGAAAGTGCTATTTAATGGCACCAGCAAACTGAGGATTCAAATCACAGCAACTATTACCAAAATTTTTAATTTTAAATTATTAGAATACTGTCACAACAAATATGATTGGTGTAAATATTTTTTAAGTAGGCCTGGCACACAGGCTTGGAAGGCTGTAGAAAAGTGAAATTCAAAAGCACGAGCAAACTGAGGATTAAGATCATCAACAATAAAGATTTTTTTAATTTTAATTAGTAACTATACTGTGACAAAAAATTTGGATTGGTGTAAATAGTTGGCAAGATGGCCTGGCACAAAAGGATGGCAGGCAGGAGGGAGATGCAATTCAAGGAAACTAGGAGACTGATTACTGACAGTCTAAACAGTGATGATTGACAATTTTTGCAATACTGTTAACAGAAATATGATTGCTGACAACAATTGGCTAGGTGGGCCTGGCTCACAGCAGGCTGCAAGACAGGAGGAAAGTGCTATTCAATGGCACCAGCAAACTGACGATTCAAATCACAGCAACTATTACCAAAAATTTTAATTTTTAATTATTAGAATACTGTCACAACAAATATGATTGGTGTAAATATTTTTTAAGTAGGCCTGACACACAGGCTTGGAAGGCTGTAGAAAAGTGCAATTCAAAGGCACGAGCAAACTGAGGGTTAAGATCATCAACAATAAAGATTTTTTTAATTGTAATTAGTAACTATACTGTGACAAAAAATTTGGATTGGTGCAAATAGTTGGCAAGACGGCCTGGCACAAAAGGATGGCAGGCAGGAGGGAGATGCAATTCAAGGAAACTAGGAGACTGATTACTGACAGTCTAAACAGTGATGATTGACAATTTTTGAAATACTGTTAACAGAAATATGATTGCTGACAACAATTGGCTAGGTAGGCCTGGCTCACAGCAGGCTGCAAGGCAGGAGGAAAGTGCTATTCAATGGCACCAGCAAACTGACGATTCAAATCACAGCAACTATTACCAAAAATTTTAATTTTTAATTATTAGAATACTGTCACAACAAATATGATTGGTGTAAATATTTTTTAAGTAGGCCTGGCACACAGGCTTGGAAGGCTGTAGAAAAGTGCAATTCAAAGGCACTAGCAAACTGAGGGTTAAGATCATCAACAATAAAGATTTTTTTAATTTTAATTAGTAACTATACTGTGACAAAAAATTAGGATTGGTGTAAATAGTTGGCAAGACGGCCTGGCACAAAAGGATGGCAGGCAGGAGGGAGATGCAATTCAAGGACACTAGGAGACTGATTACTGACAGTCTAAACAGTGATGATTGAAATTTTTGCAATACTGTTAACAGAAATATGATTGCTGACAACAATTGGCTAGGTGGGCCTGGCTCACAGCAGGCTGCAAGGCAGGAGGAAAGTGCTATTCAATGGCACCAGCAAACTGAGGATTCAAATCACAGCAACTATTACCAAAAATTTTACTTTTTAATTATTAGAATACTGTCACAACAAATATGATTGGTGTAAATATTTTTTAAGTAGGCCTGGCACACAGGCTTGGAAGGCTGTAGAAAAGTGCAATTCAAAGGCACGAGCAAACTGAGGGTTAAGATCAACACTAAAAAATTTTTTTATTTAAATTAATAACTATAGGGGGGCGGAGCTAGAAGCCGAACTGACAAGACATATTACAAGGGAGCTCTCTCCCTATAGATGGATTTTACTACTTTTCACCAGGATTTTTCCTGCCATATTGAACTATAAGATAAACAAAGTTGTGCTGATTTAAACTGTTCACAAGAGAAACTCTGAAATAATGTTGTAAACCTCAGTTGTCAAGCTACGGCGCAAGTTCAACTGACAGTAAACCACCTTCCTAGCACTGGGATGTCAGTGTAGGCTGATTCAGCAAGTGTCACAACTAACGATGAATACAGAGGCTTTTGCAGACGAGATTCGAGACTTAATAGGTGACTACTTATTTGATGCTCATATTTTGATTTCACGATGGTTGGAAAAATCAACCTCGTTGCATAACTCTCAAGATGGCGATGGTTTACCGCTGCACTTTCCTGACCCTACTAAGCATGACGAGAGTGCTGACAATCAGTATCTTGAGAAGTGCGATGAGACCTCTGTTATTGTGAAGACAGATGACGCAGCACCTACCCAATTCACTTATAACCACAGAAAAGATTGGTGGGTTCATATGGATGGCAGGACATCGGTACATGCTCACAGACTTTGTGTTCCTAAACTGCTTTTGAATGCCATAGATGAGAGGGATATAGTCCGATTCAGTTATGCGCCAGGAACACTGGGACAATGTAGCAAGGTATCCGGCTTGAGAAACCGGGCTATAGTCAAGACACAGCCTTTATTAAATCCTACTCACCAGCTTCACTCGAATCTCCCTTTTATACTGAATACGGGCAGAAAAGGTATAGGTTAAATATTCTATACACTGTGAACTTCTCTGACCGAAACAGTTTGTCAGTCATGCTGTGTGCAGTTTGAACTGTGGAGTATGTTCAGAATTACCCTGGACAGTAGGGTGATCATCGAACAGTTCTAATTATTGAACGGGATACTTTTCACTAGCCGGCAACCTATTTACTTCTGGTTTACGTTATAATGTTATATAGTTCATTGGTGGTTGTGAGTTTATTGTGTCTGAATGATGTTTTCAAAACACGGCTAGTTTATGATGTATACCATTAACACCCTTTCTATAGGAACTACCTAATTTATATGCAGGATATATAACGTTTTGCTGTACATTCTATATTTACGTTGTTCTGACTAGTAATGTCATGTGCCTTGATGTAACTCATTAGAATAATCTGCTACATTTAGTTGCACACATAGAGCTTCTAACAGCCTCACTCTCTCTCTCTCTCTCTCTCTCTCTCTCTATATATATATATATATATATATATATATTATTATTATTTTAGTGTTATGTTTGCAACAGTTATTCTATATTTAATTGAAAGCCTGCAGCACCATACAGTTATTGTTTATAGGTCAGAAGGCTGGATATAGATTATGAAAATTCTACCAGTAAGTTTCATTTCAATAGCACATAGTTGTGACACGTAAGGCAGAGATGATATATCTTATTCTAGGCTGGATATCTTTCTAGGAGGTCTGAGACATTTTGTTAAAATTTCTTTAGTCGCAATATGGAGACTGTAGAATACTATATTGTCTAGGTTTTATATGATAGTTATAAACTGCTCCCACTTATCTAACATGTTAGTTGGTCCCTAGACACCACCCTCTTAGATCTAGTAATACTATATATTTTAGAATATATAGAAGACAAGTGCTACTTATAAATATATTTAGGAAGATAGAGCTATTTAACTGTGATAATCACTATGCTACCCAATAGACCTACCTATCTACGAATGATACTCATATGTTATTTAAGATTTGCCAAATGTACTCAGTTTTCGCCATTTAGATGCAAAGTGGTTTGCCTTTATGGCTACCATATTACTACATTATGGTTCCATATTCTCTGTAACTATTTTCACTGTCTGGGGTACTCACTATATAGCCCTAAACTGGTGGTTTCCCTTGCTGTGGGAATAGGGCTCATATGTCTGATAGTCTACCTCGTGACAGTAATGCAAAATTAAGTTCCTGATCCCCGCTGAGCTCCTAGTTTGGCAATTGGGCTACTGTATTATACTCGCACACATCAAAGTAGGTTATGGTGAGTTCTACACTATATATCATGCTTTAGTTATTCAACATATGGCTCATAACAACGCAATCAGAGATGATATTGTTCAATGTTTAGTCAGACATCTTCATACGGAAATAGCTGTTACCCCTACAGGGGTGCTTGTCTATCACACCAACTCCCTCCACTAGTGGGCAGTTAGGGACCAATAACACTCCACATATAACAGATATTGATTGATCAGTTAGCTATGCTGACATTAACTGACAACAGGCTACATCTTCTATGTGTTGATTTCGTAACAGATTTTTACTAATCTTAGAGGTGAGGCTATTGAACATAACCCCTAGGCCTCCTAGGATAAAACATTTTATTCCTTTCATGATGTCAGAGATATGTACTTTATTGGATCTAGCTTTTAGTAACTCAACCTCCACAACGTTTATATTTGATCATTTCCCCCCCCCCCCATACACTCCAATGGGCTCACAACGTGAGCATAGGAAAATAAGTCCTATAGCAATCCCATCTGTTACTACATATAATATTGTTATATACATTATTATTCATCTAAGTGGTAGATATATTGTTATTCTTCTATATAATTTCACGTGGCTTAGTATCCTCTTATTAATCTACCATTCCATTTTCCTTGTCACAGTTATAGCGGATACAGGAGCTTGCTTTATAGTACAAAAATAAGAAACTATTGATTCATAATTTGAGATCCAAAAGAGGTCTCTACCTGATCCTGATTGCCTTCTATACTGTTTTATTTTCTTTTGTGACAATTTGAGGTCCAAGAGTGGCCTGCTAGTTTTTCTCCCTAGATGGCATATAGTTTGAAGGATATATACTGTACATATTCACCTTGCTGATGTCTGATCTTCATGCTTTGTGATAATTGGATGCACAACATTTGTTTTTCTTGTTTTTATTTATTTTTATGTAACATTCATGGACATATATGTTTGTATATCCTTATTGAATCTCAATAAATAAAAGTAAAAAAAAAATAAAAAATTAATAACTATACTGTTTGACTGTGACAACAATTATGATTGGTGTAAATAGTTGGCTAGACGGCCTGGCACAAAAGTCTGGCAGTGGCAGGCAGGAGGAAAATGAAATTCAATGGCCCTAGGAGACTGAATATTTGCAGTCCAAAAAATTATGTTTTTTTTATTTTTTATTACTGTTACAAGAATTGTGATTGGTGCCACTAATTGGCTACTTGGGCCTGGCAGACAGGCTGGCAGATATGAGTCGTGGATGGTAGGTAGGGCAGTAATTTAACACAGTATGCTGTGTAAGTGACAAAAACACAGGACTGATAGAAAATTAAGTTACATTACACTAGCAAAATATTTTAAAATTTTAGATTTTAATATTAAAATTATGTTAAGAAGTGCAATGCACATATGACTCTATGAGTGGTCGCACTGGCTGGCTGCTACGTAGGGCAGCAATTATAACAACAGTATGCTGTGTAAGTCAGATAGACAGTTAGACACAGGCCTGATAGAAAATACAATTAGATTACACTAGCATAATGATTTAAAGACTTTTTTTTGGAAATTTTAAGAAAAAGATTAAGCACATACATATGAGTCGTGGCTGATAGCCTTGGAAGGGCAGCTATTAAAAACAGTAGGCTATGTATGTCGGATACACACACGCCTGATAGAAAATACTATTAGATTACACTAGAAAAATGATTGAAATTATTTTTTTGGGGGGGAAATTAAAAAAAGGTTAAACACATATGAGTCGTGGCTCATAGACTAGGGAGGGCAGCAAGTAAACACAGTAGGCTCTCTATGTCAGCAAAACACACAGGCCGGATATTAAATTAGATTTGATTATACTAGCAAACAAATTTAAACTTTTTTTTTTATATATTAAAATTAAGGTGAAAGAAAAATAGATATGAGTGCTGGGTGGCTGCCTGGCACAGACCAATTAACCAAAAGACTGAAAAAAAAAGAGGTATATTAATGCTGAGTGAGCCTGACAGACACAGGCATGATAGTAAATGTAATTAGATTACACTAGAAAAATATTTTTTTGTGTTTTTTTTTTAAATTAAAAATAATGTTATAAACGGATATTAACACTGCTGGCTGCTGGCTGGCACAGAGCAATGAACCAGAGTATATGCTGTGTGACACTGGCCTGATAGAAAATGAAAAAAAAATTACACTAGAAAAATAATTATATTTTTGGGTTAGTTAAATTTAAACTAATGTTGTTAGGGAGATATCAGTGGTGGCAGTAGTCACAGCATATGCTGTGAGCCTTAAACACACAGCTGAAAGTCAGGCAAATGCTAATAAAGAAAAAAGAAAAAGAAAAAAACGGCACGAAATATAGCCCTAAAAAGGGCTTTTTGGGGTGCTGTGCTTGCAGCAGAGATGAGTGGAGTCCTTCTGGACTGTAAATACACTAGCCTAGCTATGTTTTTCCTATTAATGTCAGGAGCAAAAACATAACACGTCCTATCATTAAAAAAGCAAGGTCGTTATGAGTCTAAAATGGCGGATTCCGAGTAGCTGGGAGTGTCTGTGAGGGAGTGTCTGATGTTGATTGGCTCTAATGTGTCAGGCGGCTGTGACATAAAGGGTCAAAGTTTCCACAATGATGACACATAGGGGCGGATCGCCATGTGTTCGCCCACAAACGGGAACGCGAACAAGCTATGTTCGCTGTGAACCGTACGCGGGCGAACAGTTCGGGACATCACTACTGACTACCCCCTTATTTCAATTCATTTGACAGACTTGCATTTTAGCCAATCAGTGCTCACTCTTAGGTCACTTCACGTGCATGAGCTCAATGTTATCTATATGAAACACATGAACTAATGCCCTCTAGTGGTCAAAATCCATTCAAATTATAGGCAGACTTCAAGGTCTAAGAAATTAGCATATGAACCTCCTAAGTTTAGCTTTCAACTAAGAATACCAAGAGAACAAAGCAAAATTGGTGATAAAAGTAAATTGGGAAGTTGTTTAAAATTACATTCCCTATTTAAATCATGAAAGTTTTTTTTTAACTTGACTGTCCCTTTAAAGGGACAGTCTAGTACAAAACAAACTTTCATTATTCAGATAGGGCGTATAATTTTAAACAATTTTCAAATTTACATATATCACCAATTCCGCTTTGTTCTCTTGGTATTCTTAGTTGAAAGCTTAAAGGGACACTTAACCCAAATTTTTTCTTTCGTGATTCAGATAGAGCGTGCATTTTTAAGCAACTTTCTAATTTACTCCTATTATCAATTTTTCTTCGTTCTCTTGCTATCTTTATTTGAAAAAGAAGGCATCTAAGCTTTTTTTTTTGGTTGAGTACTCTGGACAGCACTTTTTTTATTGGTGGATGAATTTATCCACCAATCAGCAAGGACAACCCAGGTTGTTCACCAAAAATGGGCCGGCATCTAAACTTACATTCTTGCATTTCAAATAAAGATACCAAGAGAATGAAGAAAATTTGATAATAGAGCATGAAATTTTAAGCAACTTTCTAATTTACTCCTATCTGTATCACAAAAGAAAAAAATTGGGTTCAGTGACCCTTTAACCTAGGAGGTTCATATGCTAATTTTTAAGTCCTTGAAGGCCACCTCTCATCTCAGGGCATTTTGACAATTTTTCACCACTAGAGGGTGTTAGTTCATGTGTATCATATAGATAGTTTCTAGGAGCCAGCACTGAGTGGCTTAAATGCAAGTCTGTTTAAAAAACTGAAAAAGGGGTCAGTTTGCAGAGGCTTAGATACAAGGTAATCACTGAGGTAAAAAGTGTATTAATATAACTGTGTCGGTTATGCAAAATAAAGGGATTATCTATCTTTTAAAACAATAAATATTCTGGTGTAGACTGTCCCTTTAAGTGAGTCAGAGAAACAGAAGCCCATTAGTGGGGCTGGAAAAATATTACTCATATTTTATTAGTTAATGGGGGGGACTCCCTCTTTAAAACAATTCACTTAAACATATGCAAAACAGAACACTGAAAATAATGAAATAAACATAAAAATGAGACATCAGTGTTGTTTGCGTTTGATGTGTGAGATGTCATGTTTTGGATGTTTTAACACATTTATTTGAATCAGATACTCAGGATAGAGTATACTACTAGTGCAGGGAACTAATATAACAAGTAGACAACATTTTTGTAAAATTATGCCAAAAGGTGCTAAAAAGTGCTTTCAGATGGATTGAAATAAAGTGGTAGAATTCTCTCATTCAGTATTGATAAACTTTATACAGTATAAAGCAACTTGAAACCCTACGATAATACGTTTGAATTACCTCAAAATTGAAAACCACATTAAAAAAAAAAAACACCTTGCACAGCTCTGCTAATGTATTAGAATAGACCTCAGAGATACATCAATATACACATTACCCTTTTGTTCAAGCTGAGAGAAACCTTTTCTTCATCTTTTGGTCTTAGATGTGATAGAGAGATTCATATGTAACTTACATTTTATTTTATTGTTTTTTGATCCCTTTGATCCAGATAAATTGCAAAAAGGAAATTGAGGCATGCACTGTATTGTGTTTAGCATACATAGCCATTCAGGAAAATTTATTTGACAAATAATATATCAGAATATATAACAAGCTCTATCTTTCCCATCAGCTCTTTACACGGCAACTATAAGAGTCCAGCTATACAATGTATGAACCATATCTATTTGCATATCCTAGTGGAAGCATGTGCCAAATTTGCATGGTAGCAAAAAATGTGTAGTTGTGTATTTTTCCAAACTGTGGCTTTGCGTGGTGATAGTGTCTATTTATAGAATATTTGTCAATCATCTGGGGGGGGAAGTATGAATAAAAACAAAACAAAAAAGGCTTAAAACAGAGATAATGAAAATAATGTTACCTAGTGGATTTTTTTTATACATTCTTCTGTCTTTATCATCATTCACTGCCATTATATGTGTCCTGCTAGTGGAATATTTAATCATTTGGAGAGACCGATGATTAAGGGCTCGATTTATCATTCATTTGTAGAATTCTCCTTCCAGTTCTCCTCGAAGTTCTCTGCATCTCACCATCGGAGAGGCGCACATGTGCGCCGTTATTTATCATTACATTTCTCGTATTTTTACACTTTTTTTCCAAAGGTGAGATGCAATGTGATATTGATAAATCTCTTCATTAGGAGTAAATTTCCGCCCTATTTATTATTAAAAGTAAGCGAAATGATGCAGTGTGATATTGATAAATCTCTTCATTAGGAGTAAATTTGCGCCCTATTTATTATTAAAAGTAAGTGAAATGATAGTGTATAATAGAATCTTAGTTGTAACATTATTTGTATAGAAATATAAGTTTTAAACCTAGTTTTTACAGCTTATTTGATGTGTATGTACAAAAATATGTATCTTTTTGTAATCAATTGATTTTTAATAGTTTCATTAATCTTTTTGATTGTCAAATAATAATAATCTTAAAAAACATTATTAATTTCTCTAAAGTCATGTTCACATATATTAATTAAAAAAACTTACACTTTCTTACAAAATAAAATAAAAATCTTCATTGATCAAAAAGAGATTTATATACTTTCACACCATGCTGAGTTTATGACTATAGACCATACATGTGTCAACAACCGTGTTTATCAAGATGTTTTTGTAATACATTTACCATGATGGAAAAAAAACATTGCTGTCTGTGCATCATGGTTAATGTATTTCAAATATAGCATGATGTCTATTTCCATAACATCATGTGGTCTAGAGTCTAGACATGTCTAACTGTTTAATGTTGTAACATAGTAACATAGTAGATAAGGTTGAAAAAAGACTGAAGTCCATCGAGTTCAACCTATACAAATCTAAAATACTTACAAAAAGCTCCAGTTAAGCTTAAATAACCCCATTAAAATGTGACCCATTTAATACTAGCAATCATATCCATGAATTTTGTTTATATACAGAAATTTATCCAGACTATTTTTAAATGTATCTATGGTATTGGCATTCACTACCTCCTTTGGTAATGAGTTCCACAATTTTATTGCTCTTACAGTGAAAAAACGTTTCCGTTGCAGGAGATTAAATCTCCTTTCCTCCAACCTTAAATTATGACCTCTTGTCAGAAACAATTTTCTTGGAATAAAAAGAGCTTCTGCCATCTCTGTATATGGGCCTTGAATATATTTATATAACGTAATCATGTCACCTCTCAAGCGCCTTTTTTCTAAAGAGAACAGACCCAGTTTGGCTAGCCTCTCCTCATAGGTTAATTTCTTCAATCCCCTTATTAGCTTTGTGGCCCTTCTCTGAACTTTTTCTAGTTCTGCAATATCTTTTTTAGCAATCGGTCCCCAGAACTGCACTCCAAACTCAAGGTGAGGTCAACTTTATTTAGCTTTTACCTTAATTTTAAGAAGAATACACAGAGATTACCAACATTTTTTAATTTCCAAAATTATTACAAAAATAAATTAATTAAAAAAAAAGTTATTTCCACATTCATTCTTTATTAATAAAATTAAAAAAAATTAATTACAAGGATTCATATTTTTGTCTTAGTTTTCTGACAGCAGAGTATGTCCTAATCAAATAATTTTCCGCTTCACGTAGGGTATTCAAAACTTATTTTTTATAAACATATATTTTTTGATCTCCAGGAACTAAAAAAAAAAGTAAATAAAAAACATTAAGTTTATTACCAGTCAATCGAATGTAAAACGTTTATTATTTCTGTATTTACAGTACATTTTAATTGTATATACTAATTTGTAGATGTCATTAAAGTCCGACTACACAACAACTTATTTTTTGCATACATTATTAATAGACTATTCCTTCATATCGCTTATTTTCAAGTTGTTTTTTTAAAAACTTTTTATCGTCAATAATTGCTTAAAGAGACAGTCTATTTCAAAATAAACTTTCATGATTCAGATAATGTAATTTTCAACAATTATCAAATTGAATTTTATCACCAATTTTGCTTTGCTCTCTTGGGATTCTTATGTGAAAGCTAAAACTAAGAAGTTCATATGCTAATTTATAAGCCCTTGAAGGCCACCACTTCTCTCAGGGCAGTTAGACAGTTTTTCAACACTAGATGGTGTTAGTTCATGTGTGTCATATAGATAACATTGTGCTCACGCACATTGAGTTCAGAAGTGCCAGCTCTGATTGGCTAAAATGGATGTCTGTCAAAACAACTGAAATAAGAGGGCATTTTGCAGAGGCTTAGATACAAGTTAATCACAGAGCTAAAATGTATTTATAAAATTGAAATCACAAACTCACCCCAATCATAGAATTGTGTAGAAGAAGAGGCATTGGATCGCTGCTCTTCATCTTCAGCAACGCTTTTATCTCCTTCAGGAATAGCTGTAAGACATTAACAAATAATTAAAAAAATGTAATTCCCATTTAAGTATTGTAATAGTATCACTCTCTCTTTCTCTACGATGCATATTTATATATATATTTTATTTGTGTTATTGATAGTCTATTTTCAAAACCCAAACAAGGCTGGCTCATATGATTGTTAATAAAAATATTGGCAGCCCCTTCTTTCAAAATATTTTACATCCCCCCCCCCCCAAAAAAAAGGAAGCAAGCTCATGTGTGACATACACATAACATTGCGACCACGCCCATGTATGTGAAAGTAGAAGTTCAAAGATTGGCTATATTCTTGTATGTTCAAAGTAGTGACATTTTGCGGTATACTGTAATCGCTTATATATAAGTTATTAAATAGTATATTACTCATCAACTCTTCTTTCATTTCCTATTCATAAATCAGTCTATAATTTAGAACCTACGTGTATTTTCTTCACATTCTTCAGCATTCTGTATTGTTTCCCTCTCAATATTATTTTATTATTTTGAGGTTCATCCTCCGCTATCTCTTTTGCTTGCAGTTGCAATCGCTTGCAGAGGTTCTTCAATTATGCCTATAAATATGATTATAGTAATTAAATCTATAACTACAATCAATGTCTACCTCCATTATCAGCCAATGGTAATTCTTCGTCCACAATTTCATTATCAACTGTGTCATCATCAATGATAGTCATTGGCCTTGTGCGACGTCGTCACCTGCGAATATGTCTTTCTTTAAAGACAATTGTTAAAAAAATGTTATATATATTATTAACAATATTTAATAAAAAAATTACTTTCATATTAGAATAAAGGTAACAGCTTTATTAATACCTGCTGAAAGAATACCCTCAGAGTCCATAAAAAAGTGGGTAGTGGGTCTGAATCTGCTTCTGAACTGGATGGATTGTGGGCAATTGCGCAACGTGGTGCTCTTCTATTTTTAACTAAAAAAAAAATTACATTAAAAATTGCATTAAATAACTAATACACTATAATATAAAGTTAATGTCAAAAAGAAATTGTGCTATAACGAGATTAAAGAATCTTCTCTTCTTTCAGACACATATAGATACTAAAAGAAAGGCTGAAGTCTAGCTCAAGTTACACATTTTAAAAGCAACAAATTATCTTACATGACACCGACAGATTTCGAATGTATAAACATATATCAAATTGCTGCAAGTATGTAGTCATACATGATTGTTATTCAATATGTTTAATGTATGTAGAGATACATTATTTAAATGTTAACATTCACCTAGATTACGAATTTTGCTTTATGAGTCAAATAGCAGCGTTGTGGCCCATAACGCATCATTTTCCCTAACGCAGCCATTACAAGTCTTGTTGGTATAGGTGTACCGCAAGCCTTTTAGTCAGTTTTTCATGGGATTCCCATAGCGCCGGTATTACGAGTTTTACTGTGAGGCTAAAAAGCGAGTGTTACAGCCTAAAATGACAAGATCTGTAACACCATCTAAAGTCTGTAGTTATGAGTTTTACGCTACAAAGCTGTAACATAAAACTCATAACTAAAGTGTTAAAAAGTACACTAACACCCATAAACTACCTATTAACCCCTAAACCCTCACGCATCGCAAACACTATTTAAAAGTTTTTAACCCCTAATCTGCCACTCTCGACATCGCCGCCACAAATTTTTTTATTAACCCCTATTCCGCCGCTCCCCGATATCGTCACCACTATAATAAACTTATTAACCCCTAAACCTTCGCCCTCCCGCATTGCAAATACTATTTAAATATTATTAACCCCTAATCTGCCGTGCGCCCACATCGCCCCCACTATACTAAAGTTTTTAAGCCCTACACCGCCGCCACTATAATAAACCTATTAACCCCTAAACTGAAAGCCCCCTCACAACGCAATATATATTAATTAAACTATTAACCCTTAAACCAAAAGTTCCCCACATCACAATAAACTAATTTAAACTAATAAACCCCTAAACCTAACCATAACCCTAACTTTATATTAAAATTACAATTTCCTAGCTTAAATTAAATTACCTGTCAAATTAAAAAAACTAAGTTTAAACTAACAATTAAACTAATTTAATTATTAAACTAAAATGAAACTAACTACCAATTAAATTAAACTAAACTACACATTAAAAAAAATCCTAACACTTAAAAAAATTACAAAGTATCTAATTACAAAAGATAAAAAATACTAAGTTACAAAAAATAACAAACACTAAATTGCAAAAAATAAAAAACGAAATTATCCAAAATAAAAAAGAATTACACCTAATCTAATAGCCCTATCAAAATAAAAAAGCCCACCCAAAATAAAAAAAAACCCCTAGCCTACAATAAACTACCAATGGCCCTTAAAAGGGCCTTTTGTGGGGCATTGCTCCAAAGATATCAGCTCCTTTACCTATAAAAAAAACCACACACACCCCCCCCCCAACAGTAAAACCTACCACCCAACCAACCCCCCAAAATAAAAAAACTAATTCTAAAAAGACCTAAGCTACCCATTGCCCTGAAAAAGGGCATTTGTATGGACATTGCCCTTAAAAGGGCATTTAGCTCTTTTACTGCCCAGACCCTAAACTAAAAAATAAAACCCACCCAATAAACCCTTAAAAAAGCCTAACATTAACCTCCTGATGATCCACTTACAGTTTTTGAAGTCCCGCTTGAACAATCTTCATCCCGGAGTTGAAGTCCTAATCCAGGCGGCGAGAAGTCAGGAGGATGAAGATGAAACACAGGTAGAGGGAATTACTCTACCTGAACTTAATACACCTCAAATACCGAAAATGGAATCTGACATAGAGGAATTAAATGAGGAAGAAGGACAACTACAACAAGCTCAACCTGAATGAGCAAATGAAATAGAAAGACTTACTGATATGGCATTGTCTTTTCGCAATGATCAAAGCAAATTTTTTAAACAAATAATAGAATTCCAGTAAGAAAGAAATGCAATACTTAAAGACCAGGCTAAGAGTAGTAGTAATCGTGTCTTGTTTGTATGCACAAGTTCAATGTACCGCATATATACTTGGAAGTTAAAATGTCCCAAATAAGACAGCACACTTGTACATATATAATACAAAAGCTGCTGTTAGAATTAAGTTAAATAAAATCAAATTCAATGTTCCTTACGCGTTTCAAAGGCTCTTCTTCCTCAAAGGAAACTTCTTCCTCAGACTTGTGATTACAAACAAGATAAGGAACACGAATACTACTACTATTCAACCAATCTGTGTTTTGGATCTTTTATGCATATTACATACCTCATACTGTTTGAGGACTTAACATGTGAGTTTGAAATCGCTATCGTATATGATTTTTTATGTTTAATAAATTAACCCCTTAAGGACAAGGCCATTTTTCAATTTCCTTCCCTTAAGGACCAGGGCTATTTTTACATTTCTGCGGTATTTGTGTTTAGCTTTAATTTTCCTCTTACTCATTCCTCTTTACTGTACCCACACATATTATATACTGTTTTTCTCGCCATTAAATGGATTTTCTAAAGATACCATTATTTTCCTCATATCTTATAATTTATTATAATTTTTTTTATAAAATATGATGAAAAAAAACCACACACTTTTTCTAAATTTGACCCCCAAACTCTGTTACACATCTACAGCCACCAAAAAACACCCATGCTAAATAGTTTCTAAATTTTGTCCTGAGTTTAGAAATACCCAATGTTTTCATGTTCTTTGTTTTTTTTGCAAGTTATAGGGCAATAAGTGCAAGTAGCACTTTGCTATTTCCAAACCATTTGTTTTTCAAAATTAGCGATAGTTACATTGGAACACTGATATCTGTCAGGAATCCCTGAAAAACCGTTCACATGCATATTTTTTTTTAGTAGACGACCCAAAGGCAATTTTTAAAACATTTTTTTATATATTTATTTTGCAGTGATGGATCCCCCCTCAGCCCTCAACCTTCCTGATCCACCCCTTACAGCTCTCTAACCCCCACCCCTCTACCTATCTTCCACCATCTTGGGTACTGGCAGCTGTCTGCCAGTACCCATTTTGCCATAATACAAGTGTTGTTGTTTTTTGTTTGTTTTTTTCCTTAAAGGGCCATTATACACTCATTTTTTCTTTGCATAAATGTTTTGTAGATGATCTATTTATAAAGCCCATAAAGTTTGTTTTTTTTAAAAATTTATAATTTTGCTTATTTTTAAAGAACATTGCTCTGATTTTCAGACTCCTAACCAAGCCCCAAAGTTTAATTTGAATACCGTCAGCTACCTTCTCCAGCTTGCTCTTGTTTGTGTAAAGGGTCTTTTCATATGCAAAAGAAGGGGGAGGGGGAGTGTCTTATTTCCCACTTGCAGTGGGCTTTCCAACTAGCTTTTCAACAGAGCTAAACTGAAAGCTTCTAAGTACGTTTTTAAACCATTTTATACTGGATTTTTATATCAGTATCTGTGCATCTTATTCTTTATAGTAGTGTCTATTACATGCAGTTATATGAAAATGAGTGTATAGTGTCCCTTTAATCATTTTCTGTAGTGCAGTTGCCCCCCTCCCCCTCTCCCCCTCCCCCATACCTTTACAAAAATTGATTTCCCTCCCTCTCCCTATCACATTAATGACAAATCCGTCGACTCTTGATGTATTGTGCGCACTGCAGGGACAGGAAGTCCCTGCAGCGATGGGCCACCCACTCGCCTCCCTACTACTGCTCCCACCCACCAACAAACGGCACCATTGCTGGCCGATGCAGAGAGGGCCACACAACTCTGCAACTCTATTTCTGCAGTGCCCCACTCGTGGGGCATGCAGAAATAGCACAATCTCGCTATTTTGAGCGAGATCGCGGCAGAGAGAAGCCCAGGACTGCAGCGACGTACAGGGCACGTCGCTCATCCTTAAGGGTATAAGAACCAACGTTGTACAGGGTACAACGTTGGTCATTAAGGGGTTAACAATATCACATGATAGTTTGTTTCTTTCTATTACTCTCTTGGGGCTTGCGTGAATACTGGCTGTTTCCTGAGAGGACTCCATGTACTCCCAGCCTGACCGGTTTGGAAGTACCATACTCCAAGAAGTTTTCTATCACTGGCACACCGGAGGTCTCTTCCTCACCAAGGTGGCAGATTACCTCATATTATTGAGGTTCTCTCTAGTAAGTGGGATACCTATCGAATTTGTCTATTTTTATTGAATTCATGCTGTGATCCCCTACTGTTGTAATAACCAGTACCAGAGATCTGTAATAAGTGACTTTTTGAACATTTTGTGAACATTTATTGGGTATTCTTTTAGCTCTATCATATCTCTATCATTCTATTATGAAGAGTAAAAGCAGGAATGATTCAGCCCTCTGAGGCAAAGGACTGTAGTGTTAGGACCAGCCTATATTGGGGCACCTTGTAAGTGGTGACTGGCTAAGCAAAATATGGCCATATATATATATATATATATATCTTAAAACAATAACAAAACTAAAAAGAAAATAAGAAGAAAGGTAGTCTCTCTCTCCAAGTCTTTTCAAAAATGATCCACTGGAAAAATGTCCTGTAATAGATAAAAAATTAAAAAAATAATTAATACTGTTGACACAATTTGACAATAGAAAGTTTTCTCTATGGTTTAAAATAGACACTTACATGTAAAAAAATCTTTCCAATTTTGTACTCCAGCTCTAGTGGTATGTCTTCTTATAATCTCTTGAGGGACATTTTCTGAGACATCCACCAGACACACCTCCTCTAGCTTTCTCTGAGATATTGCAATATTGTGCATAATGCATGTCATGAGAATTATATCATTACATGTTTCTGGTGAATATTAGAGATCACCACCAGAACGGTCCAAAACTCATCTTTAGAACGTCAAATGTTTGCTCAATTGCGCTCCTTGTTGACCAGTGAGACTCATTACATTTACTTTCTGAACGTGTATGAGGCATTGGTACAGGTGTCAAGAGCCAAAGCCTACAGGGAAAACCACTGTCACCTTTGAAAAAAATAATGGCAATCAATAATTATATATATATATATATATATATATTTTTTTTTTTAAAGAAATGAACATGTAAACTATATTGAATGTTGCAGGAATCATATATATATATATATATCGAGAAATAGATACGGGAGAGAAGCAAATGCTTTAAAATTTATATATAAGCTAGTGAACAAGGGTAACCTCCAATCGGTCCTTGTTGATATTATAAGTACATATGGTGCAGGCCCTTAAATAGTATTATAATGTGTAATATAACAGAAGAACTCATCCTGGAAAATAGCCAGGTTGAAAAAAGACAGGGAAACAGCACTCTTTTGAAAAAACAATATTTTTACTAGCACGATTTATATACATAAGTGGTAAAGGGGATGGCAATCGGGAGTCCTGCCTCCACCCTTGAACCGCAAGGATAGGCAAAGTACACTGTGTGTAAGGTACAAAATAGTTTGCAACAACAATATTTATCAAAAAAACAAATATTTATTATGGGACCTTCCGAGTCCAATATACAAAACCTGACCGGTCAGGGGATGTGCGGAACAAGTTGCGCAATATGTAAATGCAGCACAATACAAAGCTGACTTAAGTAAAACCTGTCACACTTCCTACACCCAGCTGCACACAGCACCTCTGTGAAGAGGTAATTGCTGGGCAGGTAAGACGTTGTAAGGGATCTAAGAAAGTGATGACAGCTTTATAACAAGCGGGATAAGCTAGTCAGATATACCTTGCAAACTGTACATAGAAGAATTTATATTCAGAGGGGAAGTGTATTCCTGGGATCAACTACACCCTGCTGCAGCCGACGCCTCACTCAGGAGGTATAGCGGTCGGGCAGGTAGAAAAATGGGATCTAAGTGATCTAATGGAAACACGCCCTCAGGATATGTACATAAATAGATAGACCAGACATTAAAATCTTCATGTATGGATGACTTGTATTGCAGACAAGGTATAAGTAAGTACATTCAAGAAAACAGCGTTATTGCATGCCATGCAGAAAAGCAATTAGGTGTGTTAGTATTCAGCATATGTCTGTCCATTTTAAGTTCCTAAAAAAATGCCAACCATCCTCCAGGTAGACCGATTGTGGCTGGCATAGGCAGCCTTACTGAAAATCTGGGCAACTACGTGGACTCCTTTCTTAGACCCTACCTCATCACCCTTCCATCATATATCATGGATACCTCGGATTTCCTACGTAAGATTGACAGGTTGGTGCTCCCCGAAAATGCCATCCTTGTCACCCTAGACGTGGAGGGACTATATTCATCAATCCCACACGAAGTAGGACTTAGGGCATGTAAGCATTTCTTATCGACGAGAGGTATGAGTGCTGTACAACATACTGACTTCGCGATTGAACTGCTAAAATTCACACTTACAAATAACATATTTATGTTTGACAATAAGATATATTCCCAGCAACAGGGCACAGCTATGGGAGCAACATGTGCTCCCACTTATGCGTGTCTCCATCTAGGCATCTGGGAAATGGAAGAAGTGTACCAGAATCCCCTTTTCGACGAGAACATCCACATATGGCTACGATATGTGGATGATGTCTTCCTAGTCTGGGAAGGCTCAGAGCAGACCTTGAAAGAATTTGTGAATTCTCTAAATAAGAACAAGAGTAATATCTCACTTACCCTACAGTTTAGTAAGGAAGACATATCCTTTTTGGATATAAATGTGAAGATTAAAGATGGCTGCCTGATGACAGAAAACTATCGCAAAAGCACGGCCACTAATAGCCTTCTTCACGCTTCTAGCCATCACCCAAGCCACCTAAAAAGGGGTATCCCTAAGGGCCAATTTCTCAGGCTACGCCGAAATTGTTCCACAAAAGGGAAGTACTATCAGCATGCGGCTGAAATGGAAAAAAGGTTTTTGAATAGAGGATATTCAAAGAGGATAGTGAAACAAGCCCTAACCGGTGCGGCCCATCTGAATAGGGATAGTCTTTTGGTACCCAAAGACAAGACTGGTGAATCATCAAAAATTAGATTGGTCACTGAGTATAATTGCCATTGGACCTCATTAAAACAGATTTTGGCACACAACTGGCACACTTTGACTAGTGATGAAGCAGTATCACGTGATGTTGGGGATTTTCCAAACATCACAGCCAAAAGGGCACCGAGTCTTAAAGACAAATTGGTGAGGAGCCAATATTTGTCGACTCCTAAACAACAAAATTGGTTGTCCAAACACAGATCCTATGGCAACCATCCCTGTGGGAAATGTGTTGCATGCAAGTATATGGTTAAGACCAAACAATTTGCAACACACACAGGAAAAACATATACTCTAAAACACTTTGTGAATTGCAACACGGAAGGGGTTGTTTACCTTCTTTCGTGTAGCTGCCCGCGTTATTACGTGGGAAAAACGAGAAGGGCCATAAAAGACCGGATAACAGAGCACCGGGACGATGTGAAATATAAGAACCAGAAAAGTAATGTTGCCAAACATTACGAACACATGCATGACAGTAATCCTGACTCTCTCTCCTTTATCGGGATAGATAGGGGCATAACCAACAATAGAGGGGGGGATAATGACAGAATTCTCCTCCAAAAGGAATGCAGGTGGATCTCAGTTTTGGGTACCCAGCTTCCTGCAGGCCTCAATGACAAATTGGATATGGCCTGTTTTCTGTGAATGAACACATTCTCTAGCGTCTTGTACTATAGTAGGCTAAATTCTGTTAATTTTTAATAAAAAGACGATTGCAACATCAATATATTTATTATTTTCTCCTTTATATTTCTCTAGATTTCAATGTAAAGTAAGATAGATTCTTTTTTATTACTTCATATTTGAATATAGACACATTTTGGTTTTTCCTTAATTGTTGATACTTTGCAAATACTTGCAATACTTTCACCCGTCAGTAGAGGCGCAAAACGACACTAGGTATAAATAGAGTTACAGGTGCACCTTGGATATCACGCCCTGACGAAGCCCGTTAAGCAACTTGGACGCACGGGTGAAACGCGCGTCGGCATAGGTCCAGCCGACCGGATCACGTGATGTGCGTGTGAAGATCATTAAGCAAAGAATCTGCAAACAAGTCCTGCGGTTTACTACCAGGCACTCTTAAAGCAAAGTCAGAATCAAAACTCGGCATATTTTGGCATACATGTCATGGACTCACAGCTACTCGGCACGGCCGACTTGTCATTGCAGCTATCAGGTCGTATGGTTCCATTACATTCCTTGCCGCTAACTGCATGAATCAGCTTTGGCTTATGTGCATGAATTTCGCACCTGGCAAACGCCACTCTGTCGAGAGGGGGCACAGCTTTTTCTAGGAACTTAAAATGGACAGACATATGCTGAATACTAACACACCTAATTGCTTTTCTGCATGGCATGCAATAACGCTGTTTTCTTGAATGTACTTACTTATACCTTGTCTGCAATACAAGTCATCCATACATGAAGATTTTAATGTCTGGTCTATCTATTTATGTACATATCCTGAGGGCGTGTTTCCATTAGATCACTTAGATCCCATTTTTCTACCTGCCCGACCGCTATACCTCCTGAGTGAGGCGTCGGCTGCAGCAGGGTGTAGTTGATCCCAGGAATACACTTCCCCTCTGAATATAAATTCTTCTATGTACAGTTTGCAAGGTATATCTGACTAGCTTATCCCGCTTGTTATAAAGCTGTCATCACTTTCTTAGATCCCTTACAACGTCTTACCTGCCCAGCAATTACCTCTTCACAGAGGTGCTGTGTGCAGCTGGGTGTAGGAAGTGTGACAGGTTTTACTTAAGTCAGCTTTGTATTGTGCTGCATTTACATATTGCGCAACTTGTTCCGCACATCCCCTGACCGGTCAGGTTTTGTATATTGGACTCGGAAGGTCCCATAATAAATATTTGTTTTTTTGATAAATATTGTTGTTGCAAACTATTTTGTACCTTACACACAGTGTACTTTGCCTATCCTTGCGGTTCAAGGGTGGAGGCAGGACTCCCGATTGCCATCCCCTTTACCACTTATGTATATAAATCGTGCTAGTAAAAATATTGTTTTTTCAAAAGAGTGCTGTTTCCCTGTCTTTTTTCAACCTGGCTATTTTCCAGGATGAGTTCTTCTGTTATATTACACATTATAATATATATATATATATATATATATATATATATATATATATATATATATATATATATATAAACAATAATGGATAGCTAAGTCATTTTTTATTTACTATTTTAATGTATTGAAAAAAATATCATGGTCAATACAGATAAGCCGAATGAGAATGAAAGTTTTTCTAATCTTTTTAAATATGGAGGTATCGTTGATTATGGGTTAACACTTATGAAATTATATATATATTTTTTTTATTACTCACCTAATAGCCAACCATGTGGCATGTCTCCAAGTTCAAATGCTGTAAATAATGCAGACTGCTTCAAGATGTGGAAATCGTGGCATGACCCTGGAAATCCTAATCTTACTGCCCAAAACTGAAGGTTAGCATCACACACTGCCTGGACATTGAGTGAGTGGAAGTGTTTTCTGTTTCTATATTGCTCCTCTCTGGAAGCAGGTGGTCTTAGGGCTATGTGTGTGCAATCTATTGCACCAAGAACATTTGGAATACCTGCAACTTGGTAAAAAGCAGACTTAACTTGGCGCCATTCATGAACATTTCTTGGTACATAAATGAAATTATTTAGATGCTTTAGAATAGCTTTTAAAACTGTCCTCAAATATCTGCAAAATGAAGGCTGGCTCATGCCTACCACAGCACTGGACACAGCCTGAAATTAACCTGTAGCCAGAAAATGCAACACTGCCAATAATTTTAACATTCCTGGGATTGCCCTTGTTCTTCTGGTGTTAGGCTCAAGATCATTCTGTATAAGAGCATAGAGATTGTGTATGCTCTCCCTATTAATACAACATCGTTATCTGATAAAGCCTGTAATCCACAACGTCAACGGGGTAGAAACACTCTTGGCACTCTTTAACGTCTACATAAGGGCAAATTTGCATCATCTTGACTACTTTCAAGGACCCTTGCCAATTAAATAACTGACAAAATCAAGAAATAATCCATCTTCACCCACAAAAAAGTGGAGTAAATTGAATGTTCTCCACTGTGTTTAGGGAGGACTTTTGTGGTCGTATTAGTAGGAGAACTTTATGTTTTCCTCAGGCGCAAAATAATGATAAATAGATATTTCGGCGAGAAGGCGGATTGTTTAAAATACAACCGGAAAAGGGCATTTTAAAGCTTTTATTGACGCAAATGTGCGCCTAGGTGAGAGAGAATAGAGTGCGAGAATTTGCTCATTTTTAGGCGTATTTTGGAATTATAAATAGAAGAGAAATTACGACAGCCTAATTTTAGGCACAAATGTAAGAGAACATGAATGATAAATCGAGCCCCAAAAGTTTGCCATCAGAAATGTGAAAACCCATGTTTAGCCTCGCAGGGCTAAAATAAATTGGGCTTTCTCTGCTAGTGGTGAGCTCTCTACCATAGAAATAGTCAGAGCTCTATGCTATGTAAAAATTTGCAATTCAGGACAAAGTACACAGGAAGAACCCAGCGTATATTTAAACTTTAATATTACACCAAAATACAAATAAAATTACGCTGTTTTAAGTGCACTGTACCTTTCAATTGCTGTCATTTTCATATTTATAGGTTTTCCTTTCAGAGTAAATATTGTTTTAAATATTTGGAGAAAAGCTCGCCACCTTTTAAAGAAACGGTCTATACCAGAATTTGTAAAAAGATAGAGAATACTTTTATTACCCATTCCCCAGTTTTTCATAACCAACTTAGTTATATTTATATACTTTTTAACTCTGTGATTACCTTGTATCTAAGCCTATGCATACTGACCCCTTATTTCAGTTCTTTTGACAGACTTGCATTTTAGCCAATCAGTGCTGACTCCTAGGTAACTCCACAGGCGTGAGCAAAATGATATCTATATGGCACACATGAACTAATGCCCTCTAGCTGTGAAAAACGGTCAAAATGCATTTAGATAAGAGGCGGCCTTCAAGGGCTAAGAAATTAGCTAAGTTTAGGTTTCAACTCTAAATACCAAGAGAACAAAGCAAAATTCAAGATAAAAGATAATTTGGAAAGTTGTTTAAAATGGCATGCCCTATCTGAATCATGAGAGTTTATTTTTGACTAAACTGTCCCCTTAATTTTCAAGAAAAAACAGTGATAACTATAGGTGAAAATGCTTAGATTATTACATTTGGATTTGAGAGACAATTTCATACACAGTTATAGAATTCCCATGTTCAGCCCATTTTATGATAAAACAACAATTACGCTTTGTATTTTTTACTTATGTGTTTTTTGCACATCCAGTGTACTTAAATTACGATTTATGCAGTGCATATTTAATACAATTTATGCCTGTGTAATTAACATATAAATTTTACAATTTTTATAAATTCGATTTTTCGTGAACAATTTTGTTACGATTTTTGATGCACCTTAACAATACAATTTTTATCCTGCGTATAGTTCAATTATTAGTTTTGTATGATTTTTAAAGTATGATTTTCATTGTGCACTTTTGTAATATAAGCATCTCCTTCCCATACAAAAATGCAGTATACGCCCCTTTGCAAGACACCCTGTTTTCAGCTTTAAAGAATTCCATCAGGGAAAATGAAGTCTTGGCGAGCATTCTTAAATAATCTCAAAAGCCAAGAGACCTTTACAGAATCGGGTCCTCAGTGATGTCACAAATGTGCAGTAACAAGCTCAGGAAATTCCCCTAAAGCAAAAAAAAAAAATTCAAAAAAGCATCTACTCCAGAATTTATATAGTTTAAAAAGATAGATAATCCCTTTATTACCCATTGCCCAGTTTTGCATAACCTACACAATTGTAATAATATACTTTTTACCTCTGTGATGACCCTGTATCTAAACCTCTGCAGACTGCCCCCTTGTTTCAGTTATTTTGACAGACTTGCATTTTAGCCAATCAGTGTTGACTCCTAGGTAACTTCATGGGAGTAAGCACAATGTTATCTATATGACGCATATGAACTAGCGCTGTCTAGCTGTAACAAAAGCGGTCAAAATGCACTGAGATAAGAGGCAGCCTTCAAGGGTTTAGAAATTAGCATATGAGCCTACCTAGGTTTAGCTTTCAAGAAAGAATACCAAGAGAACAAAGCACATTTGATAAAAGTAAATACGAAAGTTGTATAAAATGGCATGCCCTATCTAAATCATGAGCGTTTAATTTTGAGTTGACTGTCCCTTTAAGCAAACAGAGCTATGCAAAATTCAGCAAGTGTAACAAGCAGTGAAGTTCAGTGGCCAGAATGATTACCATTTTGCAGGTTTTCACATTACCTAGATTTGAACTTTATAAAAATGGATCACTTTTCTGAAAACATTCTTCTTTCTTGCTTTAAATTTTGAGAAACATTACTGGCTTTGTTATAAGAAGCATTGTAAAATTATTATTTTTTATACAGACTGAATTTCAAGCAAGCCCTGTTTTCATATAGAAAAGGGGATATTTCTTTTGTTCACTATGTCAAATGACGGCTATTTCAAGCCTTAGATGTGCTAAGATATCTGAAAGATTAAGTTTCTTTCACATCAAAACTAAGAGACCGTTTTTTATTATATCTGATTACATATAAAAATCTCTGACTTAACCCCTTTGTTTCTGTTTTGTTGTACAGCGAGTGCAGAGTGGGCCACAAACACACTGTCATCAAAGGACTGTCCCAACCTTCTGCTATTGCTGCTTTGCCCTCTTTGAGAGCCACCGGATTAAAGGGATATAAAACAAATTCAAATTGACTTTTCTGTAGCTTTGCAATAAATTATAATATCCTTCTGAATACACAGAGATCTTGTTTACTGAAAATGTTTTTCAACTTTCCCCACATTTAACTTTATATTAATAATACAATACTGACTTGTTTCTGAAGTAGACAAGACTTGCCACTGTCATTTGTGAACAAAACTTGTATTGTTCTGCAATATGTTATTTTATCAAGTCTGCTGAGGCCAGTTAGGGTCAGATATGTAGCAGGGTTAGGCTTGTGAAGACTGCAGTGTGCCCTTCCAATTCTCTCAATTAGAAACCGCATCATTTTCAGAGTTAAAGGGACATAATACTCATATGCTAAATCACTTGAAACTGATGCAGTATAACTGTAAAAAGCTGACAGGAAAATATCACCTGAGCATCTCTATGTAAAAAAGGAAGATATTTTACCTCACAATTTCCTCAGCTCAGCAGAGTAAGTTCTGTGTAAAAAGTTATACTCAGCTGCTCCCAGCTGCAGGTAAAAAAATTTAAAAAAATGAAGAAATGAACAGCAGCCAATCAGCATCAGCAGTGCTGAGGTCATGAACTCTTACTGTGATCTCATGAGATTTGACTTAACTCTCATGAGATTTCATAGTAAGCTTCCTTTACCTGATTGGTGAAATAATATGAGAGTGCACAATGCTAGTCCCTTCAGATGTCCCAGGACAAACACACTAAAATGCTGCTTAGAAATCCTTTACAATGGGAGGTGGCTACTGAGGAACTTTTGAGGTAAAATATCTTTCTTTTTTACATAGAGATGTTCAGGTGATATTTTCTAATCAGCTTTTTACAGCTATGCTGCATCACTTTCAAGTGTTTAAACATTTGGGTATTATGGCCCTTTAAATTACTGGAAATAAGGCACAAGAAATTCTGAGAGTGTTCTGGAAATATTTTTTAACAAATAATTAAAGTAAATAAACACATACGTAAACATTTTCTATTATAATATCAAATTGTTTTGTAACCCTTTAACAATCTCCCACCCCAACATTATCAACCTCCCAAAATCAGCCTCAGCCTACCAAGTATAGCTTACAAACAAGGTTTTCAGTGCTAGACTGAAAGATACACTCATGTTCCTTAACCTTTTAATGCCGTTATGCCGTTCTATTCCGTCATAATTACACTGGGCTTTAAAGCCGTTATGACGGAATAGAACGTCATAGCTAACGGCTGTCCTGAAGCCTTCTGTGCTTCCAGGATTTGATCGCGGTCTGGAGGGCATTCCTAGGGTTGTAGGGACGCCCCCCAGACGCGATCCAATAATTGAAATCTTGCGATCGTGTGCACGGGTCGGGTCGGATACGGGTTAGGATACAAAGAAGGAACAACAATTTCTTGATTAATGTTCCTATCTGAAACCACTTTAGGGAGGAAACCTAACTTAGTACGCAGAACTACCTTATCCAAATTAAAAATAAGATAAGGGGATTCACACTGCAACGCCAAGAGCTCTGAGACTCTACGAGCAGAAGAAATTGCAACAAGAAACAAAACTTTCCAAGATAACATCTTAATATCTAAAGAATGCATAGGCTCAAACGTAGCCTGCTGAAGAACTTTAAGAACCAGATTAAGAATCCAGGGAGGAGTAACAGATTTGAACACAGGCCTGATTCTGACCAAGGCCTGACAGAAGGATTGTACATCTGGCTCGTCCGCCAGACGCTTATGCAACAATATAAATAAGGCAGAAATTTGACCCTTCAAGGTACTAGCTGATAATCCCTTCTCCAGACCCTCCTGGAGAAAAGACAAAATCTTAGGAATCCGAACTCTACTCCAAGAGTAACCTCTGGACTCACACCAATACAGATATCTACGCCATATCTTATAGTAAATCTTTCTGGTAACAGGTTTGCAAGCCTGAATCATGGTCTCAATGACCGATTTAGAAAAACAATAAAATTAAGCGTAAAATCTCCAAGCAGTCAACTTCAGAGAAACGAGATTTGGGTGAAGGAAGGGTCCTTGAAGTAGAAGGTCCTTCCTCGGTAGGAGTCTCCAAGGTGGGAAAGATGACATCCCCACTAAGTCTGCATACCAGATCCTGCGAGGCCATGCCGGTGCAATGAGGATCACCGATGCCCTCTCCTGTTTGATTCGAGCAATGACCAGAGGAAGGAGCGCGAACGGAGGAAACAGGTATGCTAGACTGAAATTACAAGGGACCCGCCAGAGCATCTATCAGTACAGCCTTAGGATCCCTTGACCTCAACCTGTACCTTGGGAGCATGACTTTCTGTCAAAATGTCATGAGATCCAGCTCCGGCTGTCCCCATTTGAGAATCAAGTTGGAAAAAACACCTCCGCATGGAGTTCACACTCCCCCAGGTGAAAAGTCTGTCTGCTCAGAAAATCCGCTTCCCAATTGTCCACTCCTGGAATGTGGATCGCAGATAGACAGCAGTTGTGGGTCTCCACCCACTGGCTAATCCTGGATACCTCTGTCATGGCCAAGGAACTCAGAGTTCCTTCCTGATGGTTGATGTAAACCACCAAAGTTATGTTGTCCGACTGGAACTTGATAAATCGGGCTGAAGTTAACTGAGGCCAGGCCAGAAGAGCATTGAAGATTGTCCTCAGCTCTATGATATTTATGGGAAGAACTGACTCCTTCCGAGTCCATATCCTGTGAGTCTTTAGTGAACCCCAGACTGCTCCCCATCCCAACAGGCTGGCATCCATGTCACAATCATCCAGGAAGGTCTGCGGAAGCAGGTTCCCTGGGAGAGATGTTCCTGAGATAACCACTAAGGAAGAGAATCTTTTGTCGCCTGATCCAGTTGTAAACACGAAGACAAATCTGCATAATCCCCGTTCCATTGTTTGAGCATGCATAACTGCAGGGGTCTAAGATGGAACCGGGCAAACCGAATGATCTCCATGGCAGCTACCATCAGACCAATTACCTCCATACATTGGACCACTGGCAGCCGAGGAGAGTACTGAAGGGCAAGACAAGAGTTGAAAATCGTTGTCTTTCTGACCTCTATCAGAAATATTTTCATTGATACAGAATCTATTATAGTTCCCAAGAACACTACCCTTGTAGCTGGTATTAAGGAACTCTTTCCAAAATTCACCTTAAATCCCTTAGAACACAGAAAAGATAACACCTTCGTGTGGGAGTTTGCTTGTTGAAAGGATGGGGCCTGGACCAGAATGTCGTCCAGATAAGGCACCACTGCAATGCTCTGCAACCGGAGCACCGCCAACAGGGCTCCCAGGACCTTTGAGAACATACTGGGAGCTTTGGCAAGGCCAAATGGAAGAGCCACAAACTGGAAGTGTTTGTCTAGAAAGGTGAACCTCAGAAACTTGTGATGATCCCTGTGCATGGGAACATGTAGGTACGCAACTGTCATATCCTCTGGTAATGTTAAGACTATCTCCTGAATGGTCTCATTACTTATTCACCTGGATATCTTCTATCAAGCTTACTGCATATCGCTATATGCTAAAAGAAACCTCCACTACTAACTTTGTTTACTCCTTCACTTACGAAAGGATACTTTTCTTTTGCAAACTCTAGGAATTACCTGTCTATCAAATCTGCAGCACTTCTCACTACAACAGCTGCGGCTGCACCCGACTCCACACAGTGTGAACGCTGACCGTGACGTCATCTTCCGGAACCACAGCGTGCAGTCGCACTTACCGCAGCTCCTCTCAGAGTGAAGACACAGCAGCTTGTTTCCCGGCAAGTCTCTAAGGAGCATAACTTTCACTACGGAGACTCACTTCAGGTCTGTTGCATAAGCCTTATTTGTAAAAGAATTCTTGCCTAATACGCTTGTATCCTGCTGTACTTACCTTAACTTATTAGCTTAAGCTCTTACTGGAAATTGTTACGTTACATGCAATCTCCTCCACACTGATATTGACTTGTACATAAAGAACTGTTACCTTTCCTGCATAAGGACTTCCTTCTTAGTTACTCATTCCTGGTGAAACAGGATTCCTTTAACATTCTTATCTGGCAACAGTTTTGTACTACTCTCAGATTACTGTTAATAAGGATCCCTGTAAGTTTTATCACTTATAAGAGGATGCTATCTTGTTGTAAGGTTTACTAAACTGTTACTCCCAATCATCACACTCTTATTCCCTCATTAAGAATGGTCTGATTGGGAATATCTACATTCTCATAATTTTACATTGCTTCCAAGTAATAGAAGTACAGGGTTATTGCAGAATAATCAAGCCTTAAAAAAGAAAAACCTTACAACAAATAATGGATCCTACAGAAATGGCAAACCAGATAGCCACATTGAATCAGAAAGTTTACATTTTAGCACAGGGTCTCAATGAAGTACAAATTGAGAAAAACACCCTAAAAAGGTTCATAAATGATTTCTTTTCTCAAAAATCTACTGAACATCCAGAGCCCCATATTAACCCTCCACAACCCTTTTCAGGGGTCCGCTCCAAATTTCCTGAATTCAAAAATTCTTGTTTATTACTGTATACTATGAAACCTAGAACATACTGTACAGAACGCATTAAAGTCTGTACAACAATTTCCTATCTCACTGGGGAACCCAGAGCGTGGGGGGACATATTTTTTGAATTAGGACATCCTATACTGGATTCCTTAGAAAAAAAATTTGCAGCTATGTCAACTCTCTATGAGGACACTAACAAACAAAACACAGCTGAACATAACCTAAGATCCCTGAAACAGGGTAAAAGAGCGGTGGAGGACTATATCGCCGAATTCCAGCTCTGGGCTACGGATTCACAATGGAATTCGGTTAGCTTAAAAAACAAGTTCCGTCTTGGACTGTCAGAACACCTGAAGGATGAGCTCTCCCGTGTAGAGCTACCTGAAACTCTGGACTCTCTTATAAAACTTTGCATATCTATGGACCGGCGCTATAGAGAAAGAAGGATGGAGAAACAAAATCCAGATCCCTTTACCAAGAAATACCAATCAACTCAGTATGACAAACCAAGTACTCCACCAGTGGCCATGGAAATTGGGACTCTCAAAGGACCTTTAACCTTAGAAGAGAAAACAAGGCGTCAACTTTCCAACCTATGCATGTATTGTGCTAGCAAGGATCATGCTGTGTCTACCTGCCCTTCGCTAAGTCGTCAGAAAAAGGGTAAGATTTTACACCTATGTACTAATAATTCCTTAAAAACAGATCATCATATATCAATATCTTTGTCTTTGCAGTGGGACCAACACCTTTTCCAGAGCGAGGCCATGATTGATTCAGGTGCCTTTGGGATGTTCATAGACCAAAATGTAGTTACTAAGAATAAAATACCATGTGTGCTTAAAGATATACCCATTTTTGTGAGAGTTATTGATGGTTCCAATTTCCTAAAAGGTTCTATAACCCACCACACCATTCCTCTACTCACTACCACAAAATCAGGTCACAAAGAATATCTTACTTATAATATTATTCCGGGATCCTTACACCCTATTATTCTAGGATACCCTACCCTGGCTACATAAGCACAACCCAAAAATAGATTGGGAAAAAATAGCCTTATACTTGATTCTCATTTTTGCACTTCCACTTGTTATCCTTATATAGAGATAAACCACTCTGAACCCATACTACCAAAGGATTATATAGAATTTTCAGACGTCTTCAATTTAAAAGATGCTGAAAACCTCCCACCACATAGACCTTATGACTGCCCCATAGACACAAAACCTGGGGCAGTGATACCATTCGGCAGAATATTCACTTTATCACAAAAAGAGCTACAACATTTAAGGGATTATTTAGACGAAAACTTACGTAAGGGGTTTATCACACCTAGTACATCTTCAGCAGCAGCAGGCATCTTTTTTGTCACTAACAAAGATGGAACCTTTCGTCCCATAATTGATTATAGAGCATTAAATGCTGTAACCATAAAGAATCGTTATCCTCTCCCTCTCATCCCCGAACTTCTAGAAAGGTTAAGTGAAGCCAAAATTTTTACCAAATTAGATTTGAAAGGTGCTTACAACCTTATCAGGATAAAAAGCAGGGATGAGTGGAAAACAGCTTTCAGGACCCGTTATGGGCTTTTCCAATACAATGTCATGCCTTTTGGTCTAACCAACGCACCAGCCACGTTTCAATATTTTATAAATGACATCTTTAAAGATCTAATGGACGTGTGCGTGGTGATCTATTTAGACGACATACTAATTTACTCTTGTAACCAAACAGAACATATAAAACACGTACGGTGGGTTCTGTCGAGACTGAGAGAACATCACCTTTATGCTAGAATGGAAAAGTGTTGTTTCCACGTAAAACACAATAAAATTCCTAGGGTATATAATCTCACCCAATGGTATAAGTATGGACCCTGAGAAGGTATCAGCCATACTAAATTGGACTACACCATCCACAGTAAAATCTTTACAAAGATTTCTAGGGTTTGCTAATTTCTACAGGAGATTCATTAAGAACTTCTCCACCATAGTCAAACCCCTAACCAAATTAACAGGAAAGCAAAAGTTTGTCTGGAATGACGAAACGCAAAAAGCATTCCAAACCTTAAAGGAAAGTTTCTCTTCAGCCCCCATACTGCAATTGCCAAACCCTGACTATCAGTTTACCTTGAAAGTGGATGCTTCCAACATCGGTATTGGAGCAGTTCTTTCACAACAAAGTGTTGGGAATCCTACAATGCATCCAGTAGCATTCTATTCTAGAACCCTCACAGCACCTGAACAAAACTATTCAGTTGGTGATAAGGAGCCGCTCGCAATAAAATGCGCTCTAGAAAATTGGAGGCATCTGCTTGAAGGAACTTCAAAACTGTTTTACATATTTACAGATCACAAAAACCTGCAGTACCTCAGGACCAAAACGACCCTGTCCTCAAGACAGGTCAGATGGGCACTTTTTTTTGACCGATTCGAATTTTTACTCACATACCGACCAGGATCTAAAAACCTAAAAGCTGATGCTCTTTCCCGTTCACTCGAACCTATTAAAGAGGATCAAGAGGTGACATATATCATCCCACCACAAAAATTCTTGGCAAATGCTACCTCTTTACACTCTGATATAATAAGAGCTTTGCATTCTGACAAAGAAATCCCTTTAAATTGTATACAAGACCCCATATCTGGTATCTTCCAATACAATGGATTAACTTACGTTCCTCCCTCATTAAGAGATGAACTCATTCAACATTTCCATGATTCCCCATTGAGTGGCCACCCTGGGATAATAAAGACAAAAGAACTGCTTGGAAGAACCTTCTGGTGGCCTCAGTTAGGACAAGATGTTACCACCTACGTAAGAAATTGTCATACCTGTGCCAGAAACAAGAAAGACCACCACAAACCTTTTGGTCTTATGTGCCCTTTATCAATACCTGAAGTTCCCTGGAGTATGATTGCATTAGACTTCATCGTCGATTTACCTCCATCAAACAATTATACCACTATTCTAGTAGTCATAGACCATCTGGCTCATTTCCTACCACTGAAATCCATACCCAATGCTATGAACACAGCAAAGGTTTTCTTCTCCCAAATAGTTAGACTCCACGGTCTACCCACATCAATCATGTCTGACCGTGGAACTCAGTTTACCTCTAAATTCTGGAAGGAACTGTGTAGACTATTGAAAATCACACCAAGACTATCCACTGCTTTTCACCCACAGTCCAATGGCTTGACTGAATGAACAAATCAAACATTGGAACAACACCTAAGATGTTATGTCTCCCATCTACAGGATGATTGGGCTGACTGGATTTCACTCGCGGAATTCGCATACAATAATTCCATGAACTCTTCCACAAAAACCTCTCCTTTTTATGCTACATATGGGTATCATCCGAACTCCTTACCAGGTAGGGACTTGATAATAAATAATCCATCAGTTTCAGACTATACCCACAATATTAAGACCACACTATCTCTGTTAAAAAGACATCTGGAAGAAGCTAAGGCCACTCAAAAACGATACTTTGACATAAAACGATCTACTCCTCCTGCCTACAACATTGGAGATCATGTATGGTTATCTACAAAAAATCTTACAGTCCCTTGTAAGAAACTGGCTAATCAATTTATTGGTCCATACACAATCATAAAAATTATAAACCATAATGCAGTTGACTTAAGCTTCCCCAAACACTGAAAATGTATCCTTCATTCCACGTATCACTTCTGAAACCCTATCTTGGAAAGGATACTCTCACAACCATTGATACAACCTCCTCCCCGATTGTTAACTCTAATCAATCAGAATACGAAGTGGACAAAATACTTGATTCCCGTAAGAGGTGGAGGAGGGTGGAATATTTGGTCCACTGGAAAGGGTTATGGTTCAGAAGAGGACTCATGGATCCCCTCTTATGATTTGCATGCCCCTCGTTTGCTTGCGCAATTTCATGCTAGATATCCAAACAAGCCTTGTGCTGCAAGGATGTTGGGGGCCTCCTGAGTGGGGGGATCTGTCATATCCTCTGTCTCTTTAAGAAGGAACACTTCAGTCCTTAGAAAACACCTATTTAAGGATTAGTTTTCCTCTCCACAAATTGCTTGATTATTGCATGAGACTGGTAATGTTAAGACTATCTCCTGAATGGTCTCATTACTTATTCACCTGGATATCTTCTATCAAGCTTACTGCATATCGCTATATGCTAAAAGAAACCTCCACTACTAACTTTGTTTACTCCTTCACTTACGAAAGGATACTTTTCTTTTGCAAACTCTAAGAATTACCTGTCTATCAAATCTGCAGCACTTCTCACTACAACAGCTGCGGCTGCCCCCGACTCCACACAGTGTGAACGCTGACCGTGACGTCATCTTCCGGAACCACAGTGTGCAGTCGCACTTACCGCAGCTCCTCTCAGAGTGAAGACACAGCAGCTTGTTTCCCGGCAAGTCTCTAAGGAGCATAACTCTCACTACGGAGACTCACTTCAGGTCTGTTGCATAAGCCTTATTTGTAAAAGAGTTCTTGCCTAATACGCTTGTATCCTGCTGTACTTACCTTAATTTATTAGCTTAAGCTCTTACTGGAAATTGTTATGTTACATGCAATCTCCTCCACACTGATATTGACTTGTACATAAAGAGCTGTTACCTTTCCTGCATAAGGACTTCCTTCTTAGTTACTCATTCCTGGTGAAACAGGATTCCTTAAACATTCTTATCTGGCAATAGTTTTGTACTACTCTCAGATTACTGTTAATAAGGATCCCTGTAAGTTTTATCACTTATAAGAGGATGCTATCTTGTAAGGTTTACTAAACTGTTACTCCCAATCATCACACTCTTATTCCCTCATTAAGAATTGTCTGATTGGGAATATCTACATTCTCATAATTTTACATTGCTTCCAAGTAATAGAAGTACAGGGTTATTGCAGCATCCTTTAAATCTACTGTTGTCATGAATTGACCCTCTTGAACCAAGGGAAGAATGGAATGAATAGTTTCCATCTTGAAGGACGGTACTCTGAGGAACTTGTTCAGACTTTTGAGATCTAAAATTGGTCTGAAAGTTCCCTCTTTTTTTAGGAGCCACAAACAGATTGGAGTAGAATCCCAGACCCTGTTTCTGTATTGGAACAAGAACTATCACTCCTAGGTCGGAAAGGTCCCGGACACAGTGTAAGAACCCCTGTCTTTTTATCTGGTCTACAGATAATATTGAGAGCAGAAACCTGCCCCTGGGAGGAAAGGTTTTGAACTCTAGTTTGTAACCCTGGGACACGATGTCCATCGCCCAGGGATCCGGCAAATCCCAGACCCAGACCTGAGCGAAGAAGGAAAGTCTGCCCCCCACAAGATCCGGTCTCGGATTGGGGGCAGACCCTTCATGCTGACTTTGAGTCACTAACTGGTTTCTTTAGATTGCTTCCCCTTGTTCCAAGATTGGTTGGACCTCCAGGAAGGCTTGGACTGTTCCTGCTTGGCAGAGGAAGTTTTACCCTTGAAGTTTCGAAAGGAACGAAAATTACTTTGATGTCCCTTCTGCTTGTTCCTCTTATCCTGAGGGAGGAAATGACCCTTTCCTTCTGTAATGCCAAGCCCGGCCCAAACAAGGTGTTACACCCTTGTAGGGAATCACCAAAATCTTAGACTTAGACGACACATCCGCAGACCAGGATTTCAACCATAAAGCTCTGCGGGCCAGTAATGCAAAACCAGAAATCTTTGCTCCCAACTTAATAACTTGTAGGGAAGCATCTGTTATAAAGGAATTGGCCAACTTAAGAGCCTTGATCCTATCCTGGATTTCCTCAAGGGAAATATCTGTCTGAATAGATTCAGACAACGCATCAAACCAGTATCCCGCCACACTGGTGATGGTAGCAATACACACTGCAGGTTGCCATTGTAAAACGTCTTTTTGAATAACCCTTCCAACTTCTTATCCATAGGATC
Source organism: Bombina bombina (assembly GCF_027579735.1). Classification (NCBI taxonomy): domain Eukaryota; kingdom Metazoa; phylum Chordata; class Amphibia; order Anura; family Bombinatoridae; genus Bombina; species Bombina bombina. The sequence goes on along the minus strand of NC_069503.1, from coordinate 176,913,091 downwards.
CTTAAAGAAACAGCTGTCCTCTATGGGAATAGTGGTTCTCTTAGCCAAAAAGGAAATTTCCCCTTCTACCTTCTGACCGTCTGCCAAGACTCCTTGATAGAGTCAGCTATTGGAAACATCTTCTTAAAAATTGGGGATGGAGAAAAAGGGATACCAGGTCTCTCCCATTCCCGATCAATAATTTCTGTAGCCCGGTCTGGTACCGGAAAAACCTCCCCCATGGAAGGAACGTCAAAGTATTTGTTTAACTTACTAGCCTTCTTAGGGTTGACTCTTTAAGTAACAACTGGAGGTGTTCTAGCTTAAACCTGAAGGATACAACTTCAGCATCAGAAGAAGAAATTACACTGTCTGAGTTGTCTTGCAATGTAACTCCAACCAGAGTGTGAGAGGAAGCGCAGGGCACTGCATGGGTAGACGATAAAGTTTGGGACACTTGAGGAGAAAGCTGCAGCATATCTTGAACAGGGCACCCCTGAACAGCATCCGCCCTAGCTAATGATGGCTCAGATTCAAAAAGTCTATACCTGTAATGTAATGTTCTTTCAATACATGAACAAAAAGGGATTGGGGGTTCCATATTAGAGTCAAAACACAAGCCACATGTAACGTTTTGCAGTGCCTCTTGATCCATCTTTACCCAATGATCAAACAAATAAGCCCAACTGCTTTATTTAGGTTTAAAAAATAATAACACAAAAAACGTTACTGCCACTTTAAAATTTAAAAGTAAAAATAATTTTCCTATATGCTTTAACTACCGCCAAGCAGCAGTTCACTATAAATCTCAGACAGCCTCCTCACCTCAGCACTACTTTCTGAGGTGCCTACCTGTCCTCCTGAAAACCGGATTAAACTTTGACTTTGATCCGGACTCAAAATCTAGCTGTTCAAAACGGCTATGAAAGCAGAGATGCAGCAAAACTACCACTCCGGACCGGAACTAACCGTAAGTGCTCTGGAAAGGCATGCAGCACTAAATTGCCACCTCAGAAAACCCGCCCTTCCTAATCGTGGGCGTTCCTAACTAGAAAAGTGGCCGGCCGCCATTACTATCAATGCCGGAGCCTTTTCACAAAGTAAAACACACTGACTCTGTCCCACAAAGTCCGGAATTAAACCGGAACGATAAACTAAATCTGAGCCTCTCCAAAAGATTTTACGCCCCCAGTGCCTGCATACACTGCCTACTTAAATCCTATTAACCCCAAATAGGATTATTAGTGCTTAACGTCAAAAAACAGACTTAACCAATAAAGTGCCATATTCTCCATTTCCAAGAAAATAAAACTAGGCACTTACCTGAAGATCAATCTGCCTGGCAGCAGGGCAGTTCACTTGGTATGAGAGGTCATCTCCCTCACATGGACCAGTGGGAAAATTAGGAAAGACTGAATAATCCTAATCAGGCTTTCAGGATAGGGCAGCAATAACTGATTGAGAGGCGCAGTGAGGATTATACCCCACAAGTTCCCAATTGCTTAAAAGCCACCACTGCTCTACTGAATAGACTGACATGGACTACGGCTAAACCCTAGGAAGGAGCAGAACAAACTTGCTCTGCTTCAAAATGATAAAATCTTGATTGAAGAATCTTCTTTCAGACACCTAAACGTTACCACCTCCTTGCTTTTAACGTAGGCAAAGAGAATGACTGGGGTTGGAGGGAAGGGAGGTGATACTTAGCAGCTTTGCTGTGGTGCTCTTTGCCTCCTCCTTCTGGCCAGGAGTGATATTCCCAATAGTAATTAGAGATGATCCGTGGACTCACCGTGTCATTAGAAAGAAAGTTATATTTTAATTGAACTTCCTCTCTCGGCCAGAGTAACATTGCTCTTTTTCTAAGCCCTTAAGGGACATGAGTGCTTCAAACGTGTACATATCTTTCAGCACTGAAAATCTGTTTGTAATGTATAACTAGTACACAGCACCTAAACCCCATCCATTGTTTTCTGCTAATCACATCTTTTAATATGCAGATATAATATATGATAATATGGTAGTTCCTGACTTTACTTGTAAGCAGTGCCATTTATTTTTTTGCACTACCAAGTATAGCATTTGAATTTCCTTTCTCTGCTTTGTTTTCCCATATCTTTCTAGCAAATACAGAATTCTACTGCCCTTGGTTTAGTTTTCTGCTTATTCCCTATCTTGAGTAATTTAGTCAACTGCTGATTTGCCAACAAACTACTACACTCTCTACTGTCATGAAGAATGATCTCTGTTTTCCCAATCAACACAACTCTGATCCCTTTTCTGCTTTCTCATATCCTGTTGCAACATTAACGCAATTCTATTTTAGAAAATACCACTGTATCCCCATATAGCACCAATACAATAATCCTGATATGTTTGTCATCACTTTCTTACCATTTTTCTTTACTAAGATCTTTAAAAAAAATGGTGTCAATTTTAAAAAGATCCTGAGATTAAAATATGATGAATATAGAATCTCATTTAAGTCTGTATGAAATTTTATAATGTGAACTTTATCTTGTTCCTCAAGAGCAGGGATTGCCAGATGTGGCCATCTGTATTAGTTTTTGGTACCCCAGAAAGATTATGAATTAAAATGTGCACCATAATTTTGTGCTTTGGGAACTTCCAATGAGTGGGCAAAAAAACCCCAACCTCTCTTGAGAGGAGAACAGCACACAGAAGATACTTTAAAACCTTACATAAATCTGGCCATGTGACAGTGTACATTATTAGGAAATATATTGTGTGTTTAATAGCCATATGATTATATGCAACTCTTAAGGCTTCTAAAATATTAATCTCAATATTGGTTAAGGGTATAAATAAGACTTTTCCTGCTCTTTTTTTTTGTTTGATAATGTGTCTGCTTCCAAACAGGTCAACTTTAATTATTCTTGATCATGTAATTTATATATAAAGTTTTTAGCATTACCATGACAATTCCATTTGATTCCAATTAAAGTATGTGTTTAAGATACTATGCAAATAAAGGATGGATACAGCTCAATAATACTAGCTTTGAAGGAAGTGGGCACATTAAAACTGACATAGTTTAACACTCACCCCTGCATATACCATCTGCTAGAGAGGCTAACAATAAGTACTAATTCAGTCTTCCCAGAAGTATGAGATTATATAGTGGTTTAACAAGGTTGAAATTAGAAGATTCCTTTATATAGACAAAGTTCAGAGAGAGTCCAATATGTACAAACCAGCAACCCTACTGGGCTTTGCCTGAAAACTTCAGTTCACGGAAAATGTTGATCTGCCACTGTGCAAATAGTAGTTTTAGACTTAGAATCACCGAGAAACAGAGATTAGTAAAACTTTGGGGAGTGTATCAATGAAATGCTTGACACCATTAATCTATTGGGAGATAAATAACCTTTAATTGACCAATGCAACTTAAAGTTGTAAGTTTTAGAAATGATTTAGCTTGTTCTTTGTTTGAGGGGTACTTAGATCATAACAGAATTTACTGGTGTGTGTGTGTGTGCGCAAGGGGAGATCACATATTTTTTTTAAAGTGGTTAAGTTCAGCTTTCATGTTGACCTGCGGCTGCAATCCTGATTGATTCAGACAGAGCAGACCATTTTACCATTTTAGTTTCCAATTTACTTCTATTATCAAATTTATGGCAGGAAATAGTGCTGCCATATAGTGCTCTAGCAAATGGATAACACTCTTGCAAAACTGCTGCCATATTGTGCTCAAAAAATGAGCCGGCTCCTAAGCATACATCAGTTCTTTTCAACAAAAGATACCAAAGGAACAAAGACAAATTGATATTAGAATTAAATTAGAAAAATGCTCTATCTGAATCCTGAAAGAAAATTTTTGGGCTTCCATATCCCTTTAACAAAATATTTTTTTTACACATAGGGTCAGGCCCAGTTATCAAAAGCAAGGCGACCCTGTTGCATGATGGGATGAAAATGCCAGAGGTTAATAACTTTTTTCAGTTAGTTCTAGAACAATATAAAGTAAAAGGAGGAGCCTCATAGTGTAGTAACGCAAGTTAAAATAGTTCCTAGTGATATGGTTTATAAGGCACCTAAAGGGACACTAAAGTAAAAATGTAACTTAAACTGACTGGATGGAGTATTACATTTTAAACAATGAATCAATTAACTTCTAATATCAATTTGGTTAGTTCTCCTGGTAACTTTTGTTAAAGAGTAATCCAAGGTGAGCGCAGGAGTGTGCATGTGTCTTTAGACATCTGGTAGCAGCGTTTGCAACATTATTTATTGTAGTTTTATACAGTGTTGCAACACTGCTGGCATAAACTGCTAAAGACACGTGCACACTCCAAGCTCCTATTAGCCTATCTAGGTTTACTCTTCAAAAAAGGATGCCAAGAGTACAAAGCAATTTTAATAATAAAAGTATATTGGAAAGTTGTTTAAAATGTTATGCTCATGGATGTTTCATTTTGACTTTGCTGTCCCTTTAAATTTAAGGAAGAGGTTAACATAGGGGGGGATATGGAGTGGGATTTAGATTACAGGGGGTATTTTGCAATGGAAGGACGATGTTGGGAGTGAACCTAGATGTAAAAGGGGATCCTATTTGAGAGCCAGGTCAGCCATTCTCTGTTGCTGTGAGGCTGGATGATGGTTATGGAAAGTAGCTGTGGCTGGCTGCGTCGGCCAACTGGCTTTATTATAGTAATGGGAAAACATCACAGTTAGGGTTAATGGGGCTGACGTCTGGTTTGTCTTAAAGAATTATTACACTGGTAATTATAACATATAGCAGATGGGTCAGAAGTTCCTTGAAGGGTGTTCATAGTGAGCAACTTCAAAGGGACATGAAACCACAATTTTTTCCTTATTCAGCAAGATCATGTAAATAAACTGAAGACAAAACTTTTGCTCCTATTTATGACAAGTTTTAAATAAGATAAATGTCTTTGAAAACGTGAAAATTTATATTTATGCAATATTCATATTTATAAAATGTTATGTATTTTTACTGTAAATATTTCACATTCCAATGTTCTGCACATAGCAGAATATGTTCTATGCATTTATAAATTAGTATGTGGTACATTCCTCATGGTTTATGCAAACATTTTATTTTTTTGGTTATTAAAGTTATAACATTTTCTTCAACTTCAAGCTTTTTTTCCTTCTTATTTTACATCAGCCCTAGGTTCTGTACTGTCAAGGTATATGTAAGGTTACTAAATATATATATTTTAATCATATATTTAAAGGTTAATAAATATATATATTTAATCAGATATTTGGCTGGTCAGTAGAAAATGATTCATTTCATTCAGAAAGGCTGACTTCAATCATGTTTAGTTCTTCCCCACTCAGGATGCAAAAGTTAAAAGGGCATACAAGTGAGAACAATAGAGCATTTGCTTTAATTAAAATTTAACAACCATTTCAGGAGACCATATGGGTGACTGCCTGGGAATGTGAGATAAAATCTATTACCCCTCAAAATGTTGCCTAAGAGTCTGACTCAGGCGACATATCTTATGAGAAAGTAACTCTGTACATTTAAAATGCAAATAAACCCTGCTGTGTGGCTCTGACACTTAGATACACGTAATGCAGACACTACTTCTGGGGGGGGGGGGGGGTTTGCAAACACTGAACCATGGGAAAAAAAAACAAAATTCTTTTTATTCTCTCTGTTCTCCAGAAATCTAATGAAAATTATAGGAACAACTGTATTGAAATTTCAAGTAAAATATACTTCTAGGATAAAATAAATAAATAAATACATATATTTTAATGGATATGACACTGTTTATTTATGTGATATTAAATATAAACACATGAATATATATGGAACATGAATTAAAATGTTTGTAATTGATTACAATTGAAATAAAACCATTGTTAAAAGACAGCATAAGTAAAATTAAATACATTTTGAAAAATAAATAATGCCAATAGCTTCATGTGTGTTTGAAATAATTCAAATAACCCATATATATATATATATATATATATATATATATATATATATATATATATATATATATATATATATATATATATATATATATATATTTATGGAACTGAAACATATTATATTAAATGAAGATTTGTTGCAGTGAATAGATATATGAATAAATAAATTCAAATCTGTAATAGATTAAATGAAAAAAAACAGCATAGAAATTAATACATGTGTGTGTATATATATATATACACATGTACATATATTCAGACAACATACTATATTAAATAAATAATTGCTATATTGAATAATAACTACATTAACAATATTGCAAGTAGACATATGAATGCTTGAATCATTTCTAACAATTATTTCCCTTTCTATTGCAGGCATCAATTCATACATACAGAAATGGTAAAATGTGAAGCATGCGGTATCTACATGAATAAAATGTCAGGATTTAAATATTATCAATCTTGAATAGTTAGCAATATAAGTTACTTTAATATAGTACAATGTTAATAATATAACATATTTGGTATCAGAATAATCAGAAAAATTATCTGATACTACCCATCTATAATTGGGGTTGTATGTGATTGATGCAAAAAGTTATGGTCTGATTAAATAATCATTTTATAAGAATAATTAAGTTGTTAAAAATGGTTAAATGTGAATTTGTTTGTGTTGCAATGCTGCCACCGAAGGGCCAAAACCCAGTATAGCAGTTAAGAGATTTAACTGTTTAAAGGATGCGTTTCCATAACAACAATATATACTAAACCAATTATCCAATGACAAGGGGCAAGCAAAAAGGGCATGAACGAAACAGGTCTTCAATGATTATATAATAGGAGTAGTGAATGCACAAGGGAGTTGATGTATAATTGTTCTAAAACAATTAAAACTTGAAACAAGGGTTACTGATGAGAACATAGTCAATTTGTATTTAATAGATTTGGAGAGCAGTTTATATTTCAGGTTATATTCAGCCTGTGTATGGTTAAACTAATCCTAAATTTTAAGTTGTTTATCTGTGCAAATATATAGTTATAACTCAGAATTGGGTTTTTACATAAATAATATATATAACTTCTAGTGTTAGAGTATATTGACTGTCCTACTGTTTAAATAAGCATTATTAGAATTGTATTGTTTGGGTGTTTTGCTGTTAAAGATCTTAGAATCTCATTGTATTAACTGGGTAATTTTTTTTTACTGTGAATAAGATAAAGTTGTATGAACTCTGCATAGCATATTTGAATAGTTTTGTTTAAACGCATATAATATTGACTCATATTTTAATTCTTACAAATATATATATATATATATCAACGTGTTTATAGTTATTTACTAATAATAAAGAATTCAGGTATTTATATTAGTTTTATTGTATTAGTACATGCATATTTGATTGTGGGTTTAGTGTAAAGAAAGATTGTTAAATATATCAAGTTATAACCCTGCCCTATACTCATATATTGCTTGGAAAGTACTGCTAAGATTCTTATAAATATACTGACATATTATATGGGAGGCATTGCGTGAGATATTATAAATAATTATCATATTGATATAGTATATTTGTGGTAAATAGAAATTATTATAGAAGAGAGAAAAAATTTCATATTTCGAATTAATATTTTGAAAATATATAAAAAAAATTTTTAATTGAAATATTGATTTTCATGTTCAAGATTGATATAAATATTTTGAAATATTATTAAAAATAATTTTTTGAAAAATAAAAATATTAATTTTTCATATTTCAAAATTCATAAAAATATAAATTTTTCATATTTCAAAATTCATAAAAATATACATTTTTCATATTTCAAAATTGATATTGATATTTTAAAAATATAAAGAAAAAAGAAAGTTTTTCCTCTGTCTTATTAGTTAAAATTGTATTTGCGTTTTTTTTATCTTATTAAGTACAACACTCAAATAACGATGTCTTCAGCAAAAAGTAATGCTAGCATTTCTGTACAAGATGAAATTGTGCCCTCCCCAAAATACTCTGCCCATGAAGTGGTTCAGGAAAAAACGCTCAAATTAGAAGCCATGAACCACATCATGAATAGACTTGACATTGGGGACACTGACTCCATGTATATTAATGGGTGTAAAGATAAGGCCAAAGATTTAGTTAGAGATATGTGGTTTGAAGATGGGGAATTATACCAAATGTTAATAAATGCACAGAACTTAGGGGGCGTGATGAATTAATTTTCTAAACTTGGTCGATCCTAATGTATTTGAGCTGTGAGATGTCTAACCAAATGGCAGGACAAGACAGACAATTAGGACAGCTAAGGGATGAAAATGATTCATTACGAGAATTTCAAGATGCTTTTATTCAGGCAAAGGTAGAGGTTTTCCACGCTAGCCAAAAGGCTTCTGACTTAAATAAATATAATCAGGAATTAGTGGCTGATTTTAAAGCTTTCGAAGAAGAATATGAAAAACGCCAAGATGAAAATAAAACTCTAAAAATTAGATACCGTGAGGCTGAAAGAGGGTATGAACAGGCAATAGATAAATTAAAGAGACAAATTAGCAGTTATAAGGACTGGGACAGAAATGAGTTTCAAGATACCAGGCGAGAGGATAGACAAAGATACCCAAACTATAGCCCTAATTCAGGCCCAGAGGTAACTTTTTCCCCTAGGCAACTACCTAACTCTGGGGGACCAGAAGATTATTACGCCGCAGATGAAGAGGGTAGTTACTATAACGGGTTAGAAAGGGGGGCTAGAGTCTCAGGCAGCCCAGATAGAAATACACAGGTAAGATTTTAGCAAAATAAAGATAGGACAAATGAAAGGCACCCTACCTCAAACAATAGATCCCCAGTAAGATCCGGTAATATACCAAATAAAGTGTATGACACCCCCACAATAATTAAGTTCCTAAAGAATACAGTACGCCCATTTTCAAAAGGGGGGGCCATTTCCATAATTGACCACTTAGAGGCCTTTGAAAACGCTTTATCTATAATGAGTGTTACAAGTGAGCAGTTAAAAATTGAATTTCTACCCTGGGTATTTGAAAGTAAACATCACAAATTCTTTGCTTCACTAAAGGATATGAATATTCATTCCTGGAATGAAATAAAACGACAATGCAGAAAAGAATTCGGGCAACATTGCACTAAAACTGCAGCGAAAATAGCTGTATATGGTTTAAAATGTAGTGCGAATCAAAGTCCAATCGAGTTCCTTTCTGTATTGAAGAATGCGTACAGCATGGCTGAAGATGATCCCATATTTGAAGGCTCAGAATTTGTGAATCTATTTTTTGAAGCACTGCCCACAACCATCAAAATTAACTTAGCTAGAGATTTTGATGAGAACTGCTCATTGGAATGGCTGATCCAAGAGAGTACAAAGTTATACTCTATTCAGCAGTCCGGTGAACAGGGGGATAAAAGGGAGAAAAAGCCCAATCCTAAAATAGTGGCCGAAACTAGGGTGTCACCTGAACCCCTAAATTTGGAGTCTAAAAAGAAAACCTATGCGGAAGTGGCCAGAGAAAACAGGCCATCTCCACAAAGGTTTAACTCTACCCCTCCCCCAACACAGGCTGAGGCGCAGAGAGACTATAACCAAAGTGGGGGACATAATCAGGTGAATAATTACTCACAAAGAGAATACTCATCAAATAATTGGTACCGACGCAAAGGTAGATACAATAGACGGCAAAGATATTCTCAGGATAACCAGACACGCCAAGTAAATAATGCTCCCCAAAATAATAATGCTGAACAAATTGCACCCCAGGGGCAACCATGCCAGGATAGAAATAGCGGCTCTGATTCTGAGGGGAACCAATGGTCCAAGAATCATTATTATGGGGCATCAAGGGATAGGCCCAGGAGTAGGGGTAACTTGTACAATCAAGTAGATCAGCTTAGTACCCAGCTAATTCGGTTGAGCAAACAAGTCGCTAATATGAGTCAAAAACCTACGGCTCAGCAACCGAACAATACTTTTTTAGGGGTACAGCCAGTGGCCAGCAGTGGGCCACAGGCACAGTCATAGACACTGCGGTATCACCTGAAAGGGAGGGGAGAGATTTGCGAAATAAAATGATAACTGTCAAAAATGGTACTAATCATGTTCTCTCCCCACAGACCGGAAACGGACGATTTAGTTGTGATGACAAGCAACCTCATCTGGGAAAAATTAACAAATCTCTTCCTTTGCAGCACTCTCCTAACCTTATTTCCACAGATGCGGTACACAAGAATCCAGCCGACCCTATCATGGAGGGAACCGGTAGGTACGAAGTTCCTTCTGCACGGTAAAACATGGCAGATTCAGGTAACACATGGCGAAGCCCACAGATGTATGATAATACCAATTTTATGTGTGAAATGATAGAAACTGCAGGGAGATATTATGTATTAGCTGAGCTGCAAGATTCAGTCTCCAACTCTATCATGGGATTAATTGATACTGGGTCTCAGGCAACTATCTTATCCCACAGGTACTACACGCAGCTAAACGAGCTAACACCCCACAAACCTAAAATAAAAGAATTTGATGGTTCTCTAATAGGAGTTGGGGGTGACTCCCTAAAAGTTTACGGTACTGCCTGGTTGGAATTTAAACTGGGGAACAGGGTCATAAGACACCCTGTCATTATAGTAGATCTGCCAACTGATCGTTTAATTATTGGTAGTGATCTCCTGAAGCGACTAAGAACCATAATTGATTGCATAAATAATGTAATTTTGTCACAAGTTAAAAGGCCTATCAATTATGAGAAATCTGGTATATCTCACCCCCGACCTAACAATCACGTGGTGGAAGAGAAACCAGATGCTGTGGAGATTCATTTCAGGAATAACTCTGTACCTGAAATCACTATTTTACAGATAGATGATCAGACTCCTTTAAGTGGCTCTGATGTTAATACTTTTAAAATTTCGCCTGGAAAGATTGCAAATATTTCCTTAGATGGCGATGTATTAACCATATCTCTCCACAAGGGGGATCATAAAATCCCTAAGGGGGGAGACCACGCTCAATACCTTACAGGGATTGAGAGAGTTAAAGAGAATCTATTTATCCCTATACAAATGCATGACCTTGGTACAACAAAATATGCCAAGTTGAGTTTAAAACAGGAAGCTAGCTATATAAGCGAAGGCTTATTAGCGCAGATAGCTGAACCTAAAGAGATTAAATATCTTTCTCCCCAAGACCACTGTGTCCACAATCTGGATAACAGGTTTGAAAGCTATAACATCACAGCTAAGTGCTTATTATCTGTCTCTATAGGTAATAAGTCAGTGAAGCACCTGTTTTTAGTTTTAAATACTCCCCATAATCAAATATACATTGGCAATGATATATTACATAGATATACCATAAAAATAGATTTGATTAACTCTTGCCTCTGGAGAAGGTTAAAGGGGGGCCCCTGAAGTATTTCAGGATGAAAATGCAGCCCTGAAATGAAACCAGCAATTGCCATATGCTGTGAATATGCAGGTGTCTAACAATGTTGTAATTCCTGCAGGGGCTGATAAATTTATTTTACCCTTACAGGTAAAGAGAGGTCAGAAATAAAAAACTTCCGAAACACTGATTTGCCTCTTCCAGGGAATACAAAATCTGGGTGCTACTATGGCCCACACTCCTTTGGTGAATATTGGAACTATTCCAATACATGTTATGGTACATAACATGACCCCACAGGATATAACATTATCCAAGGGAATTACCATAGGATACGCACTGGAATCAAGTTATTACACTTTTGGATTCCAAAATAATGTAATTGGGCTAATACCTGAAGGATACTTATCTGAAGAACAATTAATAGAACAATCTGTCACGCTCGGCTGCTGGGAAGCTCTGCAGTCCTCTCTGTGTGCTTGATTGACAGGTGTCTGAGCCACCCCTTCCTGATGATGTCACAACCAGGCTTTTTATTCTGGGCTTCCTGTTTCTCCAGTGCCCGTTTGTTTGTTTAACTTTGTGGCTTCTGTTAGGAATTTGCTTTGGAATCTCTCTAACTGCTGATTTTCTGTTGCCAATCTCTTCAAGGAATTACTATGCTGGATTAACCTTCAACCTCCTGATTACCTGTCTCCAAACAATGCAAGTACTGTTTGTTTTGTGAAACTTTCAAACTGCCTGTTTACCTGCTGCAAATTCTGACTACTCTGTGTACTGCCAAACTATTCAAATACTGTTATTTCTGTGAAACCTTCAATCTGCATGTTTACCTGTTTCCAAACTCTGCAAATACAATTATTCAGTGTAAACCTTCAAACTGCTTGATATCCTGTTGCCAATCTCAACAAGTACTGATTAATCTGTGTTAACCTTCAAACTACCAGATTACCTGTTGCTATCTCTGCAAGTTCTAACAACACAGTGTTAACCTTCAAACTACCTGATTACATGTTGTTACCTCTGCAAGTCCTGACTACACAGTGTTAACCCTCAAACTGCCTGATTACCTGTTGCATACTCTGCAAAGACTGTCTACACAGTGTTAACCCTCAAACTGCCTGATTACCTGTTGCATACTCTGCAAAGACTGTCTTCACAGTGTTAACCCTCAAACTGCCTGATTACCTGTTGCATACTCTGCAAAGACTGTCTACACAGTGTTAACCCTCAAACTGCCTGATAACAAATTACCTACTCCTGCATTATTAACTGTTTCCTGTTTTACCCTTCTTCTGTCTGAGTATAAGTGGACTATCCCTGCTCTCCTGATTCTGTGGAACACATTTCCTGAAACCAGTTCTTTATTCAGTAGTCTATCTGGCTGATATCTTGAATTACTTTGGCACAGGCTAACCCTGCTCCATATCGTGAGTACATTGTTTTTTGGAGGTTGTCGTGGGGTCACATCCTGGATTAAACTCATAGTGCAAGGGTGTTGTTTAAGTTCGCCCTAGCATTTGGGTCGTCTTCTGGACATTTCCTAACCTGACAGTACAAACGGGCCATAATATGGACCCTGATGAGTTATCGAGGGCTGTGGCTCTACAAGGGCAACTTCTAGGAAATCATTCTGCTCATTTGCAATCTTTGGATTCCAAGCTTGACCAGATTACTGCTCTGCTACATAACCTCTCCGCTCCTTCTCAAGCTACGGCGACTCCTGCTGCCACTGCTACTAGCACCAATGCTGTCTTTAATCCACCTCAAACTGTTGGACAGAATATACCACAAATCCCACTTCCAGATAAATATGACGGTAATCCTGAAGAATGCAGTGGATTCCTTAATCAGTGTTGTTTACACTTCAGAAACAATCCTCAAGTTTTTTCCAATTCTACTTCCAAAATCCCCTTTATTATTTCCCTCATGAAGGGTAAGGCTCTAGCCTGGGTGTCCCCTCTTTTAGAGAAGAATGATCCATTACTACAGGATGTGTCCATTTTTTCTTCTGTTTTTGACAAGCCTGGGAGGTCTGCAGCTGCTGAGGCAGGATTGTTGGATCTGAGACAGGGATCCCTTTCGGTAGCTCAATATGCTATTGAATTCAGGACTTTAGCCGCAGAAACTGATTGGAACCATGGAGCCTTACGGGCAGCCTTTCGTAAAGGACTTTGCGAATGCCTTAAGGATGAACTTGTATTTCGGGAACTCCCTTATTCATTGGAGGGTCTTATCAATTTATGTATTACTCTTGACGCCCGGCATTCTGAATGTCTTCAGGAGAGAGATAGGAATCGGAGATCCTTTGTTAAATCTTCTTTTTGTCCTCCTATTCGAACCTCAAGTCTTTCTAATAATAATTCCCAATCTCCTGAGTCTGTGGAACCCATGGAAGTAGGAGCTATTAAATTGTCAGAAGCTGAACGCCATAGAAGGCGTACTCTTGGGTTATGTCTGTATTGTGGTACCAAAGGACATTTACTGAAGGACTGTCCTATCCGGCCAGTAAAAGCCAAGGCTTAACTTTTGATAGAGGGACAGAGTTAAGCCAGAATCCCATGTCTTCCCTCAATTCTAAACTTTTTGTTCCTGTAACTATCTCTTTTGGAAACACCAAGTTTCAAGCTCAAGCTCTCATCGATTCTGGAGCTGCTGGAGTATTCATTGATTCAAACTTTGCTGACTCTCTCAGGAATCCTCTTCAAGCCAAGAAACAGTTAATTAAGGTAACTACTGTCAGTGGACAGCCTCTAGGTACTGGCATCATACAACATTCTACCATTCCTCTTCTTTTGACTGTAGGCATACTTCATTCTGAAATTATTTGTTTTGATGTCATCTCTTCTCCCCACATACCATTGATTCTGGGGTTACCTTGGTTGCAGCTTCATGATCCAGTTTTCTCATGGTCTAAAGGAGAACTTATTTCCTGGGGAACTACCTGTTTCAAACATTGCCTGCAAAATCCCTCAAAACAATCTTGTCCTGTTGTATCTATGGTGGAAGTTCCTGAATCATTGCCTAATTACTATCATGCCTTTTGTGATGTGTTTTCTAAAAAAGAGGCTGAGACGTTACCTCCACACCGGATATTTGACTGTCCTATCGAATTGTATTCAGGGGCTCCTCTAACTAAGGGAAGGACCTATCCCCTCTCTCGTCAAGAAAATGTCTCTCTTGAGGAATACATAAAGGACAACTTAGCCAGAGGATTTATTCGTCCTTCCTCTTCACCTGTGGGTGCAGGTTTTTTCTTCATTGGGAAAAAAGATGGAGGTCTTCGTCCCTGTATTGATTATCGAGCCTTGAATCAGATTACTGTCAAAAACAGCTATCCTCTGCCGCTCATTTCTGAGTCATTCGATCGTCTTCAAGGTGCTTCTATTTTTTCCAAGTTAGATCTCCGTGGGGCCTACAATCTGGTCAGAATCCGTAAAGGAGACGATTGGAAGACGGCATTTAACACTAGATTTGGTCACTACGAGTATCTAGTAATGCCATTCGGATTGTGCAATCCACCAGCAGTATTTCAGCACTTTGTTAACGAAATCTTCAGAGATTATCTAAATCAATTTGTTATCATTTACCTCGATGACATTCTGATCTATTCGAAAACATTACAGGAACATGTACATCATGTAAGACTGGTACTTCAGAGGTTACGAGACAATTCCCTGTTCGCTAAATTGGAGAAATGCTCTTTTCATCAAAGTTCCATCCCCTTTTTAGGGTATATTATTTCTGAATCAGGTTTTGAGATGGATCCTGCTAAACTGTCGGCTATCAAGGACTGGCCCAGACCAACTACTCTCAAATCCCTGCAGAGGTTTCTTGGCTTTGCCAATTACTATAGAAAGTTTATAAAGAACTTTGCTGACATCACGTCTCCACTCACTTCTCTTACTAAGAAAGGGCAAAATTGTAAGAACTGGTCCTCTTCGGCAGTACAGGCTTTTGAAACGCTAAAATCAGCATTTTCTTCTGCACCTCTTCTCAGTCATCCAATTCCTGATCTCCAGTTTATTTTGGAGGTTGACGCTTCCTCTATAGCAGCTGGAGCTGTTCTCTCCCAACGTGATCCGACTACCAGCAAGATACATCCTGTGGCGTTCTTTTCGAAAAAATTCAATCCTGCCGAGTTAAATTATGATGTGGGCAATAAGGAGCTTTTGGCTATAAAATTAGCTTTGGATGAATGGAGGCATTGGTTAGAGGGTACCAGTCAACCTTTTTTCATTCTGACAGATCACAAGAATCTTTTATACCTCCAAACAGCTACACGTCTCAATCCTCGTCAGGCTCGGTGGGCCTTGTTCTTCTCCAGGTTTAATTTTGTACTTTCCTATGTTCCTGATTCAAAAAATTCCAAGGCAGATGCTTTATCTAGGCAGTTCCAATCTTCTGAACCTTTTCCATTGGATTCAGAACCTATACTACGTCCAGTCAAAGTTTTGGCTCAAGTATCCTCTTTTTCAGTACAGGCTTTACATGCTGCTCAAGTCCGGGTACCATCTTCTTGCAAACTACCTTCTGGTATCCTGTATGTACCCAAATGATTACGTCTTAAGCTTCTATGTTGGGCTCATGACAACATTTCAGCAGGTCATCCTGGAATAACCAATACATTGTGGAAACTGAAGCAGCATGTTTGGTGGTCCACTATGAGGAGGGATGTTAAGGATTATATTGCTGCTTGTAGTTCTTGTGCTTCAAACAAACAATCTTCTCATTGACCGTTTGGTCTATTACACCCTCTTCCTATTCCTCATTACCCTTGGTCTCACTTATCCATGGACTTTGTTACAGATCTTCCTGTTTCTGCTGGAAATATGACCATTTGGGTAGTGGTGGATCGGTTCTCCAAGTCTGCTCACTTCATACCTCTTCCAGGCTTGCCTTCAGCTCAAAGACTTTCTGAACTCTTTGTTCTACATATATCTCGTTTACATGGTTTTCCCACTGACATAGTCTCAGATCGTGGAGTCCAATTTGTTTCCAAATTTTGGAGGTCTTTTTGTAAACACTTTGGAATCAACATATCACTTTCTACTGCACACAATTCTCAATCCAACGGACAGACTGAGCATGTAAATCAAGCCTTGGAATCTTTTCTTAGACATTATGTAGACCATCACCACTCCAACTGGTCTCAGTTATTGCCTTTGGCGGAATTAGCTCACAACTCACGTTATAACGCCTCATTACAGACCTCTCCCTTTAAGGCAGCTTATGGATTTGAACCTGGAACCTTTCCTATGATTACCAGTTCTACTGAAGTCCCTGGAGCAGATTGTATAGTAAAAAATCTCAGTAATCACTGGCAACTCATTCGTCAAAATCTACTCTCTTCTTCCTTAAGACATAAGAAATATGCTGATCGCAGAAGGTGCAAGGCTCCTTTACTTCGTACTGGAGACAGAGTATTTTTATCCACCAGATTCATACGTCTAAAACAACCTTGTACCAAGTTGGGTCCTAAGTACATTAGACCTTTTCGAATTGTTTCCAGAGTTTGTTCTTCTGCATACCGCCTGGCCTTACCCAAGACTATCAAGATCCATCCAGTGTTTCATGTCTCCCTACTCAAGCCAGTCATCTACAATCGGTACTCTATCAAGAGTAAACCACCTCCTCCACTTTCCGTAGAGGGAACTTCTGAGTTTGAAGTCAGCCAGATTCTCGATTCCAAGCTACGGGGCAATCGGCTGTACTACCTGGTCCATTGGAAGGGTTATCCTATCTCTGAACGATCTTGGGAACCGGCCTCTCATGTTCATGCTCCAGCTCTTGTCAAGTCTTTTCACAAGAAATACCCTGCCAGGCCTGGTCGGGTCCCCCGGAGGGGTCCTTGAGGAGGGGGCACTGTCACGCTCGGCTGCTGGGAAGCTCTGCAGTCCTCTCTGTGTGCTTGATTGACAGGTGTCTGAGCCACCCCTTCCTGATGATGTCACAACCAGGCTTTTTATTCTGGGCTTCCTGTTTCTCCAGTGCCCGTTTGTTTGTTTAACTTTGTGGCTTCTTTTAGGAATTCGCTTTGGAATCTCTCTAACTGCTGCTTTTCTGTTGCCAATCTCTTCAAGGATTTACTATGCTGGATTAACCTTCAACCTCCTGATTACCTGTCTCCAAACAATGCAAGTACTGTTTGTTTTGTGAAACTTTCAAACTGCCTGTTTACCTGCTGCAAATTCTGACTACTCTGTGTACTGCCAAACTATTCAAATACTGTTATTTCTGTGAAACCTTCAATCTGCATGTTTACCTGTTTCCAAACTCTGCAAATACAATTATTCAGTGTAAACCTTCAAACTGCTTGATATCCTGTTGCCAATCTCAACAAGTACTGATTAATCTGTGTTAACCTTCAAACTACCAGATTACCTGTTGCTATCTCTGCAAGTTCTGACAACACAGTGTTAACCTTCAAACTACCTGATAACATGTTGTTAACTCTGCAAGTTCTGACTACACAGTGTTAACCCTCAAACTGCCTGATTACCTGTTGCATACTCTGCAAAGACTGTCTACACAGTGTTAACCCTCAAACTGCCTGATTACCTGTTGCATACTCTGCAAAGACTGTCTTCACAGTGTTAACCCTAAAGCTGCCTGATTACCTGTTGCATACTCTGCAAAGACTGTCTACACAGTGTTAACCCTCAAACTGCCTTATAACAAATTACCTACTCCTGCATTATTAACTGTTTCCTGTTTTACCCTTCTTCTGTCTGAGTATAAGTGGACTATCCCTGCTCTCCTGATTCTGTGGAAGACATTTCCTGAAACCAGTTCCTTATTCAGAAGTCTATCTGGCTGATATCTTGAATTACTTTGGCACAGGCTAACCCTGCTCCATATTGTGAGTACATTGTTTTTTGGAGGTTGTCGTGGGGTCACGTCCTGGATTAAACTCAGAGTGCAAGGGTGTTGTTTAAATTCGCACTAGCATTTGGGTCTTCTTCTGGACATTTCCTAACCTGACACAATCCTTTGCATCTATGCCAGAGGGTCTATTTAATATTCAGTCTATTTATCCCTTCAGCTCAGAGGAAGGCATCTGTAAAATTGAAGAAGCCTCTCTAGTATTTTATCAGCGATCAAACAGCAAGATTACCCCAATTCCCAGAGTCATGGGGGCAATGTAAATTATAATCAAGGGGATCTCACCTCTAGGTTGGAAGAAGCCTATGAAATAGGACAGCCTGAAATCTTTCCAGGATTTCAACAAATAGTCGAAGAGCAAATATCCTTAGCTAATGGCTGTTTCAGCGATGATGAACCAGTGGCGACTTTAGGAACAATATATAGGGGGGGCTCATAAGATACCACACTCAAACTGGGGGGGGGGCACTAATAATTTTTACCACTAAATCATACCCCTGAAAATAAACTAAATAAATATATATATATATATATATAAATAAGATTCCAAAATACCAGAGTAATGCGATATGCAATACCTTTCTATTCTACTAACCTATTATTTAAAAGAGAAGCTGTCGAGAGTTTTCCTTTCTTCCTCAAGTATTGCTTAAGACCTGAGAAAGTGAGGAAAACACTCAAAAGCTTTTCCTTATAGTTTAAAGCAATTTCAGCCAACACCCTAGCTCTGTAATGAATCCCCTATGATAAATATGTCACCAATGAAGACCAATGAACAGACCCTAAGACCCTGACTGGGAAAGAATTTGGCTCACTGTCTGTCAGAGAGACTGGGGGAAAAATTGGGTCACTGTATGTCAGAGAGACTGGGAGTGAATTTGACTCACTGTCAGGGAGACTGGGAGAGAATTTGACTCACTGTCTGTCAGAGAGACTGGGAGAGAAATTGGGTCACTGTCTGTCAGAGAGACTGTGAGAGAAATTGGCTCACTGTCTGTCAGAGAGACTGGGAAAGAATTTGGCTCACTGTCTGTCAGAGAGACTTGGAGAAAAGTTGGCTCACTCAGTCTCTCTGACAGTGAGCCAAATTCTCTCCCAAAGAGACTGGGAGGGAATTTGGCTCACTGTCTTTCAGAGAGACTGTGAGAGAAATTGGCTCACTGTCTGTCAGAGAGACTGTGAGAGAAATTGACTCACTGTCTGTCAGAGAGACTGGGAAAGAAATTGGCTCACTGTCTGTCAGAGAGACTGGGAGAAAAGTTGGCTCACTCAGTCTCTCTGACAGACAGTGAGCCAAATTCTCTCCCAAAGAGACTGGGAGGGAATTTGGCTCACTGTCTTTCAGAGAGACTGGGAGGGAATTTGGCTCACTGTATGTTAGAGAGACTGGGAGAGAATTTGGCTCACTGTCTTTCAGAGGGACTGGGAGGGAATTTGGCTCACTGTCTGTCAGAAAGACTGGGAGGGAATTTGGCTCACTGTCTTTCAGAGGGACTGGGAGGGAATTTGGCTCACTGTCTGTTAGAGTGACTGGGGGAGAATTTGGATCACTGTCTGTCAGAAAGACTGGGAGGGAATTTGGCTCACTGTCTTTCAGAGGGACTGGGAGGGAATTTGGCTCACTGTCTGTTAGAGTGACTGGGGGAGAATTTGGATCACTGTCTGTCAGAGAGACTGGGAGAGAATTTGGCTCACTGAGTGAGCCAAATTCTCTTCCAGTCTCTCTGACAGACAGTGAGCCAAATTCTGTCCCAGACCACTGTCTCTGACAGACACTGTGAGCCAAATTCTCTCCCAGTCTCTCTGACAGTGAGACAACTTCGCTCCCAGTCTCTCTGACAGTGAGCCAAATTCCCTCCCAGTCTCTGACAGACAGTGAACCATATTCCCTCCCAGTCTCTCCAACAGACAGTGAGCCAAATTCACTCCCAGAGAGACTGGGAGGGAATTTGGCTCACTGTCTGTCAGAAAGACTGGGAGAGAATTTGGCTCACTGTCAGAGAGACTGGGAGGGAATTTGGCTCAATCTGACAGAAAGTGAGCCAAATTCTCTAACAGTCTCTCTGACAGACAGTGAGCCATATTCTTTCCCAGTCTCTTTGACAGACAGTGAGCCAAATTCTCTAACAGTCTCTCTGACAGACAGTGAGCCAATTTCTCTCTCAGTCTCCCTGACAGTGAACCAAATTCTCTCCCAGTCTCTCTGACAGACAGTGAGTCAAATTCCCTCCCAGTATCTCTGGGAGAGAAATTGGCTCACTGTCTGTCAGAGAGACTGGGAGAGGAATTGGCTTACTGTCTGTCAGAGAGACTGGGAGAGAAATTGGCTCACTGAGTGTCAGCCAAATTCTCTCCCAGTCTGTCTCTCTGACAGAAAGTGAGCCAAATTCTCTTCCAGACCAGTCTCTCTGACAGCCACTGTGAGCCAAATTCTCTCCAGTCTCTGACAGTGAGCCATGGGTATAGTATTAATCATCATGTATTAGTAATTGAAGTACCCTATTGTGACACAGTGACTTACCCCAGAATCAGATGAGCTTCTTCCTCTTTACTTTTGCTGCCACTGAGTGCCAGTCAGCCAGTGCCTGCTGCTCCTTCCTGTGCTCTCTGTCATGCACACTGTCACTCACACGGCACCTGCTGGCTCCTCCCTCTCCTCTCCCAGTCTTTACTTTTGCTGCCACTGAGTGCCAGACAGTCAGCCAGTGCCTGCTGATGCTGCTCCCTCCTGTGCTCTCTGTCCTGCACACTGTCACTCACACGGCACCTGCTGGCTGGCTCCTCCCTCTCCTCTCCCAGTCTTTACTTTTGCTGCCACTGAGAGCCAGACAGTCAGCCAGTGCCGGCTGAGTGCTGATGCTGCTCCTTCCTGGGCTCTCTGTCCTGCACACTGTCACTCACATGGCACCTGCTGGCTCCTCCCTCTCCTCTCCCATTCTTTACTTTTGCTGCCACTGAGTGACAGACAGTCAGCCAGTGCCTGCTGAGTGCTGATGCTGCTCCTTCCTGTGCTCTCTGTCCTGCACACTGTCACTCACACGGCACCTGCTGGCTGGCTCCTCCCTCTCCTCTCCCAGGCTCCATGTTCCTTGTGCTCAGTGTGCTGTAGGAACGTAACCTGGGAGTGGGCTGGCTAGAATTGGAGGAAGAGCAAATAGCCCCAGCATTAATCATGGGGTATTGGAGTGCCGTGGTGCTGCGTGTAGCTCCAGCACAAGGCACGTGTGGTGGGTGGAGCCTGGGGGTTCAAATCCATTATCCAACTGAACAGTGGAGGCATGTGCTGCTGCCACGCTGCACATCATTTATTATGTGTTTTCAGAGTCAGGACTCAAAAACACTGGCCCAGAGACTATTTACAAACAATAAAAAAAAACATAATTTATGCTTACCTGATACATTTATTTCTCTTGTAGTGTATCCAGTCCACGGATTATCCATTACTTGTGGGATATTCTCCTTCCCAACAGGAAGTTGCAAGAGGATCACCCACAGCAGAGCTGCTATATAGCTCCTCCCCCAGCTGTCATATCCAGTAATTCGACCGAAAACAAACAGAGAAAGGAGAAACCATAGGGTGCAGTGGTGACTGTACAGGGAGTGCAGAATTATTAGGCAAATGAGTATTTTGACCACATCATCCTCTTTATGCATGTTGTCTTACTCCAAGCTGTATAGGCTCGAAAGCCTACTACCAATTAAGCATATTAGGTGATGTGCATCTCTGTAATGAGAAGGGGTGTGGTCTAATGACATCAACACCCTATATCAGGTGTGCATAATTATTAGGCAACTTCCTTTCCTTTGGCAAAATGGGTCAAAAGAAGGACTTGACAGGCTCAGAAAAGTCAAAAATAGTGAGATATCTTGCAGAGGGATGCAGCACTCTTAAAATTGCAAAGCTTCTGAAGCGTGATCATCGAACAATCAAGCGTTTCATTCAAAATAGTCAACAGGGTCGCAAGAAGCGTGTGGAAAAACCAAGGCGCAAAATAACTGCCCATGAACTGAGAAAAGTCAAGCATGCAGCTGCCAAGATGCCACTTGCCACCAGTTTGGCCATATTTCAGAGCTTCAACATCACTGGAGTGCCCAAAAGCACAAGGTGTGCAATACTCAGAGACATGGCCAAGGTAAGAAAGGCTGAAAGACGACCACCACTGAACACAAGCTGAAACGTCAAGACTGGGCCAAGAAATATCTCAAGACTGATTTTTCTAAGGTTTTATGGACTGATGAAATGAGAGTGAGTCTTGATGGGCCAGATGGATGGGCCCGTGGCTGGATTGGTAAAGGGCAGAGAGCTCCAGTCCGACTCAGACGCCAGCAAGGTGGATGTGGAATACTGGTTTGGGCTGGTATCATCAAAGATAAGCTTGTGGGGCCTTTTCGGGTTGAGGATGGAGTCAAGCTCAACTCCCAGTCCTACTGCCAGTTTCTGGAAGACACCTTTTTCAAGCAGTGGTACAGGAAGAAGTCTGCATCCTTCAAGAAAAACATGATTTTCATGCAGGACAATGCTCTATCACACGCGTCCAAGTACTCCACAGCGTGGCTGGCAAGAAAGGGTATAAAAGAAGAAAATCTAATGACATGGCCTCCTTGTTCACCTGATCTGAACCCCATTGAGAACCTGTGGTCCATCATCAAATGTGAGATTTACAAGGAGGGAAAACAGTACACCTCTCTGAACAGTGTCTGGGAGGCTGTGGTTGCTGCTGCACGCAATGTTGATGGTGAACAGATCAAAACACTGACAGAATCCATGGATGGCAGGCTTTTGAGTGTCCTTGCAAAGAAAGGTGGCTATATTGGTCACTGATTTGTTTTGTTTTTGAATGTCAGAAATGTATATTTGTGAATGTTGAGATGTTATATTGGTTTCACTGGTAAAAATAAATAATTGAAATGGGTATATATTTGTTTTTAGTTAAGTTGCCTAATAATTATGCACAGTAATAGTCACTTGCACACACAGATATCCCCCTAAAATAGCTATAACTAAAAACAAACTAAAAACTACTTCCAAAACTATTCAGCTTTGATATTAATGAGTTTTTTGGGTTCATTGAGAACATGGTTGTTGTTCAATAATAAAATCCTCAAAAATACAACTTGCCTAATAATTCTGCACTCCCTGTAGTTTAATTAAAATTTAGACCTGCCTTAAAAGGACAGGGCGGGCCGTGGACTGTATACACTACAAGAGAAATACATTTATCAGGTAAGCATAAATTATGTTTTCTCTTGTGAAGTGTATCCAGTCCACGGATCATCCATTACTTGTGGGATACCAATACCAAAGCTAAAGTACACGGATGATGGGAGGGACAAGGCAGGATTAAGCGGAAGGAACCACTGCCTGAAGACCCTAAAAACAGCCTCCGAAAAAGCAAAAGTATCAAATTTGTAAAATTTGGAAAAGGTGTGAAGCGAAGACCAAGTCGCGGCCTTGCAAATCTGTTCAACAGAGGCCTCATTTTTAAAGGCCCAGGTGGAAGCCACAGCTCTAGTAGAATGAGCTGTAATCCTTTCAGGGGGCTGCTGTCCAGCAGTCTCATAGGCTAGGCGTATTACGCTCCGAAGCCAAAAGGAAAGAGAGGTTGCCGAAGCTTTTTGACCTCTCCTCTGTCCAGAGTAAACGACAAACAGGGAAGATGTTTGACGAAAATCCTTAGTAGCTTGTAAGTAAAACTTCAAGGCACGGACTACGTCCAGATTATGTAAAAGACGTTCCTTCTTTTAAGAAGGATTAGGACACAATGATGGAACAACAATCTCTTGATTGATATTCTTGTTAGAAACCACCTTAGGTAAAAACCCAGGTTTGGTACGCAGAACTACCTTATCTGCATGAAAAATCAGATAAGGAGAATCACATTGTAAGGCAGATAGCTCAGAGACTCTCCGAGCCGAGGAAATAGCCATCAAAAACAGAACCTTCCAAGATAAAAGTTTAATATCAATGGAATGAAGGGGTTCAAATGGAACTCCTTGAAGAACCTTAAGAACCAAGTTTAAGCTCCACGGGGGAGCAACAGGTTTAAACATAGGCTTAATTCTAACCAAAGCCTGGCA
This sequence comes from Bombina bombina, assembly GCF_027579735.1. Classification (NCBI taxonomy): domain Eukaryota; kingdom Metazoa; phylum Chordata; class Amphibia; order Anura; family Bombinatoridae; genus Bombina; species Bombina bombina. Next base: position 176,888,812 of record NC_069503.1, on the reverse strand, counting down.
AAATGCCTGGACGTCTGGAACCTCTGCCAGACGCTTGTGCAAAGGAATAGACAGAGCAGAAATCTGTCCCTTTAAGTAACTAGCCGATAATCCTTTGTCCAAACCCTCTTGGAGAAAGGACAATATTCTAGGAATCCTAACCTTACTCCATGAGTAATTCTTGGATTCACACCAATAAAGATATTTACTCCATATCTTGTGGTAGATTTTCCTGGTATTAAAGTATCAATGACTGACTCGGAGAAGCCACGCTTTGATAGAATCAAGCGTTCAATCTCCATGCAGTCAGTCTCAGAGAAATTAGATTTGGATGATTGAAAGGACCTTGTCTTAGAGGCAGAGTCCATGGTGGAAAGGATGACATGTCCACTAGGTCTGCATACCAAGTCCTGCGTGGCCACGCAGGCGCTATCAGAATCACCGATGCTCTCTCCTGTTTGATTTTGGCAATCAGTCGAGGGAGCAGAGGAAACGGTGGAAACTCATAAGCCAGGTTGAAGAACCAAGTCGCTGCTAGAGCATCTATCAGCGTCGCTTCTGGGTCCCTGGACCTGGATCCGTAACAAGGAAGCTTGGCGTTCTGGCGAGACGCCATGAGATCCAAATCTGGTTTGCCCCAACGATGAATCAACTGAGCAAACACCTCCGGATGGAGTTCCCACTCCCCCGGATGGAAAGTCTGACGACTTAGAAAATCCGCCTCCCAGTTCTCCACGCCTGGGATATGGATTGCTGACAGGTGGCAAGAGTGGTACTCTGCCCAGCAAATTATTTTTGAGACTTCTAACATCGCTAGGGAACTCCTGGTTCCCCCTTGATGGTTGATGTAAGCCACAGTCGTGATGTTGTCCGACTGAAATCTGATGAACCTCAGTGTTGCTAACTGAGGCCAAGCCAGAAGAGCATTGAATATTGCTCTTAACTCCAGAATATTTATTGGAAGGAGTTTCTCCTCCTGAGTCCACGATCCCTGTGCCTTCAGGGAGTTCCAGACTGCACCCCAACCTAGAAGGCTGGCATTTGTTGTTACAATTGTCCAATCTGGCCTGCGAAAGGTCATACCCTTGGACAGGTGTACCCGAGACAACCACCAGAGAAGAGAATCTCTGGTCTCTTGATCCAGATTTAGCAGAGGGGACAAATCTGTGTAATCCCCATTCCACTGACTCAGCATGCATAATTGCAGCAGTCTGAGATGAAGGCGCGCAAATGGCACTATGTCCATTGCCGCTAACATTAAGCCGATTACCTCCATACACTGAGCTACCGAAGGGCGCGGAATGGAGTGAAGAACACGGCAAGCATTTAGAAGTTTTGATAACCTGGACTCCGTCAGGTAAATTTTCATTTCTACAGAATCTATAAGGGTCCCTAAGAAGGAGACTCTTGTGAGTGGGGATAGAGAACTCTTTTCCTCGTTCACTTTTCACGAGACTTGGCAACTTGAAAGCTAGACGCCTGTATCAGGATGTCATCTAGATACGGAGCCACCGCTATGCCTCGCGGTCTTAGAACCGACAGAAGTGAGCACAGAACCCTTGTAAAGATTCTTGGGGCTGTAGCCAACCCGAAGGGAAGAGCTACAAATTGGTAATGCCTGTCTAGAAAGGCAAACCTTAGAAACCGATGATGATCTTTGTGAATCGGTATGTGAAAGTAGGCATCCTTTAAGTCCACTGTGGTCATGTACTGACCTTCTTGGATCATGGGTAGGATGGTCCGAATAGTTTCCATTTTGAAAGATGGAACTCTGAGGAATTTGTTTAAGATCTTTAGATCCAAAATTGGTCTGAAGGTTCCCTCTTTTTTGGGAACCACAAACAGATTTGAATAAAAACCCTGTCCTTGTTCCGTCCGCGGAACTGGGTGGATCAGTCCCATAACTAGGAGGTCTTGCACACAGCGTAGGAATGCCTCTTTCTTTATCTGATTTGCAGATAGCCTTGAAAGATGAAATCACCCTTGTGGAAGGGAAGCTTTGAAGTCCAGAAGATATCCCTGAGATATGATCTCCAACGCCCAGGGATCCTGAACATCTCTTGCCCATGCCTGGGCGAAGAGAGAAAGTCTGCCCCCTACTAGATCCGTCGCCGGATAGGGGGCCGTTCCTTCATGCTGTCTTAGAGGCAGCAGCAGGCTTCCTAGCCTGCTTGCCTTTGTTCCAGGACTGGTTAGGTTTCCAGGCCTGCTTAGATTGAGCAAAAGTTCCCTCTTGTTTTGAAGCGGAGGAAGTTGATGCTGCACCTGCCTTGAAATTTCGAAAGGCACGCAAATTAGACTGTTTGGCCTTTGCTTTGGCCCTGTCCTGAGGAAGGGTATGACCGTTACCTCCAGTAATGTCAGCAATAATTTCCTTCAAACCAGGCCCGAATAAGGTCTGCCCCTTGAAAGGAATGTTGAGTAATTTAGACTTTGAAGTCACGTCAGCTGACCAGGATTTAAGCCATAGCGCCCTACGCGCTTGGATGGCGAATCCGGAATTCTTAGCCGTTAGTTTAGTCAAATGAACAATGGCATCAGAAACAAATGAGTTAGCTAGCTTAAGTGTTCTAAGCTTGTCAATAATTTCAGTCAATGGAGCTGTATGGATGGCCTCTTCCAGGGCCTCAAACCAGAATGCCGCCGCGGCCGTGACAGGCGCAATGCATGCAAGGGGCTGTAAAATAAAACCTTGTTGAATAAACATTTTCTTAAGGTAACCATCCAATTTTTTATCCATTGGATCTGAAAAAGCACAACTGTCCTCAACCGGTAAAGTAGTACACTTTGCTAAAGTAGAAACTGCTCCCTCCACCTTAGGGACCGTCTGCCATAAGTCCCGTGTAGTGGCGTCTATTGGAAATTTTTTTCTAAATATAGGAGGTGGGGAAAAAGGCACACCCGGTCTATCCCACCCCTTGCTAATAATTTCTGTAAGCCTTTTAGGTATAGGAAAAACATCAGTACACACCGGCACTGCATAGTATTTATCCAGCCTACACAAATTCTCTGGTACTGCAACTGTGTTACAGTCATTCAGAGCAGCTAATACCTCCCCAAGCAACACACGGAGGTTCTCAAGCTTAAATTTAAAATTAGAAATCTCTGAATCAGGTTTCCCCGAATCAGAGATGTCACCCACAGACTGAAGCTCTCCGTCCTCATGATCTGCATATTGTGACGCAGTATCAGACATGGCCCTTACAGCATCTGCGCGCTCTGTATTTCTCCTAACCCCAGAGCAATCGCGCTTGCCTCTTAATTCAGGCAACCTGGATAATACCTCTGACAGGGTATTATTCATGATTGCAGCCATGTCCTGCAAGGTAATCGCTATGGGTGTCCCTGATGTAATTGGCGCCATATTAGCGTGCATCCCCTGAGCGGGAGGCGAAGGGTCTGACACGTGGGGAGAGTTAGTCGGCATAACCTCCCCCTCGTCAGAATCTTCTGGTGATATTTCTTTTACATTTAAAGACTGATCTTTACTGTTTAAGGTGAAATCAATACATTTAGTACACATTCTCCTATGGGGCTCCACCATGGCTTTCAAACATAATGAACAAGTAGTTTCCTCTGTGTCAGACATGTTTAAACAGACTAGCAATGAGACTAGCAAGCTTGGAAAACACTTTAAACAAGTTTACAAGCAATATAAAAAACGTTACTGCAACTTTAAGAAACACAAATTTTTTTAAAATTTGAAATAACAGTGAAAAAAGGCAGTTACACTAACGAAATTTTTACAGTGTATGTAACAAGTTAGCAGAGCATTGCACCCACTTGCAAATGGATGATTAACCCCTTAATACCCAAAACGGAATAATAAATGACAAAAACGTTTTTTCAAACAGTCACAACAACTGCCACAGCCCTACTGTGGCTTTTTACCTCCCTCAAAAATGACTTTGAAGCCTTTTGGGCCCTCCAGAGAAGTCCTGGAAAATGCAGGAAGAAGCTGGATGTCTGTGTCTGTAATTTTTGCTGTGCAAAAAAAACGGCAAAATAGGCCCCTCCCACTCATATTACAACAGTGGAAAGCCTAAGGAAACTGTTTCTAGGCAAAATTCAAGCCAGCCATGTGGAAAAAAACTAGGCCCCAATAAGTTTTGTCACCAAATACATATAAAAACGATTAAACATGCCAGCAAACGTTTTATATTACACTTTTATAAGAGTATGTATCTCTATTAATAAGCCTGATACCAGTCGCTCTCACTGCATTTAAGGCTTTACTTACATTAGTTCGGTATCAGCAGCATTTTCTAGCAAATTCCATCCCTAGAAAAATATTTTAACTGCACATACCTTATTGCAGGAAAACCTGCACGCCATTCCCTCTCTGAAGTTACCTCACTCCTCAGAATATGTGAGAACAGCCATGGATCTTAGTTACTTCTGCTAAGATCATAGAAAACGCAGGCAGATTCTTCTTCTAAATACTGCCTGAGATAAACAGTACACTCCGGCACCATTTAAAAATGACAAACTTTTGATTGAAGAATAAACTAAGTATAAAACACCACACTCCTCTTACGACCTCCATCTTGGTTGAGGCTCTCAAGAGAATGACTGGATATGACAGCTGGGGGAGGAGCTATATAGCAGCTCTGCTGTGGGTGATCCTCTTGCAACTTCCTGTTGGGAAGGAGAATATCCCACAAGTAATGGATGATCCGTGGACTGGATACACTTAACAAGAGAAAGAAATATCTATCTATGCTTGCACAGGGGCTGGCGGTGTGGGGGCAGCAGGGGGGGCAAGGCTTGTCTCAGAAGGGGGTGGGCAAATGCCCCCCTTTTCCCCCCTGTAGCGACGCCACTGATGAACGCCAACTGCTGCGAGAACTCCTGTTGGATTACAAGGATATTTTCGCTAGGGATTCTTACGACTGTGGTACTACAGACTTGCACATTGCAAGAATACAAACAAACCCCAATGCACCACCTGTCTTTATTAAACAATACAGACTCCCTTTAGCCTCATATGATTCTCTTGCAGAAATCATAAGGAACCTGGAAGAAAGAGGTATTATCAGACAGGTGCACAGCTCTTACAACAATCCTATTCTAGGTGTTCTTAAGCCCAATGGACAATGGCGTTTGCGTGCTGATTTAAGACAGCTAAACAAACAAGTGTACATGTCTGGCTGGCCTGTGCCATATATTGACCAATGCCTAGCACAAATGCAGGGATCCAAAATATTCACTGCCATTGATTGTGCACAGGGATATTGGACCATAAAGGTACATGAGGAGGACCAGTATAAGCTGGCATTCTCATTCCAAAAGGTCCAGTATGCATTTCAGAGACTTCCTTTTGGATACATAAATTCTGGACATGAATTTGCTGTATTCATGCATAAGGCTCTGTCTGATGCACTGGAAAGGGGGACCTTATCTTATGTTGATGATGTTTTAATCAAAAGCACAGACTTTGAAAAACACATAGCAGAGCTTAAACACATCCTCAGCCAACTTAAAAGGGCAGGTGTCAAATTATCCCTACAAAAAGCTCAATGGTGCCGCACTCGTGTAAACTTCTTGGGACATGAAGTTACTACTGAAGGGCTAAATCCTCAGAAGAAAAAGGTGGAAGCTATAGTAAATTCTAAAAACTCAACTAACTTAAAGGAATTAAGATCCTTCTTGGGTATGACAAATTATTCTCGCAAATTCATTGATAATTATGCAGAATTAGCTAAACCACTACTACTTCTGCTAAAGAAAGATATGAAATGGCACTGGAGTGAGTCTCAAGAGACAGCCATCAAAGAGCTGAAGAGAAAACTCACACAAGCACCTTGCTTAGCATACCCTGAAGGTGGTAAACCTTTCTTCTTAGAGACAGGTTACACAGATATAAGCATGAGTGCTGTGTTATACCAAAAGCATGATAATTTAAGCAAAGTCATTGCTTATGCGAGCAAAACTCTATCCCCAGTAGAAATAAAATGTAGCAATTGCGAAAAAGCCCTCTTATCTACTGTATGGGCTCTACAAAATTTCCTCAGCTATATACAGGGCAAGAAAATTATTGTAGAAACGGCCCACCAGCCTTTGCTCAATTTGCAAAGTGAGAGAATAAGAGATGGGAATTTGTCTAATAGCCGCATAACAGCGTGGACTCTTTCCTTACAAGGCTGGCCCTTAGAAATTCGCTACAAGCAGAATAAAAATAATCCAGTCGCACAGGGGCTTGCTGAACTCCACGACTGTACTGCTAGAGATCCTGGGGAAGAATTATCAGAAGATGATTTCCTGGAGGAACAATTGCTGTCCCCATATAAAATGTACAATGAGGACAGTTGTCAAACATTACCTTGGGTATACGTTGATGGTTGTTCTTACCATGCCACTATTGATAATGAGCGCAGATTAGTCGCTGGCATTGGTATAACTTGGGCAAATGGATTCTCAAATATATCTATAGGTTTCAACATTGGACCAAGATCCAGTAAAGTTGCAGAACTCCCTGCTGTTCTAAAAACCATTGAAATGGCTTTTGAACATGATATTCATGAATTTGTGATCATAACTGACTCAAATTATGTGCGTGACAGTTTTGTTGAATACCTGCCAACTTGGAAAAGAAATGGCATATAATAAACCAGTCAAACATGGCAAGTTGTTCTGCGAGATTGATAATCTGGTGGTATCCAATGATTTAACCATACACTGGAAAAAGACCAAGGGTCATTCCAGGGTTCTTGGCCCAGATAAGGAAGGCAATGATCTTGCGGATTCATTAGCCAAACAAGGAGTCAAAACTGGAGAACTCCTTAATATTGACCATTTAATGGGTACAATTCAGGTAGAAGCCATTACCAGAAACCAGGCAAAACAACAGAGTGAACCTTACCTGGTACAATGGAGTCAGGATTCTCCTAGTGAGGACCTGATCACTAGTCAAAAAGAAGACCCCATTGTAGGCATCCTCTATAAACACATAGAAGATCCTGAAAGCAACCCCATATCAAAAGATGACTGTATTGACAAAGAAGATCTTAGAATCTTAATAAAGTCAAGATCACAATTCAAGTTACAGGATGGTTTGTTAATTAGAACCTCCAAAACTGGCATCCAGCAATGGGTAGTACCCACCAAGTTCAGAGGTCTAGTGCTTCAACATGCCCATGATGCTCCCACATCTGGTCATCGTGGTGCCAAACTCACATATGAAATATTACGTGACTACGCTTTTTGGCCACACATTTTGTAAGATGTTCAAACCTACTGCCAAGGGTGTTTAATCTGCCCACAGTTCCAACCCACTGCACCAACGCATAGAGCACCATTGCAGAACATGGAGATGGTAATGCCATGGTCAGATATACAAATTGATTTTATTGGTCCAGTAACTAGGTCATCAAGAGGTAACAAATACATGTTAACAGTGACATGCCTGTTCACTAAATGGGTAGAGTGCATTAGTGCACCTAAAAATAATGCTGAAACATGCGCAGCATTGCTCATCAACCACGTGTTTTCCAGATTTGATTTACCCCAAAGAATCAAATCAGATCGGGGAACCCACTTCACTATCAAAGGGATGACCAAAATGTGGAAAATACTAGGGGTAAAAAGAAAGCTCCATATTGCTTATAGAGCGTTGCAACCAGTCCATTGTTAAAATCCTCAAAGAGTTTGTGAGTGAAACGGGTAAAGACTGGGATGTAAAACTCTAGTCTTAAGAGCAACTCCAAGTAGTTCTACCAAGATGTCTCCTTTTGAACTGATGACTGGTAGAAGAATGGTTCTACCTCAGCATCTGCTGTACCGTACATCAGACCAAAACTTGATAAACGTTGCCAATACACATCAATACGTGGAGAACCTAAGAAAGCACCTGCAATATGCCTTTGCATTTGCTCAAAGGAATTTAGAAAGATCTGCAACTGCCACTAAAACTTATGATCTCAAAACGTCCAAAAAGGAATACGAAATAAATGATAAAGTTTATCTTTATAACTTTGGAAGAGATCAGGTTAGGGAGAAGAAATTTCTTCCCTCATGGAAAGGTCCACTGATGGGTATAACGAAAGTTTCTCTCTGGTGCGGCCCTCACACCCTTTTAATATCCCCAATCAGCGCAGTGTCTATGTTTTACCTAGTTCCGTTCCCGGAAATAAGGTGGCTGCTACCATGTAGAGAGGTGACACTGGAGCGTGGCTGTATGTCTCTATGGGGAGTAGCGGTGAGTATATGGCCCTCTCTCGCTGTTTTTTCCCCCAGTGTCTGCTCTGTAGAGATCAGGATAGCATCGTCCGCAGGCCCGATCACAGTGGAGCCACACAGGGCAGTCACAACCGGAGACATATCAGCGCTTGTCAGCTTGTGGGCTTCAGCAGAGTTCTTACCATGCTGAATAGCAGGCAACGGAAGAGTCTATGTCTGATCTGAGGGTAAGTGATTTTGCGTCTGGACCCCATTTACTAGCTTAGGTTCCTCTACGGGTGATTCTCCTCAGGTTTCATATTTCCAGGCCACCACCATTTGCCTCTCAAGTTGGGCAAAATGCTTCGACATAATGACATAGATCTCTTCCAACAGTAAAGCAGATTCACGCTCCATTCTGGTGGCCTGAAACTGTATTCCCAGTATAAGGCTTAGAGGTTGAGTAGGTCTTAGCGCAATTAGCCGCACTTGTTTGGTAAAGATAGAATGCTCTTCAGAGCAATAACTGCACACTCAGGCACAGCTTTATGGGGTCAGAACTGAGGCTTCAGTTATAAGGGAAGGCCTCAAAGTGAAAAGTCTGGTACTGAGGGCATTTAAGCGGTGACACAATCTAAAGCCTTATATCCCAGATCCAGTCACCTTCAGACAAGTTTCTCCACTGTTTTAAGCAGGGTATTACCACAAATACGGTGCAGAATTGAAAGATAGTGAAGAGAACTTAAGGAGCTGAATCTCAGTGCGACTGGTAAGATGGCCGCAGCCCGGAAGTCCCCCGCAACTGCCCTTTTTAATGGTGATAGACTCATGCCAAATAAACAATACTGAATACGTCATCATCAATATGTAAATGAAAAAATAGAAATAAAACATATCTACAAAATATTGACAGTTGCGGAATTCATACAGATATCATTACCAATATATAACTAATAATATAATAATATAAATAATAAAAATAAACATTACTCTATCCAAATGCATAAAAACAAGAAAATAGAGAGACACACTCAATGAGACAGAACAATAGCTAGAAAAACTTCTGTGCTTGTCCACAAGGCCAGTGCCACTCAGGGTGCAGTCTCTTTTTGCACACTATGCCTTTTCACAGAGAAAAAATATCCTGTAGCATATCAGTCTGATCCTGCCCAATGACAGTCCAGCACCGAAATACCAGGCAATTCTTCTAGATTAGTAATCACGCTTGGCTGTGTTTGACACAGGAAGAATGTAATCTTTTGATAAAAAAAAATCCCCAAAAATGGACAATCCTGTTTTCTATTTTTGAACAAGAAAATCTAAAAGATTGAGATGGACCACTATCTGTTGGTCCCTGCAAAGCCACATACATTGGCATACAGCCTGAGCAGTTGCATGAAACTGCCAATCACCTGCAGTTTTCCCTGCCAGTACTTTACCTATGTGCTTAATACCTTTGCTTGGGTTAAATACAGTACATAGGCCGCGTTTACATAGTTGCCAACAACTAACAAATGTTATCAGGACAATACTCAATTTGTTTTTACTTTGAAGAAATTGGTTCATTGTAAGTGTTGTGTTCTCTATTTATTTAATTCTTGCCTGTATTAAGGAAACCCATTTGAAGAAACTGAGAGGGAGGAAAAACAAACAAATTAGAATGAACATATGCAGGGAAGACCACCTGGCTGCCTTTTATTCATGTTAGCCAGAAAACACATAAAACCTAGCCTAAGATGAAGCCGGTGGTAAACTATACCACCACCAAAAAAGATATTTTATAAAACTCCTGGAACAGAAGGATGGCAAAGTTAAGTATATAAATATAAACTTCCTTACAATTCTATAAAACCTCATGAAAGATAATCCATGAACTAGGCACTTTTAGGAAATAATCTAGGACCATCCGTATTCTGATGAAAAAAATTCAAGGATAAATACAAAACTAGTGCCTGACACAATGACACCACGCCACAAGTAGGACTGCCTGAAAGTTATAATAATCCCTCTACAAATAATAAAAAAAAATTATGTAACTGGAGCAGGACAGTACATCTTCCAAAAATCCAGCAAAGAAAACCAACTAGAAAATCGAGTCCCACATCCTTAGCTGTCTCTACAAGAATATACAAGGTTCCTCAAACAATTGTGTGAGGAGCATGGATATGCTACACATTAAGGTTCCTCATAACAAAATGTATGAGGAACAAGAATAAGCTTTACATCAAGGTTCCTCATAAACAAAAATGTGAGATCTTTTTTTAGAGCACATTCTTACGTTACATGTTTATGTAGAGTAAACTTGGGGTTAGAGGGGTTATCTTCTTTCTACACCTGTATAAAACAAACAAAAAATATACTGCAAATAAGTACAAATATAATGGTCAGGGTACCAGGAACCAGATTAGTCTAAAAGCCAAATGACAAGCCAGGAGTCAAAGCCAGAGCAGATAGTCAGATGAGCTGGGGTCAGGAATACGAAGATCAGTAAAGTCAGGAACAGCCAGGGAACAGGAACCAGAAGGAACGTCAAACAAGCCAGGTTATACACACAGAGAGGAACTCAGAGAGATCAGAGACAATGCAAGGGCAATGGCAGAAAGGACTGAGGTAGTTAATTAGGGAGTGATTACATCATCATTCTGGGACAGCAACCTGTCTCTGATGATGTTCTACAGTTTGGCCATAAGAGGGAGCCTGGGAGTAGTGAGCAGCATAACACACTCTGCTACAGGCAAGGAGAGAGACAGGTGAGTTATAATGGCAGCCAAGATAAAAAAGCAGCAAATAACTATTGAAATCAGGGTGAAACCCTGACAATAACTAAGACTGGAAGAAGAGGATGGGTTATATAGCCCTAAAGACTTTATGGAAGTTTGGTTCAAACTCTGCAAGAGCTATAACCCACCATTATATAAATGTCATCAAAAGAAAACACAAGAGACAAAAAGTTACAAAATTATTCTTCCTGTCTTACCATTTGTAAATTTTTTATTGTTGGATGTTGAACAGAATTACATGGAAAAAAGCAAGTTTATAGCAAACATTTGCAGAGATGCATTACAAATCATAGTTTTAACCCAGAATGAGGAAAATAGAATTTATATATAAATCCATTTATTATTTATGAAAATGTAATAGAGTTTATACAAAGGAGATTTAAAAATTCCTAAAAATAACACAATGTAAATATTAATTATCGGATTCTTAAATATAACATTAAAAGACAATAAAAAAATACAAATGATTTCATGTAAGTTTTCACATTTACAAGTATTCGGCTCCATTGTAGAAGGCACTTGATTTAAAATACTTGGCAAAGTTTAGTTTTACCTGTTGTAAATAAACTGCAATGATTTATGTGCTACTAGAAGTTATAATGCAATATGTTTTATTATACAAACGTATTCATATCATCTGGATTTTATAGGTTCAGCATATATTTTGCACCATTTCACTATTTTTGCTCTTCCAGTTCCAAGTTTTCTATACCTTTCAGAAGAACAAAATGATGAGTTTGTTGTGCATTAGATTTCCTGACATTGAAACAAGGAACTGTTTATATCCAACTGGTAAGTGGAAAGGGCTTTATATTAAAAATCAAATGTACAACTTTTGCCAACTGGCTAACATTTTAATCAGACTAGCAACAAATTTTTTATACAGAAAAATGTAGAAATTTCCTGAAAAATAAAAATAAAAAAAACAGGCGATCAAACAACAGTCCCGACATTATAAAATGCTGACCTTTTTGGCAGGCCATGTAAAGTATTTATATTGCTCTAATAAAAACTAAGTTTTTATACATTGTTTTAATAAAAGCATACAAAGCCAGAGACTTAGCAATGACAGATATTACCCAGAAGGGTGGTACTGTTATATACAAAATAATTTTATATTAAAATCAAGTAAGTATTTTCATTACCTAAAGCAATTTCTCAGGAGTCCATAAAAGGAAAGATTAAATATCATGGTAATGGCATGTGAACCAACGGCATTTCACAGCATGCTGTAGAAGATACAAGTTTAAGAATGTTGCTGATTGAGCAAAGACGGTTTATTCTAAATGAATGAGTAATTGGCCGATCCAATTCATATCCAAGCAGGTATGAGTCAGACACAGTTTGTAGGAGATTTGGATACTGATGTTGTAAAATCATATTAGGATGGGCACAGCAAAAAAAAAAGTTTTATAGCAGCACTGCTATAAATGTGATCGCTAGGATTTACCAGTGTAACAAATAAAGGGGACATTCAGTCATGAAGTATAAAATACTTCATTCTGAAAGATGCTTTATTTGTCTGCAGCATATGATGTGCTGAGCGCATCAGGCCACCCACAGCAAAACGCTATTTTTCAGTGAGGTGATCTTAGCCAATAGCATGCTAGCTATCCAGCACAATGCCAGCTGGCCCACACAGCTATTGGCTATGAGGTGAAAACGTCCCCTTATTGAAAAAGTAGTGTTCTGCTGCGGGTGGCTTGAGGTGCCAGCACGGCGAACACTGCAAGCAAATAAAGGAATTATTAGCATGAAATATTTTATACTTTATGACTGAAGTCCCCTTTATTTACTATTAATTTAATATGTTGTGGCTGCTCCATAAATCAGATTATCTCAACAAGTAAATTTAACCAATGAAAATATCTACCTGCCCTTCAGCTTGCGACTATAGTATCATCATCTGTATAACAGTCTCTGATAAAATGGACACAATAATCAAAATTCTCTGTTCCAATTAAGAGAAGGTTTCAAAATGTTTTAAAGTGTTTTGAAAGAACTGATAACCCTGTGCTAAATAAACCAACTTTCTGTGGGAGCTGTCCCTATAAGCCAGTGAGAAACAGAGACACTAAACACAATCATGCACTTCCTGTTTGTTTCACTTTAGACAGATTTTACGTAACCTGTTATAGTGCAAAAAAAATATTTGTAACACATTTAACCGTTGCTCCTTCATATACATGAAAGACATATACTGAGTACAAAAACCCTTTTAACCTAGATCTCAAGGGAAGCCCGGCTACGTATTGCAATTGGAATTCTGTTACAGTCAGTTATAAAAATACATTATAATTTGCTTTTAAATTTTGTATGGATTGTTGTGACCCAGTCGTAATGATGATGAGGTGTGAGCCCAACAAACACAAAATGGCCCCAGGACAAATAATTGCAATGTGCTATGCTGGTGACTTTTTATTCAGTTGCAATTGCAACAAACACAAAGTTATTCTTCAATATAAAGTGCTTCATGTTCCTTCCTTACTTTCCCACCCCTCTGATTTCCCCCCAAACTGCTCTCTGAGCCTCCCCCTCCATTTTTGTTACTGGCAGCTAGCCTTCCAGTAACAAATTAGTATATATTTGTATTATTATTATTTATTTATTATATTGTTCTGAAGTGTAGGGTTCCCCCTCTAAGAGATCACTTGTTTTCTGTAGTGCAGAGATTCACCTCCCTCTCCAACCTATACTTTATTTTCTGTAGCGTAGGACCCCATCCCTCCAAAACCTTTTTTTGCTGTAGTGAAGGGAACTCTGCCCCTCCCTCCCCCACTGGGCCACCTACCCGTCTCCCTCTTTTCCTCCCACGGCACCAATGGATGATCATTACAGACAGTGTGCTCCCTTATAATATGAAGGCAGATGCCCACTAAACGCAAGTCTCGGTAGTCACCCGCAAGGGCTGCAAACATGTCAGACATAGATCTGTGTTATGCGGTACGCTGGAACTTGCACCACATGACACAGATCTATGTCGGATTGGGCAAAGGGGTTAAAGTGTTTTCAAAGAACTGATAACCCTGTGCTGAATAAACCAACTTTTTTCCTGTGGGGGCTGTCTCTAAAAACTAGTGAGCAACAGAGAAACTAAACACAATCATGCACTTCCTTTTCGTTTCACTTTAGACAGTTTTTATGTAACCTGTTATTGCACAAAAAATATTTGCAACATATTTAATTGCTGTTCCTTCATATAAATGAAAAACATGTATTGGGTACAATACCCCTTTAAACTAGATTTTAAGGGAGGCCCGGCTATGTATTGCAATTTTAAGCCTACACTTAAGTGTTGGAATTCTCAGTATTACAGTCAGTTATAAAAAAAATACATTACAATTTCCATTTAAACTTTGTGGGGATTGCTGTGACCCAGTGATTATGATATGGTATGAGCCTAACAAACACAAAATGGCCAAAGAATTACAATGTGCTATGCTGGTGATTTCTTCGTCAGTTGCAACAAACACTGAGTTATTCTTTAATATAAAGTGCTGCATGGCAAGGAACACTAGAGCTTTTCCAGGTAAGAAAGGTATTCACCAATCACTAGGCTTTCTTCTTCTAAAGTTAAGTCTAAATAATCCTCCTCGTGCTCAGGTATATCATCTAAAATCTCTTTGACTGGATCAACGTAGGGTTCATCTGCTATTGATGCACTTGTTCCTAGAATAGAACAAATTAGAGAGACATTATCAGTGTTAATCATATCTGCAATAAAAAAGTGACTATGAAGTCAACTTGTGCTCAGATACTTCAGAAATGAAGCTCACAGAATTGTTCTAAGACCACTAGCAAAGAAATACTTGAAACAAATGTCTTTAATGTCCCTTTAAAAAGACACTCACTTGTTATGTGTTCCCAATTAGCCATTTTACCAGCTGACGTGTATTAAGTAGTTTACAAATAGCTGCTTTTACCTGTTGAAACTGCCACCCATACTGAAAATGTCAATACTGTAGTATTTTCTATAGAAAACATAAATTATGCTTACCTGATAATTTTATTTCCATCTGTGGGAGGAGAGTCCACTGCTTCATTCATTACGTAGGAATGAATGACCTGGCCACCAGGAGGAGGCAGACACCCCAGCCAAAGGCTTAAATACCTCCCCCACTCCCCAGTCATTCTGCCAAGGGAACAAGGAACCGTAGGAGAAATATCAGGATATAAATGAAGCCAGAAGAATAATATTACATTTAGGTCCACCCCCTGGAGAAACGGGCGGGAGCAGTGGACTCTCCTCCTATAGATGGAAATGAAATTATCAGGTAAGCATAATTTATGTTTTCCATCTTAATGGGATGAGAGTCCACTGCTTCATTCATTGCTTGTGGGATCAAATACCCAAGCTCTAGAGTACACTGAATGAAGAAAACAGGAGGGTAAAAGGAGGCGGACCCTATACTGAGGGCACCACAGCCTGCAGAACCTTTCCCAAAAGCTGCTTTTGCCAAAGCAAAAACATCAAATTTGTAAAACGTTGCAAAAGTTTAGGACCAAATGGCCGCCTTACAAATCTGCTTTATAGAAGCCTCGTTCTTAAAGGCCCAAGAAGAGTCCACAGCTCTAGTTGAATGAGCTGTAATCATCAGAGGAGGCTTATGTCCCACTGTCTCATGCGAAACAGAGGACACTCCTCAGCTAAAAATATAAGGAAGTCGAAGAGGCCCTCTGACCCCCACGCTTCCCGGAAAAAGAACAAACAGAGAAAGAAGTTTGTCTAAATTCCTACGTGGCCTGAAGATAGGACTTCAAGGCACAAACCACATCCCGAATTACGTTGAAAGGAACCACAATCTCTTGATTGATGTTACGAATTGACACAACCTTAGGAAGAAAACCTAACTTGGTTCGAAGAACAACCTTATCAGCATGGAAAGCGAGATAAGGAGGGACACATTGCAAGGCAGTAATCACAGATACTCTGCTCGCAGAAGCAATAGCCTATAGAAAAGGAACCATCCAAGACAATAGTATAATGTCTACTTCATGCATAGGCTCCAACGGAGTGCACCTAAAAAACAAGATTCAAACTCCAAGGAGGAGAAATAGATCTAAACACAGGTCTGATCCTAGCAGAGCCTTAACAAGTGACTGCACATCAGGAAGCTCAGTGAACCTCTTGAGCAGTAACACAGACAGGGCCGAAATCTGCCCCCTTCAGGGGACTTGCAGAAAAGCCCTTCTCCATTTCATCCTGGAGAACAGAATAAGTAGGTTCTCCACACCTTATGATAGATGCGACGAGCAACCAGCTACAAGCTTGAATGAGAGTAAAAATAACACTCTCAGAAACCCTTCTCGTGGCTAGGTCTAAGCGTTCAATCTCCACGCAGTCAGCCTCAGAAATCTAGACATAGATGAACAAAGAGACCTTGGTCAGCAGATCCCTGCGACAAGGTAACTTCTACGGATAAAATAACGACATCCCCAACAGTTGGCAAACCATATCCTTCGGGGGCCAAGACGGAACAATCAGTATCACTGATGCCTGCTTGATTCAAGCCTCTACACTAGGAAGTAGTGGTAACGGCCATAAAAGATAAATTGGATTTTACCTCCAAGGCCCTGCTAATGCATCTGTTAGCTCTGCCTGAGGATCCCAATACCTCGACCCATATCTGGGTAACTTGGTAATGAGACGTCATAAGATCTTCCTCTTGCAAATTTCCGCAAACACTCGGGAAGGAGAGATCAATCCCCCGGATTAAAGTATTTTCTCCTGAGGAAATCCGCTTACCAGTTGTCCACACCCGGAATGTGGATCGCTGACAACGAACATATTTGGGTCTCTGCCCATTCCAGAATCCGAGATACTTCCCTCATAGCTAGGGAGCTACTCGTTCCTCCCTGATGGTTAATGTAAGCCACAGAGGATATATTGTCTGATTGGAAACTGAAACTGGGACGAACCCAGCAGAGGCCAAGCCTTCAGAGCATTGCCCGAAGATCCCAAATGCGATCGTGAAGAAGCTTTTCCTCCTGAGTCTAGAAGCCCTGTGCCTTCCTGGTACCCCGAACAGCTCCCCATCCTGACAGACTCGCAACCGTAGTCACAAACACCCAGGATGGTCTTGAGACGGACATCCCTTGTACAAGAGATCCAAACAAAAACACCAAGAGAGAAATTCTCTCGATCGGTTGTCCAGAGATATATGTTGAGACAGATCTGAATTATCGCCATTCCACTGCTTCAGCATGCGCAGTTGCAACAGTCTGAGGTGAAACCTGACAAAGGAAATGATGTCCATGCTGGACACCATGAGACCAATCACCTCCTTCCCCCGAGCCACAGATGGCCTTAAGGAGGTCTGGAGGGCAAGACATGTCGAGCAACGTCTCTTGTCTGTTAAAAATGTTCTCATGCCCATGGGGAATATTATAGTACCCAAGAATTCTACCCTGGTACTTGAAGCAAGAGAACTCTCTAGATTTATCTTCCATCCATGGGATCAAAGAAGACAGAAAAGATTCTGAATGGTCCACTCTACAAAACACTTCTTGGAGAATGCTGCGTTAGCCGGGAATCAAACCTTGGGTTAACTACTTGGAAGGTAGCTATGCTCACCACTATACCAGCTAGACCAAACAGAAAATCAATAAACTGAAAGTGCTGGTCCAGGAACGCAAACCTTAGGAACTGGAAGTGGTACTTGAGGATTGGTACGTGAAGGGAGCATTCTTCAGATCTAGGGTGGTCATGAACCGCCCTTCCCGAAAGAGGGGACGAATGGACCTATTGAGCGAGGAGACATTTAAAAACTTGTTTAAGCACTACAGGTCCAAATCGGACAGAAAAGTTCCCTCCTTCTTTGGAACCACGAAAAGGTTTGAATAGTATCCCAAACCTTCTCACTGCAATAGGCACCGGGACAATAACTCCTAAGAGGACAGATCCCATACGCACCCCAGAAAGGCTTCCCTCCTTTCTGGTCAGGAAGACAGGAGACAGAGGAGGAACTGCCCTTGGGTAGCTGGGACTTGAAAGCTATCTTGTAACCCTGAGCTATGACCTCCAGGACCTATGGATCTTGCACGTCCCTGAACCAAGCGACTAAAAAAAGAGTGACAGTCTGCCCCCTACACGATGCAGAAGAGGACCGGGGACCGCCCGTTCATACCGACTTAAACTCGGCGGGTAATGCCTAATAGCATCACAGATAAAAGAATTAGCAAACCTCAAGGCCGTAAATCTTTCCTGAGTAACATCGAGGGAACCCCAATCGATTCTATAAGAAGTCACACCAGAAGGTAATTTCTGCAGCAACCACGGTTTAAACAAATATCCCGTATGTTGAAAAAATTTTCTTAACAGAGTTTCCATCCTTTATCCATGAGCTCTTAAACGAAGAGCTATCCTCAAACGGGATAGTAATACGTTAATAAGGGTGAAGATAGTGCCATTGCTTTTAGGGATGGAACCTCACAACTACATTGAGAGTCCAGGACCAGGAACAATATGTTAAAAGGAGAAGAGAGGAACAATCAAGTCCCATTCATTCTCAATAATGTTCGCCATCTAACAGGAGCAGGGAAGGATAAGGTATCACCTTGTCCTCAAACTCTAATCAATATAGGAATCAAAGGTTCCTCAGGCAATCTGGCCTCTGGAACCACTGAATTTGCCAAAAAAACTTCCTTTAGAAGAAAGCGCAAAAAAGAAAGTCTGGTTCCTCCGCAGCCAGAGGTTTAGAGGCAGCAGACTCCGGTCCAAAATGTTCAGACTGCGGTGTCAAAGGCCGCAGACACCGCAGTCTGAGCTGCGCAGTAACGTCTAGTGAAAAAAGTGACCTCTCCAGATGGAGGATCAGCAATGCAAGTGTAGAGAGATAAGCATGTAGGGTACGCACCTCACTAGATGACAGCTCCTCAGAGGTGGATGGCTCAGTGGTATCAAACATGTTTGATATTATCACATTATCAAGGCATATGGAACATAATTGAGGGGACGTACTAAGGCCTCCTCACAATATAAATAGGAATTACTCCTTAGGAATAGAGGGAGTGCCATCTAAGTACCAGAATCCTCCATCGCTAGTGCAATAACCGGAGAATTATAGAAATAAAACAATATTTTACTCAAAAAACCTGCACCTTTATATCCCAATGGCTGGGGCATTCCCCACCTCCCATGACCCAGACAGTACAGAGAGTTAGAACTCCTCTCTGATAGACACCCGGTCAGGAAAGAGGTAAAGAATCATATGGTGCACAATGCAGGACCGTCCCTGCTATGAGAAAAAGCACGCCAAGCTTGTAAGCTGCATGGCTCTCAAAGTGAAAGTAAAACCTGTATATTCCATAACAGCCTATGAGCCCATAACATCTCACACGTAAAAGCAGCATAAAATCAAACATGTAAGATTATTCCCCCCTGTTCAATAATCCCTCTCAGGAGATATTAACCCTTGATTCTATACAGATAAAAGGAGTCACACTGTGATCCTGTCTTCTAGCGTTATCATACATGTATAAAAAAAACATAATTTATGCTTACCTGATAAATTCCTTTCTTCTGTAGTGTGATCAGTCCACGGGTCATCATTACTTCTGGGATATTACTCCTCCCCAACAGGAAGTGCAAGAGGATTCACCCAGCAGAGCTGCATATAGCTCCTCCCCTCTACGTCACTCCCAGTCATTCGACCAAGGACCAACGAGAAAGGAAAAGCCAAGGGTGAAGTGGTGACTGGAGTATAAATTAAAAAATATTTACCTGCCATTACTTCTGGGATACCAATACCAAAGCAAAAGTACACGGATGACGGGAGGGATAGGCAGGCTCTTTATACAGAAGGAACCACTGCCTGAAGAACCAAAAATAGCCTCCGATGAAGCAAAAGTGTCAAATTTGTAAAATTTGGAAAAAGTATGAAGCGAAGACCAAGTTGCAGCCTTGCAAATCTGTTCAACAGAGGCCTCATTCTTGAAGGCCCAAGTGGAAGCCACAGCTCTAGTAGAATGAGCTGTAATTCTTTCAGGAGGCTGCTGTCCAGCAGTCTCATAAGCTAAACGAATTATGCTACGAAGCCAAAAAGAAAGAGAGGTAGCGGAAGCTTTTTGACCTCTCCTCTGCCCAGAGTAAATGACAAACAGAGAAGACGTTTGTCGAAATTCCTTAGTTGCCTGTAAGTAAAATTTTAGAGCACGGACTACATCCAGGTTGTGCAGTAGACGTTCCTTCTTTGAAGAAGGATTTGGGCATAAAGAAGGAACAACAATCTCTTGATTGATATTCCTGTTAGTAACTACCTTAGGTAAGAACCCAGGTTTAGTACGCAGGACTACCTTATCCGAATGAAAAATCAAATAAGGAGAATCACAATGTAAGGCTGATAATTCAGAGACTCTTCGAGCCGAGGAAATAGCCATTAAAAATAGAACTTTCCAAGATAACAACTTTATATCAATGGAATGAAGGGGTTCAAACGGAACGCCCTGTAAAACATTAAGAACAAGGTTTAAACTCCATGGTGGAGCAACAGTTTTAAACACAGGCTTAATCCTGGCCAAAGCCTGACAAAAAGCCTGGACGTCAGGAACTTCTGACAGACGTTTGTGTAACAGAATGGACAGAGCTGAGATCTGTCCCTTTAATGAACTAGCAGATAAACCCTTTTCTAAACCTTCTTGTAGAAAAGACAATATCCTAGGAATCCTAACCTTACTCCAAGAGTAACCTTTGGATTCACACCAATATAGGTATTTACGCCATATCTTATGGTAAATCTTTCTGGTAACAGGTTTCCTAGCCTGTATTAAGGTATCAATAACTGACTCAGAAAACCCACGTCTTGATAAAATCAAGCGTTCAATTTCCAAGCAGTCAGCTTCAGAGAAGTTAGATTTTGATGTTTGAAGGGACCCTGTATCAGAAGGTCCTGTTTCAGAGGTAGAGACCAAGGTGGACAGGATGACAAGTCCACCAGGTCTGCATACCAAGTCCTGCGTGGCCATGCAGGTGCTATTAGAATCACTGATGCTCTCTCTTGTTTGATTCTGGCAATCAATCGAGGAAGTAACGGGAAGGGTGGAAACACGTAAGCCATCCTGAAGTCCCAAGGTGCTGTCAGAGCATCTATCAGGACTGCTCCTGGATCCCTGGATCTGGACCCGTAACGAGGAAGCTTGGCGTTCTGTCGAGACGCCATGAGATCTATCTCTGGTTTGCCCCAACGTCGAAGTATTTGGGCAAAGACCTCCGGATGAAGTTCCCACTCCCCTGGATGAAAAGTCTGACGACTTAAGAAATCCGCCTCCCAGTTCTCCACTCCCGGGATGTGGATTGCTGACAGGTGGCAAGAGTGAGACTCTGCCCAGCGAATTATCTTTGATACTTCCATCATAGCTAGGGAGCTTCTTGTCCCTCCCTGATGGTTGATGTAAGCTACAGTCGTGATGTTGTCCGACTGAAACCTGATGAACCCCCGAGTTGTCAACTGGGGCCAAGCCAGGAGGGCATTGAGAACTGCTCTCAATTCCAGAATGTTTATTGGCAGGAGACTCTCCTCCTGACTCCATTGTCCCTGAGCCTTCAGAGAATTCCAGACGGCACCCCAACCTAGAAGGCTGGCGTCTGTTGTTACAATTGTCCAGTCTGGTCTGCTGAATGGCATCCCCCTGGACAGATGTGGCCGAGAAAGCCACCATAGAAGAGAATTTCTGGTCTCTTGATCCAGATTCAGAGAAGGGGATAAGTCTGAGTAATCCCCATTCCACTGACTTAGCATGCACAGTTGCAGTGGTCTGAGGTGTAAGCGTGCAAAGGGTACTATGTCCATTGCCGCTACCATTAAGCCGATTACCTCCATGCATTGAGCCACTGACGGGTGTTGAATGGAATGAAGGGTGCGGCAAGCACTTTGAAGTCTTGTTAGCCTGTCCTCTGTCAGGTAAATCTTCATTTCTACAGAATCTATAAGAGTCCCCAGGAAGGGAACTCTTGTGAGTGGAACGAGTGAACTTTTCTTTTCGTTCACCTTCCATCCATGTGACCTTAGAAATGCCAGCACTAACTCTGTATGAGACTTGGCAGTTTGAAAGCTTGAAGCTTGTATCAGAATGTCGTCTAGGTATGGAGCTACCGAGATTCCCCGCGGTCTTAGTACCGCCAGAAGAGCACCCAGAACCTTTGTGAAGATTCTTGGAGCTGTAGCCAATCCGAATGGAAGAGCCACAAACTGGTAATGCCTGTCTAGGAAGGCAAACCTTAGGTACCGATAATGATCTTTGTGAATCGGTATGTGAAGGTAAGCATCTTTTAAATCTACAGTGGTCATGTACTGACCCTCTTGGATCATAGGTAAAATTGTCCGAATAGTCTCCATCTTGAACGATGGAACTCTTAGGAACTTGTTTAGGATCTTTAAGTCCAGGATTGGTCTGAAAGTTCCCTCTTTTTTGGGAACCACAAACAGATTTGAGTAAAACCCCTGTCCCTGTTCCGATCGTGGAACTGGATGGATTACTCCCATTAACAAGAGCTCTTGTACGCAGCGTAGAAACGCCTCTTTCTTTGTCTGGATTGTTGACAATCTTGACAGATGAAATCTCTCTCTTGGAGGAGAGTATTTGAAGTCCAGAAGGTATCCCTGAGATATTATCTCTAGCGCCCAGGGATCCTGAACATCTCTTGCCCAAGCCTGGGCGAAGAGAGAAAGTCTGCCCCCCACTAGATCCGATCCCGGATCGGGGGCCCTCAATTCATGCTGTTTTAGGGGCAGCAGCAGGTTTCCTAGTCTGCTTGCCCTTGTTCCAGGACTGGTTAGGTTTCCAGCCTTGTCTGTAGCGAGCAACAGCTCCTTCCTGTTTTGGTGCAGAGGAAGTTGATGCTGCTCCTGCTTTGAAATTACGAAAGGAACGAAAATTAGACTGTCTAGTCTTGGCTTTGGCTTTGTCCTGAGGCAGGGCATGGCCTTTACCTCCTGTAATGTCAGCGATAATCTCTTTCAACCCGGGCCCGAATAAGGTCTGCCCTTTGAAAGGTATATTAAGCAATTTAGACTTAGAAGTAACATCAGCTGACCAGGATTTTAGCCACAGCGCCCTGCGTGCCTGAATGGCGAATCCTGAATTCTTCGCCGTAAGTTTAGTAAGATGTACTACGGCCTCCGAAATGAATGAATTAGCTAGTTTAAGGACTCTAAGCCTGTCCGTAATGTCGTCCAGAGTAGCTGAACCAATGTTCTCTTCCAGAGACTCAATCCAGAATGCCGCTGCAGCCGTGATCGGCGCAATGCATGCAAGGGGTTGCAATATAAAACCTTGTTGAACAAACATTTTCTTAAGGTAACCCTCTAATTTTTTATCCATTGGATCTGAAAAAGCACAGCTATCCTCCACCGGGATAGTGGTACGCTTAGCTAAGGTAGAAACTGCTCCCTCCACCTTAGGGACCGTTTGCCATAAGTCCCTTGTGGTGGCGTCTATTGGAAACATTTTTCTAAATATCGGAGGGGGTGAGAATGGCACACCGGGTCTATCCCACTCCTTAGTAACAATTTCAATAAGTCTCTTAGGTATAGGAAAAACCTCAGTACTCGTCGGTACCGCAAAATATTTATCCAACCTACACATTTTCTCTGGTATTGCAACTGTGTTACAATCATTCAGAGCCGCTAACACCTCCCCTAGTAATACACGGAGGTTTTCCAGTTTAAATTTAAAATTTGAAATATCTGAATCCAGTCTGTTTGGATCAGAACCGTCACCCACAGAATGAAGCTCTCCGTCCTCATGTTCTGCCACCTGTGACGCAGTGTCTGACATGGCCCTAATATTATCAGCGCACTCTGTTCTCACCCCAGAGTGATCACGCTTACCTCTTAGCTCTGGTAATTTAGCCAAAACCTCAGTCATAACAGTAGCCATATCCTGTAATGTGATTTGTAATGGCCGCCCAGATGTACTCGGCGCTACAATATCACGCACCTCCCTCTGAGCGGGAGATGTAGGTACTGACACGTGAGGCGAGTTAGTCGGCATAACTCTCCCCTCGTTGTTTGGTGAAATTTGTTCAATTTGTACAGATTGACTTTTATTTAAAGTAGCATCAATACAGTTAGTACATAAATTTCTATTGGGCTCCACTTTGGCATTGCAACAAATGACACAGGTATCATCCTCTGAATCAGACATGTTTAACACACTAGCAAATAAACTTGTAACTTGGAAATACAATTCAATTAGAATAATATTAAAACGTACTGTGCCTTTAAGAAGCACAGAAGATCTATGACAGTTGAAAATTAATAAATTGAAACAGTTATAGCCTCAATCCTTGTAAATAACACAACTTTAGCAAAGGTTTAATCCCATTAGCAAAGATAACAAATTCTGAAAGCAGGAAACAAATTACAGAATAAACGTTTTTTATCTCAGTCAAACTATAATTCTCACAGCTCTGCTGAGAGAAATTACCTCCCTCAAAATAAGTTTTGAAGACCCCTGAGCTCTGTAGAGATGAACCGGATCATGCAGGGAATACAATGAGTTGCTGACTGAAATATTTGATGTGTAGTAAAAGCGCCAAAAAACGGCCCCTCCCCCTCACACACAGCAGTGAGGGAGAACAGAAACTGTCAGAAAACAGATTAAGCAACTGCCAAGTGGAAAAATAGTGCCCAAACATTTATTCACTCAGTACCTCAGTAAATGAAAACGATTTTACATTCCAGCAAAAACGTTAAACATAATCTCTAGTTATTAAACAGCTTTATGTATTTCTTACAGTGTAATTCTAGTGAAGTACCATTCCCCA
This sequence comes from Bombina bombina, assembly GCF_027579735.1. NCBI lineage: Eukaryota > Metazoa > Chordata > Amphibia > Anura > Bombinatoridae > Bombina > Bombina bombina. Next base: position 176,864,131 of record NC_069503.1, on the reverse strand, counting down.
GAATACTGAAGTGTAAAGTATACATACATGACATTATATCGGTATGGCAGGATTTTCTCATCAATTCCATTGTCAGAAAATAAAAACTGCTACATACCTCTATGCAGATTCATCTGCCCGCTGTCCCCTGATCTGAAGTTTACCTCTCCTCAGATGGCCGAGAAACAGCAATATGATCTTAACTACTCCGGCTAAAATCATAACAAAAACTCTGGTAGATTCTTCTTCAAACTCTGCCAGAGAGATAATAACACACTCCGGTGCTATTTTAAAATAACAAACTTTTGATTGAAGATATAAAACTAAGTATAATCACCATAGTCCTCTCACACATCCTATCTAGTCGTTGGGTGCAAGAGAATGACTGGGAGTGACGTAGAGGGGAGGAGCTATATGCAGCTCTGCTGGGTGAATCCTCTTGCACTTCCTGTTGGGGAGGAGTAATATCCCAGAAGTAATGATGACCCGTGGACTGATCACACTTAACAGAAGAAAATGACCAGAATCTACGCCATGGAACAGGAACACGGCCTTTCAAGTGTGACAGGTTAGTAGCATCGCTCCTGACATGGACTTAGAGCAGAAAGCAGGCAGTGAAACTCGCCAACGCTGATTGCTTAAGGAGCTGTTAATATGAGTTTGGATGGTTTCGCAGAAAGATCCCCCTGCATCTCCAGACTTTCACCCATGCTCTCACTGAGAGGCTGATAGGACTACTTAAAACTCCAGTCCCATTGCGAAGAGTACTACCCTCCATAAGAGACTACTCCGAATCTTCCGACACTTCTCTGCCAACCTCCTGTGATGAAAGGCAAAGAATGACTGGGGGTGAGGGGAGGTAATTAATAGGGATGCACCGAAATGAAAATTCCTATACCGAAAAGGCCAAAAACCGAAACAAAACAGAAAATTACTTTTTTTCTTTTTTAACTACAGTGTGTGTGGGTGTAGCTGAGAGAGCTTGTAGGCGGGAAAGCTCAAACAAATGGGTGTGGTCACTTGTACAGTAGGGCATGATTGCAGTGAAACTGGTGGAGCTCTACAAGGGAGAGTGTGGTTATAGCCAGACAACAATATGAGGTGGACATGTGTTTTATTTTTGGGTGTAGTTATCCGTGCGATGGGCGTGGCTGCACCTGATAGTCTCATCGTATCTCTGCCTAGTTCCTGGTTCGGGTCTCACACACAAACCCGTCAGATTATATGCCCGGAGCTCCAAATGGAGTCTGTCTGTCACCTATCACCAGGACTACCGGACTAAGCTACGACCTTAGGTGCAAGGTGGTTATAGAAAGTTACTGTGCTTTTTTGTATACACTGTCTGGTGGGTGCTAATTTGTACCAACTGTGTGCGAGCTTGGGGCTTATGCATATATAGTGCTGTGCTGCTCACCTTATGCTAAGGATAGGCATGTAACTCAATAGAACAGGGGAGGGCTGTAAAATTTTAGCCATTATGGTCCTCTATGGCTCATCGCTAGTATTATTCTTTATTTAGTTCTGTGTAACAGAATCAGATTTAAACTTTTATTTGGATAATTGGTAAAAAAAACTAAAGTATAGTCTTGACAACTATTATTATATGCAAAACCGTAAGTCAAGTAATGAACTCAAACAGCAGCTCTAGGCTGGAATCAAAATAAAAGGCAAAAAAACTGAAAAACAAAATAACCAAAAATGTGTTTCTACGGCCGAAATTCGGTGCAACCCTAGTATTTAAGCCTTTGGCTGGGGAGTCTTTGCCTCCTCCTGGTGGCCAGGTTCTTAATTCCCACAACTAATGAATGAAGCAGTGGACTCTCCTCCCATTAAGATGGAAAAGCTATTAAAGCAAGTGGCAGCAGACAAAGTAGGGGAGAGAGACCAGCCCATTTGAAATGGTTTTCCTGCAGCATCTTTGAATACAATTACATCTTATGAGCTATTTGCCCAAGTACATTGCCCCTTTAAGTATACAAACTAGCGGCTAGATTTGGAGTTTGGCGGTAAAAGGGCTGTTAACGCTCCGCGGGTTTTTTTCTGGCCGCACCATAAATTTAACTCTGGTATCGAGAGTTCAAACAAATGCTGCGTTAGGCTCCAAAAAAGGAGCGTAGAGCATATTTAGCGCAAATGCAACTCTCGATACCAGAGTTGCTTACGGACGCGGCCGGCCTCAAAAACGTGCTCGTGCACGATTCTCCCATAGGAAACAATGGGGCTGTTTGAGCTGAAAAAAAACCTAACACCTGCAAAAAAGCAGCGTTCAGCTCCTAACGCAGCCCCATTGTTTCCTATGGGGAAACACTTCCTACGTCTGCACCTAACACTCTAACATGTACCCCGAGTCTAAACACCCCTAGCCTTACACTTATTAACCCCTAATCTGCCGCCCCCGCTATCGCTGACCCCTGCATTACACTTTTAACCCCTAATCTGCCGCTCCGTAAACCGCCGCCACCTACGTTATCCCTATGTACCCCTAATCTGCTGCCCTAACATCGCCGACCCCTATGTTATATTTATTAACCCCTAATCTGCCCCCCACAACGTCGCCGACACCTACCTACACTTATTAACCCCTAATCTGCCGAGCGGACCTGAGCGCTACTATAATAAAGTTATTAACCCCTAATCCGCCTCACTAACCCTATCATAAATAGTATTAACCCCTAATCTGCCCTCCCTAACATCGCCGACACCTACCTTCAATTATTAACCCCTAATCTGCCGACCGGAGCTCACCGCTATTCTAATAAATGTATTAACCCCTAAAGCTAAGTCTAACCCTAACACTAACACCCCCCTAAGTTAAATATAATTTTTATCTAACGAAATAAATTAACTCTTATTAAATAAATGATTCCTATTTAAAGCTAAATACTTACCTGTAAAATAAATCCTAATATAGCTACAATATAAATTACATTTATATTATAGCTATTTTAGGATTAATATTTATTTTACAGGTAACTTTGTATTTATTTTAACCAGGTACAATAGCTATTAAATAGTTAAGAACTATTTAATAGTTACCTAGTTAAAATAATTACAAATTTACCTGTAAAATAAATCCTAACCTAAGATATAATTAAACCTAACACTACCCTATCAATAAAATAATTAAATAAACTACCTACAATTACCTACAATTAACCTAACACTACACTATCAATAAATTAATTAAACACAATTGCTACAAATAAATACAATTAAATAAACTATCTAAAGTACAAAAAATAAAAAAGAACTAAGTTACAGAAAATAAAAAAATATTTACAAACATAAGAAAAATATTACAACAATTTTAAACTAATTACACCTACTCTAAGCCCCCTAATAAAATAACAAAGACCCCCAAAATAAAAAATTCCCTACCCTATTCTAAAATACAAAAATTACAAGCTCTTTTACCTTACCAGCCCTGAACAGGGCCCTTTGCGGGGCATGCCCCAAGAATTTCAGCTCTTTTGCCTGTAAAAAAAAACATACAATACCCCCCCCCAACATTACAACCCACCACCCACATACCCCTAATCTAACCCAAACCCCCTTAAATAAACCTAACACTAATCCCCTGAAGATCTTCCTACCTTGTCTTCACCATCCAGGTATCACCGATCCGTCCTGGCTCCAAGATCTTCATCCATCCCAAGCGGGGGTTGGCGATCCATAATCCGGTGCTCCAAAGTCTTCCTCCTATCCGGCAAGAAGAGGACATCCGGACCGGCAAACATCTTCTCCAAGCGGCATCTTCTATGTTCTTCCATCCGATGACGACCGGCTCCATCTTGAAGACCTCCAGCGCGGATCCATCCTCTTCTTCCGACGACTAGACGACGAATGACGGTTCCTTTAAGGGACGTCATCCAAGATGGCGTCCCTCGAATTCCGATTGGCTGATAGGATTCTATCAGCCAATCGGAATTAAGGTAGGAATATTCTGATTGGCTGATGGAATCAGCCAATCAGAATCAAGTTCAATCCGATTGGCTGATCCAATCAGCCAATCAGATTGAGCTCGCATTCTATTGGCTGATCGGAACAGCCAATAGAATGCGAGCTCAATCTGATTGGCTGATTGGATCAGCCAATCGGATTGAACTTGATTCTGATTGGCTGATTCCATCAGCCAATCAGAAAATTCCTACCTTAATTCCGATTGGCTGATAGAATCCTATCAGCCAATCGGAATTCGAGGGACGCCATCTTGGATGACGTCCCTTAAAGGAACCGTCATTCGTCGTCTAGTCGTCGGAAGAAGAGGATGGATCCGCGCTGGAGGTCTTCAAGATGGAGCCGGTCGTCATCGGATGGAAGAACATAGAAGATGCCGCTTGGAGAAGATGTTTGCCGGTCCGGATGTCCTCTTCTTGCCGGATAGGAGGAAGACTTTGGAGCACCGGATTATGGATCGCCAACCCCCGCTTGGGTTGGATGAAGATCTTGGAGCCAGGACGGATCGGTGATACCTGGATGGTGAAGACAAGGTAGGAAGATCTTCAGGGGATTAGTGTTAGGTTTATTTAAGGGGGTTTGGGTTAGATTAGGGGTATGTGGGTGGTGGGTTGTAATGTTGGGGGGGGGTATTGTATGTTTTTTTTTACAGGCAAAAGAGCTGAAATTCTTGGGGCATGCCCCGCAAAGGGCCCTGTTCAGGGCTGGTAAGGTAAAAGAGCTTGTAATTTTTGTATTTTAGAATAGGGTAGGGAATTTTTTATTTTGGGGGTCTTTGTTATTTTATTAGGGGGCTTAGAGTAGGTGTAATTAGTTTAAAATTGTTGTAATATTTTTCTTATGTTTGTAAATATTTTTTTATTTTCTGTAACTTAGTTCTTTTTTATTTTTTGTACTTTAGATAGTTTATTTAATTGTATTTATTTGTAGCAATTGTGTTTAATTAATTTATTGATAGTGTAGTGTTAGGTTAATTGTAGGTAATTGTAGGTAGTTTATTTAATTATTTTATTGATAGGGTAGTGTTAGGTTTAATTATATCTTAGGTTAGGATTTATTTTACAGGTAAATTTGTAATTATTTTAACTAGGTAACTATTAAATAGTTCTTAACTATTTAATAGCTATTGTACCTGGTTGAAATAAATACAAAGTTACCTGTAAAATAAATATTAATCCTAAAATAGCTATAATATAAATGTAATTTATATTGTAGCTATATTAGGATTTATTTTACAGGTAAGTATTTAGCTTTAAATAGGAATCATTTATTTAATAAGAGTTAATTTATTTCGTTAGATAAAAATTATATTTAACTTAGGGGGGTGTTAGTGTTAGGGTTAGACTTAGCTTTAGGGGTTAATACATTTATTAGAATAGCGGTGAGCTCCGGTCGGCAGATTAGGGGTTAATAATTTAAGGTAGGTGTCGGCGATGTTAGGGAGGGCAGATTAGGGGTTAATACTATTTATGATAGGGTTAGTGAGGCGGATTAGGGGTTAATAACTTTATTATAGTAGCGCTCAGGTCCGCTCGGCAGATTAGGGGTTAATAAGTGTAGGTAGGTGTCGGCGACGTTGTGGGGGGCAGATTAGGGGTTAATAAATATAACATAGGGGTCGGCGATGTTAGGGGCAGCAGATTAGGGGTACATAGGGATAACGTAGGTGGCGGCGATTTGCGGTCGGAAGATTAGGGGTTAATTATTTTAAGTAGCTTGCGGCGACGTTGTGGGGGGCAAGTTAGGGGTTAATAAATATAATATAGGGGTCGGCGGGGTTAGGGGCAGCAGATTAGGGGTACATAAGTATAACGTAGGTGGCGGTCGGCAGATTAGGGGTTAAAAATTTTAATCGAGTGGCGGCGATGTGGGGGGACCTCGGTTTAGGGGTACATAGGTAGTTTATGGGTGTTAGTGTACTTTAGGGTACAGTAGTTAAGAGCTTTATAAACCGGCGTTAGCCAGAAAGCTCTTAACTCCTGCTTTTTTCAGGCGGCTGGAATCTTGTCGTTAGAGCTCTAACGCTCACTGCAGAAACGACTCTAAATACCAGCGTTAGAAAGATCCCATTGAAAAGATAGGATACGCAAATGGCGTAGGGGGATCTGCGGTATGGAAAAGTCGCGGCTGTAAAGTGAGCGTTAGACCCTTTAATCACTGACTCCAAATACCAGCGGGCGGCCAAAACCAGCGTTAGGAGCCTCTAACGCTGGTTTTGACGGCTACCGCCGAACTCTAAATCTAGGCCTTAGTGTGCAACCTTTATGATTAGAGCATTATGTAGTGCTAAATATGATCATAGTTAGGGAGATGAAGAATTACCTAAGCAGCCATAAATTAAATAGCAGAGCTCGTCTTTTACATAACAAATAGTTGTTGCAATTTTTTTTGTAACAGCCACACATACAATTTTCTCTATATATAATTATATATAATTTTTTTTAAAAAAAGGATGTTCCTGTGCTAAAAAAACATAAATTATGCTTACCTGATAATTTCCTTTTCTTCTGATGGAGAGAGTCCACAGCAGCATTCATTACTTTTGAGAATTAAGAACCTGGCCACCAGTAGGAGGCAAAAACACCCCAGCCAAAGGCTTAAATACTCCTCTCACTTCCCTCATCCCCCAGTCATTCTGCCAAAGAACAAGGAACAGTAAAAGAAATATCAGGGTGAAAATGTGCCAGAAGAAAATAAGGACGCCCCACAGGTGGGGAGCAGTGGACTCTTTCCATCAGAAGAAAAGGAAATTATCAGGTAAGCATAATTTATGTTTTTCTTCTTAAATGGATAGAGTCCACAGCTGCATTCATTACTTTTGGGAAACAATACTCAAGGTATAGAGGACACTGAATGCCAAGACAGTAGGGTACAATAGGCGGCCCATACTGATAGCACCAGGCCTGAACCTCTACCCAATAAAAAATCCCGCTTCATCCGAAGCTGAGAAAATTTTTCAAGGAAAAGCCCCAGTGACACTGACCCGCAGCCAGTCCAGAGCCAAACCAGAGACCGCAAAACGGACTCGACTGAGCCAACAGTCCACCAAGAGACACCGTCGCCCAACAGACGGTCCCCCACCACTCACCCCTCACAAATGAAGGGTGAACCAGTAGAAATCCCCAAGGGGAACAAGACAAAGGAGGACCGAGGAAACCGAAAAGTCCCTTAATACGAAAAAAAAGCACCTCCAAGGGTGGGCCCAGCACACAGAGACCCAAATGAACCCAAACAGGGAAAGAGGCCACGCATATACCGGGCGAAACCCGGGATAATACCAGGCACAGAGACTGAAAAGACGTCTCCCCAACAACCTGCAAGCATGGAACGCAACTAAAGAGGCAAAGTCCTCCCAGCGTCTGCCCATAGAATACCCAAGTATTCAACCGTGAAAGAGCGTGTAATAGACCCAGGCGAAACCCGAAGTTCGATAACACAGAGTCCATAACAGGACGACACAGAGGGAGCTTGCAAGGGAGAAGAAGAAGCAGTCATCAAGAAATGGACCGCACAAAACAGCCCCCAACAGAGGGCACGCTCCAGGCAACCTAAGCAACCGGACCTACTCACAGGTCCCTAAAAAGGGGAACACAAAGCCTCCATCGAGGCCCCCCGAGGAGAGAATACCCTCAGAACCCGAAGGAAGAGGAAACCGTCTCCTGTCAGAGGAGCAAGGAGAAAGGAAAAACCATCTCCTAGCAGACTGAGCTATCAGAATAGACTCAGCAAGCTCACACATCCCAAAGGATACTGTGACCCCTAGACCGCTCTGGCATCCTGACCTGCAGACCCAGCTGGGCCACCAATACAAGGGAAGAAAGATCCCGAAACTGGTACAGGAACGAGCGTAAAAATGGCAGAGCCATCCCCTCAGAGTATAAGTACAACCCAACTCTGAAAAACAGACAAGGCCATAGACCTAAGGATCTATCAAAACAAGGCCCCACAGTCTGACATGGAACCAGCAAGATTCCAGGTGGAACCCAGTCCACCTTCCACTTCCCAACCAGGAAAAGCCCCTAGGAAGGACTCTGTCTCCCTAGGAAGAGAATATCCCCTAAAGCAAAAAGGAAGAGGTCGGAAAGGCAATAACCGTCTTCAAGGCCCAAAGCCACCGGCTAAACGGGAAGAAAAAAAGTAGTTTGCCCAAAAGAGGCACAGCCGACCCATTCGCCTGCAGAGCAGAGAATCCACGCGAACATTGGCAAACTAACAGGGGAACGCCATCCCAAGGTGCACCAAAAACTGGAATACAGCGCCAGCAGCTGGGTAGAAACCCACCAATCTTGAGGCGCAAGCCCCCAGCTAATCCCAAATGACCTGGGTTACTTTGTGGCAAGGAGTAAAAAATACTCCGATAACCTGGCCAACCATGACCAGGTTAGGTAGACGGAGCAAGGACATAGCCCAAGTTCCCACTACCTTGGAACACCCCGACCAGCCCTGAGATCCAAGATTCCAAAACCACCCAAGACTGGGTCAGGAAAAAAGGCCAAGCGAAGCTACAGCAACCGGAAGTCTCAGGGAGAAAAACAGGTCCGGGCACCTAATAGTTCAGGCAAACCTTACCCTAGAATTAAAAACCCCAACTGGCATAAAGGCCAGACACAAGGGTATGGATGCATATTCAGAAAATCCGGATAGTGAGAAGAATTCGAAAGCCCCGACCAAAGGAAGGAACCACCCCTAGCTAAAGTCCAACGCTCCAAAGAGCAAGGCTAGAAGTCGTATAAAGATACTTCTCAGATCCTCAGGACAACCAAGATCAAAAAAATCCTACTAGCAGGACTAGTCTCCCTATCACCTCCGCACAAGCAGAGGACACAAGGAAGAGAAAGGCACTAAGCCTACCCAGCTCCGGAAAACCCTGAGCTAAACAAAGTCCCCGCACCTGGAAACACAAATCCCTAAAAGGAGATCCACTCACCTGGAAACAATAGAAGAAGACCAAACGGTCTCTTATAACTCAGACAGACAGTACACGTCAAAGAGTAAGAGCTGCATTTAGATACACTATAAACAGCTTACGCGTACACCTGCAAGGTGTCAAGAGCTGCAACTGGTTTAAAAATGCAAACCTTCCACATGCTAGACAGCTATCCTGTACAAGCTGTTGGATGAAGCCCAAAAAGGACAAATCCAGAGGCCTAAAAAATGAAGGCCAAACTGTTCAATTGCAGTAAGGGGCATTAAGTCCACCAACCCTCCACTACATGGGGGAGGAAAACTCTAAGTTCTGATGAAATCAGATGTCAGAGTGACGCAGCGGAAAACTCCTCTGCCCTGCCATCTATGACTGAAGGCTATAAGGACTGAAACAATCCTTTCCCATCTCGTGAACTCACAGGTCCTCTTGAATGCTTAGTTGAACATAAAAAAACTATGATAACTTGAGCACTCAGCGCTACTACCGAACATGTCCAGCAGAAACAGCGCCACGTGTCTGAACAGTCACAAAACCAAACAAATATGACAGGACCAGCCTGTACTCAGGGTCCTAACCGGCAAGCTGCATAAATTCTCCCACATAGGGGAAAAAAGGAAAACAGACATTATTAAACATAGGACTAACATGTCCAAACAACTTCCGAAGAAGTAACAAAGAGTATCCTGAGGGAAACAAACACAAATAAAAAACATCCCATCTACAAAATAAAATATAAGGCAACCCAAAGGTTAACGACCAAAAGACAAAGGCCTACCCGCAGGACCAGCCAAATGGAGCCCTATCTTTCAGAAAACTGGGAAAGATCTCAAACAAATGACAATCTGGAGATTACTTCATCCCCACATGTCTAATGAGGTGCACCATTCAAATGATCAGACTGAAAATCCCCATATCTGTTAAAGATAGGGTCATTCAATAACTGAAAAAGATGTCTAAGCAACTTGCTAAGGCGCGCAATCATGTAACGAAAGGCACAACACTCCAGAACAGTTACACCCCCGGGGAACTGTAGAGGCCCACCCCAAGGCGGAAGACCCGGGACAATAGGGCACAAGCACAATCTCAAATAAACGTCTGCACTCTGCAGACGGACTATTGCTAACATTATCTGGAAGCGAAAATGTGCTGCAACCTCCGGGGGGAACACGCCACCCCGCATGGAGGAACCATAAACTGGGTTACCCGCATATGTAGAAGTATGAATTGGAAGGGAACTAGCCTCTTAGAGGACGGGGCCCCCTAAAGGCAGATGGCTCAGCAGTCCCCTGATTCCCTGAGCACGAGGAACCAGGCGCTCTTACATGGCATACGGAACATGGTCAGGAATGCGGAAATGGGGAACGGAATGTAACCACGCCAAACACAAGGTGAACCAAACAGTCCAAAAAAGCGCGCCCAACCAAAAGGGCGCATCACTTCCAAAGGTCTCATAGTTCCAACCACGAGCCCATAAACCTCACACATAAGCAGGTTGAATCACATAACAAACTCTGATTATAAACCCCCCTGTTCAAATACCCCCCTCAGGAGATATTAACCCTTGATTCCAAAATACTAACAGAGACTCACTGAGACCCTTATGTCATATAGTTAGACCCGCAAGGTGTGTAGCCTCTCGGAAAAACATTTATATTACAGTACATTGACGATAAAGTAAAATGAAACAATCTTACTGGAATCTACGCCATGGAACAGGAACACAGCCTTTCAAGTGTGACGAATAGTGGCATCGCCTCAGCCATGGACTTGAGAGAAGAAAGCATGCAGCAGAGCGAAGTTCGACAACGCTGATTGCTTGAGGAGCTGTTAATATGAGTTGGGATGGTTTCACAGAAAGACTCTCCCTGCATCTCCTCTAACTCTAACTTTTATCCAAACCCTCACTGAGAGACTGACAGGACTACTTAAAACTCCTGTCTCATGCCGAAGAGTACTACCCTCCATAAAAGACAAAAAACTAAAATTAAAAATTCTGACACGTCTCTGTCAACCTCCTGGGGCGAAAGGCAAAGGATGACTGGGGGATGAGGGGAGTTGGAGGAGTATTTAAGCCTTTGGCTAGGGTGTCTTTGCCTCCTCCTGGTGGCCAGGTCCTTAATTCAGAAAAGTAATTCATGCAGCTGTGGACTCTTTCCATTTAAGAAGAAAATAATCACATTTTGTTCTCATGTTTGTAGAATGATTCACTGACCTCCAATATAGCTTTAGCTGTTTTCCTAGTCAGGTAATTAGCTTCAACTCACAGATCTGTACACAAACAGATTTAATGTAACCATTTTTCATTCAGGAAATGTTATGTTTAAATACTGATCTTCCATATAAATGTTGAGCTAAATCTCATCTCATGTGGCTTAATTGGATTTAATTAATAAATGTGGCCACACTTATTCCCAAACAAAACCGTGTGTGCGCATAGATTTCAGATGGGCTACTATACGAAAGTTGGCACTGGTTTTTAGGAAAAAACTATCTAGATGCACCTAAGGCAGCAGAAGTGGGCAAGACACAACAGATGAGAAAGAGGTTTAATACAATTTACTTGGCTGGTTTTCAAGTCTTGTGAAAACATAACTGTGACCATTATGCTTCAAATAATTAATTTTAGGAACCAATAAAATTAAGGAAAGTAAAATCAAATAAAATAAAGGAACAATAACCACAGCATTTAACCCCCCACATTCAGGGCTAGAACACAAGTGGTGCGTTAACGTTAGCGCGAGTTTCCAATAACAATATCTCACCCGCGATAAAATTAATGCGGTATTACGGGTTGAAAGTAAACGCAACCAAACCAAATTTGTGCTCGTCAGGGTTAACGTGACTTAAGACCTTGCGTAAAGGGTTGGGCTAAAAAAAAAAATCTTGCGCCAAACACAACAAAAATACATTAAAAAACAGTTATAATAATCACAAAAAAGCAACTTTAAGACCACCTGGCAGTCAACATCATAACAGCTATGGAACAATAGAAGCTAATTGAGCAACCAAAAGAAATGGCACATAGCCCACTGCACAACCGGCAACACAATACCTGAGCCTGCGGCCAGAGAAATTGGCGCGGAGGTCAGCATCAGACACTTTGCCGAATCAAGAGAGGACAGTGCTGGGCAACGGTCATCTCTAGTAACGACCGGCACCTATCTAATACCTGCGTGGTCACGAACAACTGTGATTTTATGAGTGGGCCGCAGATGACCGCTCCTAAACCCTTGAAACTAAGCACAAGAGACGACGGCCCAGAACATCAACCACAGGTGGCCTAAAAATCACGCTGTTAACAAGTGAAGCTCAAATCAGGGGACTATACCACTTAAGAAAGCAGAGACCCCTTAGTTATAAGCATGCGCCTAATGGTTGAAATATATCTAAAAATATTACAAAGGGACAAATTAAACATCCCATCTGTGACAGTATAAATTTCACTTTAAAGGGATGATAAACTGAAGCTCCATACTAATCGCAAGTGTATGTGGGACTAAAAAATAACTGGACTTTATCTCATCAATTTTTCATATCTTACAATCTATTACATAAAAATATATATATGCGCTACTTTACAGTGTTGTCCGCCATCAGCCCCGACATGAAGAGCATTTTTTTCTATTTTGTGACGTTTTAGCGTCAACCAATCAAAGCCATGGCGTTCTGGCATTTTTCACTCTAAAAAAATAAATAAATCTATTGCGCAAGAGTTATCGACGTCATGCTTAATTTTTTTCCATGAGTCGCATATGCAAAGTTTAATTTTGAAGCCACACATGCCACACAGGGCTTAACTAGTCATGACTATGACTAGTAATAGAGGGGGTGGAGACGATTTCGGGGGAAAAAAAATATCCAGGAAGTTTAAAAGGGGCAGAGCTTTAGCAAGACATAATGAAAATGAAAGTTTCAAGTTTATTTGAAAAGACGGTTAGAAAATAAAGTTATAAGTTAGCGACTCTAAACAACATCTATTGATAAAAGTTAATTGTTGGTCTGACATATTAAAATTTACCATCCCTTTAAGGTAACTACTAAACTAGGCCACCACATATACTAGACATTTCTGGCACGGTCTGAAATAGAAAGATACATACACACTGATTTATTTGTTCACAGGTATATTTATTCACATATAATAATTGATCCAGCACTTAGACAGTCAAACCACACCATTGACAGCAAGCTACAGCATAGAGAAATACCTGTAATGCCTGGAAAACTACCTCGGAAGACAGGCAATCAGGCAAACTGAACCAATACTTGAAACCTCTAGAAGACCCAGTTTTTAAAGGGAATAACAGTTCTAAACAAACAATCCACTATGGCACAAATTCATAACACTGATATTCCCTCTACTAATCGCAAGTGTATGTGGAACTAAAAAATAACTGGACTTTATCTCATCAATTTTTCATATCTTACAATCTATTACATAAAAATATATATATGCGCTACTTTACAGTGTTGTCCGCCATCAGCCCCGACACAAAGAGCATTTTTTTCTATTTTGTGACGTTTTAGCATCAACCAATCAAAGCCATGGCGTTCTGGCATTTTTCACTCTAAAAAAATAAATAAATCTATTGCGCAAGAGTAATCAACGTCATGCTTAATTTTTTTCCATGAGTCGCATATGCAAAGTTTAATTTTGAAGCCACACATGCCACACAGGGCTTAACTAGTCATGACTATGACTAGTAATAAAGGGGGTGGAGACGATTTCGGGGGAAAAAAAATATCCAGGAAGTTTAAAAGGGGCAGAGTCCCTAACTGGTCACAGCAATAGGAGGCTAAAAACATAATTTCAAGGAGTATGCCTAAATTCCTCTTGATTTGCAAAACACTGTAAACTGTGCTAAAAAAAAACACAGTAATAATTTGTTTTTAAAAAGCATTTATTTTGCAATGCAATCATTACGGCGGATACATACTATAAGTTCAATATCTTTAAAAACAATTGTATTGCTTTCCTTTTTACAGAAACATTAATTGCCTACCTATATGGCCTATGTGATAATGCATATTTTAAAGTCTAGTTGAAAATTGTTATTGTTTAAAAAGATAGATAATCCCTTTATTACCAATTCCCCAGTTTTGCATAACCAACACTGTTATATTTATATACTTTTTACCTATGTGTTTACCTTGTATCTAAGCCTCTGCAGATGGCCCCTGTATTATAGTTTATTTGACAGACTTGCATTTTAGCCAATCAGTACTGACTCATAAATAACTCCACGGGAGTGAGTACAATGTTATCTAAATGATACACTAGCTGTGAAAAACTGTCAAAATACACTGAGGTAAGAGGCAGCCTTCAAGGGCTTAGAAATGAACATATGATCTTACCTAGGTTTAGCTTTTAACAAAGAATACCAAGAGTACAAAGCTAATTTGATTTTAAAAGTACTTTGGAAAGTTGTTTAAAATTGCATGCCCTATCTAAATCATGAAAGTTAAATTTTGGCTTGACTTCCCCTTTAAATAAGGTTTTCATATGAATACAGAAGCCCAACGCAGACTTACCAGCTGATTCTGACGACGAGGCGGAAGACTCTGTTGTGGTTGGAGTTTTCTCTAACTCTTGCAGCAACTTCGGAGGAATAGATCCTTGATTATGAGCCAACATCTGTGCTGCTAGTTCAATATTGCCCTGGAACAGTTGTAGAGCCAATTCTGCTGTTTCAGGATCAAAGCCAATATACACCAACTAGACACGTAAAGAAAAAAGTATTTGTATTATTTACATATAACAATAATGATTAGATGTGAGCAGACAACAACATTCATTATTTTAACTAGGGATGCACCGAAATTTCGGCCGCAGAAAGTTTCGGCCGAAAATAGCCTTTTTGGCTATTTCGGTTTTCGGGTTTTTTGCCTGTTATTTTCGGTAAAATTATTGTGTAGCATGTTTCAAATTTGATGCTAGCCTAGAGCTGCTGTTTAAGTTTATTACTTGACTTACTGTTCTGCATATAATGAGTTTTCTAAGATTATATTTTATTTGGATAAGTAAGGAAACATTTTCGCAGAAAATTGCATTTTTTTCTTTTTTTTTTTTTTTTTTTTTCTTGGTAAAATTATTGTGTAGCATATTATTGTTTTAAGATATTTTGGTCCAATTTTAGTGTATTACTTTCAATAAAAGTGTGGGCTTTTTATTGGCTCTAATTATGCAAAAAAAAAAAACTAAAAAAAATTAATTTGAAAAAACACATTTTCGGTATCAGTTTCGGTTTTCGGCCAAGTGCATCCCGGATTTTCGGATTCGGTTTCGGTCCAGAATTTCCATTTCGGTGCATCACTAATTTTAACTAAACTAGGATTGAAAATATTTAAGTAATTTATTTCAAAATGATCACAATACAAAAACATAATTTATGTAAGAACTTACCTGATAAATTAATTTCTTTCATATTGGCAAGAGTCCATGAGCTAGTGATGTTTGGGATATACAATCCTACCAGGAGAGGCAAAGTGTCCCAAACCCCAAAATGCCTATAAATACACCCCCCTCACCACACCCACAATTCAGTTTAACGAATAGTGGGTGATAAAATAAGGAGTAAAAAAGCATACAAAAAGAGGAACTGGAAATAAAATCGTGCTTTTTATACAAAAATCATAATCACCATAAAAAAGGGTGGGCCTCATGGACTCTTGCCAATATGAAAAAAATTAATTTATCAGGCAAGTTCTTACATAATTTTTTTTTTATGTAATTGGCAAGAGTCCATGAGCTAGTGACGTATGGAATAGAAATACCCAAGATGTCGGAGACCACAGAAGAGTCACTAGAAAGGGAGATATAAAATAAAAACAGCTATTTCCGCTGAAAAAATTAAATCCACAAAAAATAAGTCTCTTATAAATTTCACATAAATTTCAAGAAAAAAAATTAAATCATAAGCATAAGAATTAAACTGAAACAGTTGCCTGAATAAATTTTCTACCAAAGAATGCTTCAGAAGAAGCAAATACATCAAAATGGAAAAATTTAGAAAATGTATGAAAAGAAGACCAAGTTGCGGCTTTGCAAATCTAATCAACCAAAGCTTCATTCTTAAAAGCCCAATAAATGGCGACTGATCTAGTAGAATGAGCTGTAATTCTCTTAGGCGGAGACTGTCCCGCCTCTAAATAAGCCTTGTGACTCAAAAGCTTTAACCAAGATGCCAAAGAAATGGCAGAGGCTTTCTAAACTTTCCTACGACCAGAAAAAACAACAAATAGACTAGAAGTCTTCCTGAAATCTTTAGTAGCTTCAACATAATATTTCAAAGCTCTTACAACATCTAAAGAATGTAAAGATCTTTCAAGAGTATTCTTGGGATTAGGACTCAAGGAAAGAACAACAATTTCCCTACTAATGTTGTTAGAATTCACAACCTTAGGAAGAAATTTAAACGAAGTTCGCAAAACAGCTTTATCCTGATGGAAAATCAGAAAAGGAGACTCACAAGAGACAGCAGACAATTCAGAAACTCTTCTAGCTGAAGAGACAGCCAAAAGGAACAATACTTTCCAAGAAAGTAGTTTAATATCCAAAGAATGCATAGGATCAAAAGGTGAAGCCTGCAAAGCCTTCAAAACCAAAATTGAGACTCCAAGGAGGAGAGATTGATTTAACAACAGGCTTGATACGAACCAAAGCCTGAACAAAACAGTGAATATCAGGAAGTTTAGCAATCTTTCTATGAAATAAAACAGAAAGAGCATAGATTTGTCCCTTCAAGGTACTTGCAGACAAACCTTTATCCAAACCATCCTGAAGAAACTGTAAAATTCTAGGAATCCTAAAAGAATGCCAAGAGAATTTATGAGAAAAACACCATGAAATATAGGTTTTCCAAACCCGATAATAAATCTTCCTTGAAACAGACTTACGAGCCTGTAGCATAGTATTAATCACTTAGTCAGAGAAACCTCTATGACTAGGCACTAGGCGTTCAATTTCCATACCTTCAGATTTAGCGATTTGAGATCCTGATGGAAAAACTAACCCTTGAGACAGAAGGTCCGGCCTTAGGAAGTGGCCAAAGTTGGCAACTGGACATCCGGACAAAATCCGCATACCAAAACCTGTGAGGCCATGCTGGTGCTATTCGAAGAAAGCCATCAGATCTATTTCGGGGAGACGCCACATCTGTACAATCTGACAAAATACATCTGGAGAGACCACTCCCCTGGATGTAAGGACTGACGACTGAGATAATCCACTTCCCAATTATCTACACCTGGGATATGTATCGCAGAAATTATACAGGAGTTGGATTCCGCTCAAGAAATTATCAGAGATACTTCTTTCATCGCTAAAGGACTGCGAGTCCTCCCTTGATGAATGACATATGTCGCAGTTGTGATATTGTCTGTCTGAAAACGAATGAATAATTCTCTCTTTAATAGTGGCCAAAAAAAAATATTGATTGGTAACCTCGCATCTTGAGGATTCCAAACAGAGACCCCCAGACAGCTCCCCAACCTGTGAGACTTGCATCTGTTGAAATCACAGTCCAGGTAGGACGAACAAAAGAGGCCCCTTGAATAATCCGATGATGAACTAACCACCAGGACAGAGAGAGTTAAATGTTGGGATTTAAGTATATCAACTGTGATATCCGAGTATAATCCTTGCACCATTAATCCAGTATGCAAAGCTGTAGAGGTCTCATGAAAACGAGCAAAGGGGATCGCGTCTGATGCTGCAGTCATGAGACCTAAAACTTCCATGCACATAGCCACTGAAGGGAATGATCAAGACTGAAGGTTTTGACAGGCAAAAACCAATTTCATTCGTCTCTTGTCTGTTAAAGACAGAGTCATGGACAATGAATCTATCTGGAAACCTAAAAAGGTGACCCTTGTCTTAAAAATCAAGGAACTCTTTGGTAAATTGATCATCCAACCATGTCTTTGAAGAAACAACACAAGTTGATTCAGGTGAGATTCTGCTAAATGAAAAGGTTGAACCAGTACCAAGATATCATCCGCAATACCCTGCTCTCTGATTACAGATAGAAGGGCACCGAGAACCGTCGAAAAGATTCTTGGAGCTGTTGCTAGGCCAAATGGAAGAGCAACAAACTGGTAATGCTTGTCTAGAAAAGAGAATCTCAGAAACCGATAGTAGAATTTTTATCTTGAGGCAAAAAAACTCCCTTCCCCCCCAGTAATAGTGGAAATAATAGAATCCAACTGGGAACCAAAGAAATTATTACCCTGGAATAATAGAGATAGGAACCTAGAACCTAGATTTAGATACCATGTCAGCATTCCATGATTTGAGCCATAAAGCTCTTCTAGCTAAAATAGCCAAAGACATAGATTTAACATTAATCTTGATGATATCAAAAATAGCATCACAGATAAAATGATTAGCATGTTGAAGCAAACGAACAATGCTATGCAAATCAGAGTCTTTTTTCCTGTTGTGCTAAGCTATCCAACCAAAAAGTTGATGCAGCCGCAACATCGGCCATAGAAATGGCAGGTCTGAGCATATAGCCAGAATGCAAATAAGCTTTCCTTAGATATGATTCAATCTTCCTATCTAAAGGATGCTTAAAAGAGGTACTATCTTCAATAGGAATAGTAGTACGTTTAGCAAGAGTAGAAATAGCCCCATCCACCTTGGGGACTTTTTCCCAAAACTCTAATTTAGCCACTTGCAAAGGATACAACTTTTTTAACCTTTAAGAAGGAACAAAAGAAGTACCAGGCTTAGACAATTCCTTAGCAATCACATCAGAAATAGCATCAGGAACAGGAAAAACCTCAGGAGTAGTCACAAGAGGTTTATAGACAGAATTTAAACGTTTACTGGATTTATTATCAAGAGGATCAGACTCCTCAATATCCAAAGTTATTAACACTTCTTTTAACAAAGAACGAATATACTTAATCTTAAAAAGATATGATTTATCAGTGTCAATGTCTGAAGTAGGATCTTCTGAGTCAGAGAGATCCTCATCAGAGGAGGATATATCAGTATGTTGCCGGTCATTACAAATTTCATCAGTATTATGAGAAGTTTTAAAAGACCTTTTACGTTTATTTGAAGACGAGCCATAGCCTTCTGTATCGCCTCAGCAATATAATTCTTCATATCAACAGGGATATCATGTACTTTAGATGTTGAAGGAACAACAGATACTGTACTAGCACTAATAGAAACCTTTTTCTGCGTGCAAAAGCTTATCATGACAACTGTTACATACTACAGCTGGAGATATAATCTCCACTAGTTTACAACAGATACACTTAGCTTTAGGAGAACTGTGTTTAGGCAGCATGGTTCCTATAGCAGCTTCTGAGACAGGATCCGATTGTAAAAAAAAGTTGTAAAAAAGAAAAAAATAACATTAAACAGAAAAATCTTATTTCCACATATAGCAGTGTCAGGAATGGGGAAAAATGCAAATGCTAAAATTGGGGAAAAATGCAAATAGCATAGCCCTCTAAACATAAAGAAGGCAAGGAGCATATAGGAGGTGAGGTAAAATAAAACTAAATTTTTTGTCGCCAAGTATGATGCACGACGCAAAAGGAAGTTGAGAATTTTTTTGGCGCCAACAAATATCCAGAAATTACGCAACTCGCGTAATAACAAACACAATTTTGCACCAAACAACCTGGCGTCAACAAAGAGGCAGGAAATTATGAACTTGCGTCATGACAGACGCACATTCACGCCCCAAAAAATTTCTCACGCCAAGAATGACGCAATAGATAACAGCATTTTGCGCCCTTACGAGCCTAATTTGCCAAGAAAAAACAAGTCAAATTGAAAAAAGACTATACCCCAGGTAAGACAAACTTCCTAAAACATGATTCCCATAATGAAACTGCTGGACTGCAAACACAGACCTGACTCATGGCAAATATAAGTAAAATACATATATTTAAAACTTTATATTAATACATAAAGCGCCAAACCATAGCTGAGAGTGTCTTAAATAATGAGACATACTTACCAAAAGACACCCATCCACATATAGCAGATAGCCAAACCAGTACTGAAAGCTTTCAACAGAGGTAATAGTATATAAGAGTATATCGTTGATATGAAAAGGGAGGTAGGAGATGAATCGCAACAACCGATAACAGAGAACCCTTTAAAAAATTTCCCGTGAGGAAAACCATAAAATCAAATAGGTGATCTCTCTTCACATCCCTCTGACAAACACTGTACTCTGAGAGGAATTGGGCTTCAGAATGCTTAGAAGTGCTTATCACAGAGGAAATCCTAAAAATCAAGCACAAACTTACTTCAACACATCCATAGGAGGCAAAGTTTGTAAAACTGAATTGTGGGTGTGGTGAGGGGTGTATTTATAGTCATTCTAAGGTTTGGGAAACTTTGCCCCTCCTGGTAGGATTGTATATCCCATACGTCACTAGCTCATGGACTCTTGTCAATTACATGAAATAAATAACAATTTAACTGCTGGACTTAAAGTGACAGTCTACTCCAGAATTTTTATAATTTAAAAAAATAATCCCTTTATTACCCATTCCCCAGTTTTGCATAACCAACACCGTTATATTAATATACTTTTTACATCTGTGATTACCAAAGTTGTATCTAATCCTCTGAAAAATGCCCCCTTATCTAAGTTCTTTTGACAGACTTGCATTTTAGCCAATCATTGCCCTCTAATAAGTAACTCCACAGGTGTGATCTATATGGCACACATAACGTCATCTAGCTGTGAAAAACTGTCAAACACATTCAGATAAGAGGTGGCCTTCAAGGGCTTAGCAATTAGTATACGAGTCTACCTTGGTTTAGCTTTAAACAAAGAATACCAAAAGAACAAAGCAAATTTGATGCTAAAAGTAAATTGGAAAGCTGTTTGAAATTACATGCCCTATCTGAATCATAAAAGTTTAATTTTGACTAGACTGTCCCTTTAAAGGCCAACATTTTTCTTTCAAGATTCTTATAGAACCTAAAATGTTAAAAAAAAAGCTTTCCAAATTACTTCTATTATTTAGTTTGCTTCGTTCTCTTGATATTGTTTGTTGAAAAGCATACCTAGGTAGGCTCAGGAGCAGCAATGTACTGTTGTAAATCAGCTCTTGTGAAGGTAATCTACTAACAGCGGGTCTTCTAGGCTTACAAGAGATTCACAAAGGGATAAGGAGGAGAGGAACTGCGTTTAGAAAACGTTAGAGTATATTGAATGCATTCTTGAACAGTAGAGTCTTTAAATAGTGCTTAAAACTTTCCAAACTAGGTTAGAGTCTTGTGAAGCGGGGCAGAGAGTTAAACAAAACAGGGGCCAGTCTGGAGAAGGCCTGTAGACTGGGATGTGAGGAGGTAACAATAGAGGGGGAAAGGAGGTCATGAGTAGAGTAAAGGGGATGGGAGGGAGAGTATCTGGAGACAAGGTATGAGATATGGTGTGGGGGGCAGTGCCATTGAGGGCCTTGAATGTCAGAGTCAGAATTTTATGTTTAATTCTGGAGGCTATGGCAAGCCAGTAAAAGGATCGGCAGAAAATTCCAGCAGAAGAAAAGCGATGTGTAAAGAATATCAGCCTGGCAGAGGCATTTATTATGGATTGTAAAGGAAACAGACGGCAACTTTGGAGACCAGAGGGGATGCAGTTGCAATAGTCAAGGTGGAAAATGATGAGAGAGTGGATTAGTATCTTACGTGTGTCTTGTGTAAGGAAGTTGCAAATTTTGGAGACGTTTTTAAGGTAAAAACGGCAGGAGTTGGCCAAAGACTGGATGTGAGGAGTTAATGATAGATCTGAGTCAAGTGTGACCTCAAAACATCAGACGTGCGAGGTTGCTAGAAGGGGGGAAATAAGGAGCTCAGTTCTGGAAAGATTTAGCTTAAGGTAGTGAGAGAACATCCAAGATGAAATATGAAAAAGACAGTTAGTGACACAAGTTAGCAAGGTAAAGGAAAGGTCTGGTACAGAAAGGTAGATTTGGGTGTCATTACCATACAAATTATATTTAAACCTGTGGGACCCTAATGATGACATATAGAATAAGAAGATATGGGGACCAAGGACAGAGCCTTGTGGTACCCCAACAGAAAGTGGTGGAGGAGCAAAGGATGCACCAGAAAAGGCTACACTAAAAAGGTACGGTTAGACAGGTAGGAGGAGAACCATGACATGGCTGTGCTGCAAATGCTGATGGCTTGTAGGGTTTGGAGCAAAAGAGGGTAGTCAAGAGTATAAAAGGCTGCAGATTGATCAAAAAGGATTAATAGACATAAGTGGCCTTTCGGTTTTGCTATAAGTAGGTCATTAGTAACCTTGACGATTGCTGTCTCTGGAGAGTTGAGGGTAATAGTGAGGTAGTTGGATGGCAAGGTTTCTTTTTTTTTTTTTGAGGATAAGTGTGACTATTTCATATTTTTTTCGAGATAGGGGAAATATACCGGTGCTGAGGGCGATGTTGAGGGGACAGGTAGTGAGGTGAGAGGACAATATAATGGCAGAAACTTCTTCAGTAATAGGGGCAAATGGGCTGAATTTTTAGGTTTGTGAGTTTTGGATGATTTCGATCTGTTGAGTTGAGGGTGTTGAAGACTGGTACTTGTAGTATGTTGAGAGATGATTTAGTTTCTGATGCAATCAATTTTAAAGTGGCTGGCAAAATGTTGAGCAGAGAGAGAAGTAGTAGTAGGGTTGTTTCCAACGTTGCTCAGCAGCGCGGGAACATCTGCGTATGTGGCATGTCAGAGGAGTATTTGAACAAGCAAAATATAGTTGGCACTATGATAACGTAATACCAGGGAATAAGAGGTAAATATAACCTTGGTGCTACCCCTACATGATACATGTCAGAGGAGTATGCCAGGGCTGAGAATGAGTGTGTAACTTCGTATCTATGGTAGGAGGTGCCAAATTGTCAAGGGCCAAATTAAGAGTGGAGTTGCAGTGAAAGATTGGTCAGGGCAGGAAAAGGAGGAGATGGAAAAGAGCAGGGGCTTGAGAGTCTTTGAGAGATGCTGATCTAGTGAGTTAATGCTTTTGTGGAGTTTGGTGTGAGGTTTAGATGGAGGGAGAGATGGAGGGAGAGTAGTAGGAAGTGCTGTGATATTACAAGTGAGGAGATAATGGTCCGAAAGAGGAAAAGGGGGGATTTGTGAGGTTTGAGAAAAAAAAAAAAATAGCTGAAAATCAAATCAATGGAGTATCCATCTTTATGAGTGGGAGAGTCCGTCCACTGTGATAGACCAAAGGAGGAAGTGAGCTGGAGAAGTTTTTTTGCAGCGGGGGCAGTGGGATTGTCAACAGAGAGGTTGAAATCTCCAAGAATAAGGGCAGGGATGCCTGAGGAGAGGAAATAAGGTAGTCACACAGAAAAAATATCTAGAAATTGAGTTGAGGAGCCAGGGGACGGAATATGACTGTGACGAACAAAGGTTATCTAACTCTGCGCCAGTCACTTATTTGGCATAGAAAGGGTTATCAGTCCCCTTTAACTGTCACCAATAGGTCACAATCTAGCCACACCAGGCAAGCTTGTGATTCAGTTTAGTGGGTGCAAGGGTTAACCACACTCCCTAGTCTGTACTAGACGTAAGAGAAATGCCCTAAACTCCCTTTTAATGCCACCCACACTAAACCAACAATCCTATAGCTCCAATACTGCCACAACTTAAAATTTATTAAAGGGAAAATCCTAAGAAAAAAACCCAGACTTTACACATTAACTCTCTAAATACAAATTAGCAGAAAATAACCTAAATTATACAGTTCTAATATTCCAGTCTCTTTCAGTAACGTGGTTCAATTATTAGACAAAGGCCAAACTTAATAAAGGAATTATTTATTATGCCAAAAATATTATGCACAATGCATTATTAATAAAAAGTTGTTACAAATAAAATTACACACACAAACAGTGTTTTAAAATAAAAAGGAGAAAAACAGAATTGAATACTTTCCTAGTTTCAAGATCTGGGCCAGGGGCTGGCATGAAAATGATGGCTCCTTACTCTGCAGAACAGCTCCCCTTGTAAGAATGACAATCTTATTGTTAAGAAATAAGATCCTTATACCTATTTCCCATAGATCAGGTTGCCTAACCACACCCTCCTGGGCGGGCTAAGAAACCCCCTGTCTTTATGACCTTCAATAGACTAAGTTCTTGCCTGAAATTATACAATCCATTATAATTTCTGCTAGGTAACTCCACTTACATATATACCTATCAGGAATCTCCTAGTTTCATTGGGAGAATCAATTTGATATCAGATATAACAGATTTCCCTTCATTAAATGTCATTACAGTTTCACACACATATGTACATAATATACCAATGTCCTTTCAGTGACCTGGTCAGTTTTTTGTGACTGAGGTCCTGTTTTGCATCATGCATTCTACTGACAGCCTAAGCCATAAACTCTATCCTGTGTATTTCTGAAACTAAGAGCTTGAGTGGCTTTATGACTCAATGCATATACAATAACATTTGGTGGAGCTATTTAGGAGGCTCCTGGCACTTCAAAGAAAACACAAGTCACAATTCTTCTTGAAAAACAAATAACTGTTTTGAGTTCAAGCTACACAGAATTAACCCCTTCTTAGCTAAATCCTGAGGTTTTCATGACAATGACCAACATGTATAGAGAGGAGAGAGAATAAGTGCATCATGTGGGTTTTGAAGGAAGAGAATGTGAGGGAAGAGATGGGTTGTATTTGGTGAAAGTTGCAACGGGAGGAAAGTAAAATACCTACGCCACCACCTTGTCTGTTTCCAGATCTAGCAGTGTGGCTGAAGTGATGTCCCATGTGACAATGCAGTAGGGAAGGCTGTGTCTGAAGAAGAGAGACAGGTTTCTGTGAGAGACAAAAGGTTGTGTGATAAAGAGATGGTGGATAAAAGTAAGCTTGTTGCAAACAGAGCAAGAGTTCCAGAGTGCACAAGAGAAGGCGGTGTTGGCTTTAGAAACAGGAGGTATTTGAGTAAGGTTTCCAGGGTTTTGATTTCTAGGTCTATGGGAAGGCACACATGGGTGGGCGAGGCTAGGACGTTGTTGGGGGCCAGGATTAGGGGAGATATCACCAGCAGCTAGTATGAGCAAAAGGGAGAGTGATATAAGATGAGATACTGATTTGCAGCATTGAGAGATGTCGTGCAGGGAGGAAGGAGTATGTTTAGGAATGTGTCAAGTTCATAAAAGCAAAAGTGAGGTGAGGATAAGAGAGATGGGCCAATGACTATGGCAGGTGGTGAGGGGGAAGGAGTAAATGAATAAAGTAGTGAACGCTGG
This sequence comes from Bombina bombina, assembly GCF_027579735.1. Taxonomy (NCBI): domain Eukaryota; kingdom Metazoa; phylum Chordata; class Amphibia; order Anura; family Bombinatoridae; genus Bombina; species Bombina bombina. The sequence goes on along the minus strand of NC_069503.1, from coordinate 176,839,009 downwards.
TTTTCAAAACTGTCTTCAGGCCTCGCGGAAAAAAAGTCCACATATTGGGGATATCTAAACTGGAGCACAGGTGAAATAATCAGATGATTAGTAAACATGATTATTTTACCTGCTCTCATACAAGGTAATCCTGAAAACGTGGATCGTTGGGGAGGCCTGATGACAGGTTTGAAAACCAGTGCTATAGAGACAAGAGGTGGCAAAAGGAGGGGAAACAGTGAAACACATATAACACAGCACTTGCCAAGTGTCTTTTCCTTTGTTCAATCCTAATTCTAATTCTTGTATAATCCTTTTATATGAGTAAATGGCTGCTTGAGGGTAACAAATCCATTTCCAGCAATTGTTTTATTTGTAACATTTGTAGCTTATTGTAAACTATAGGAACCAATAGGGTTAAAAATTACTATATATCTTTAAAAAACCCAAAAGAAACATATGTAAACATTTGGTGTAAAACTCCTCTGGATTTTATATTTCACTACGCATTCTATAATATATATTTATAAGTTGTTTTTTTTCCAGGGATTACAAATTGATGCCATACCATTAAATACTTACATGAACCATTTTCAGTAAGTATGCAAACAGGAAGCATATAAAACACTTGTGGGGGTAATGCAAAAACTAGAGATTTACATCTGGACAGAAATTGGAAGGAAAAAGTTAACCTTTGATCCTTGGGTAATAAATCCTCTGGATAATACAAAATGAAGAGAAACCTAACCAGGATTATACATGCAGTATTTTATTGCCTCCGTATGTGTATTTACTATGTCATATTTATCAGGCTTTTAAACTTTATTGACAGTCTGCAACCTCAGCATTTCTCCAAATATTCTGTGCAGTGTTTAGACACAAAAAAAAAAGACGATGTACAGAGAGATTTATCAGAAGTATGTTCTACCTTCTCAAAATCCAGGTGGTAGCCTAGCAACCTTAACCCTTCAGTCTCACATAATACATTGGCTCATGCGAGACTGCATTCCCAGCGTGCCAAATATATATATATATATATATATATACTATATATATATATATATATATATATATATAAATTACAAATATACAGTAGCTGGGAGAGGATAGCCAGGGCCTTCCTGATTACAGGATTAGGACTTTATAATTGGATTGTGAAAGTAGTCAAAACGGTATTTAGCCGTATTTGGACCAGGTGCAGACCCCCAAGAGTAGTTATTAATTCAGAGTCATTTAGATAGAGAATATAGCACAGTAAGACTATATGAGATACTGTGAATAGGTGGGGGATTGCAGCACTCAATGGAAAAGGGTTTTTCCTATATTTGATCTAAGACATAGATATATGGCTGAGAGACCTTCTAATGACCACCAAACAAGTGCACACAGGCTCAGGAATATGCAACAATTTTATTTACAGATAAAAACATCAAAGAAAAAGGCATAAAGCATTTTGTCAAAACCAGTTAGCTAAATAGATATACCACTGCAGTGGATAGCAAATACTGGACTAAAAGACTAGCTAATTATAGTAGTATTTGATAGCAGCAACAAATGTAATACATTCCATGTTGGTAACATTTATCGGTTATATATGTAACAAATAGTGACAATAGTGTTAAAAAATAGGTAACACCAAAGACATATTATATACGACCTGAATGGTATGATGGATAATGTCCTCCTTGGGATGTGTAAGTAGAACAGGGCCTTAAGGAGCTCAAAGTCCTTATTAAATCAAGGCTGAGACACAAGGTGAAAAAATCCTCCAAAGGTAAATATTTCAAATAGTTGTAGGCTTGATCATGCTTTTATCCGATGAATAGGTCAGGTATAGCCGGCTAATAATACGAGGTAAGGAAGTGTTAGACATTGTTACAACCGATTTCAGTTGTTGCTTAAACCGATGACAAATGCAGCCTTGAAAAGTGTTGCGGTACGTGAAGACCAGGTATTTCTTTTCCAGGCACTTTAACAAGACCGGGACAGCAGCCTCCGACGTCTTATACTTTTGAATCCTCCTTCACATATATAGTTGTGTCTCGTTGCTCAAAGAGACCCCGACTGAAGTGGGTAAAGTGTAGTTGCCTGTGTACTCATTCCTCCGGGCTTCAGAAAAAACGCTTTAGCTGTTTGTAAGTGTCAGTCGACGCGCGCTTCGCTCCCACAATGCTGAGCGAAAGCACGGGCCTCGTCAGGACTCTCGATCACCTGTGTCTCTAGACTTTTGTTGGTTTTTAGTGATGTGGGCGTGATTACCTTAGTGCTTCTATTTCCAATAATTAGTCAAGCCTCTTTCAAATGTTACCATATTATAGTCTAGAGAAATATACGTGATACATTGTATTTAAAAACCGCTGAATCAAACCAAAACCTATGTGCACTGTTATACAAACATAGCTCTTTCTAATTTCACCTATTGGGATAGTCGGTTGGTTGTAGTTGTAAGGTAGTGCTATATTTAAATCAACATGTTAGAAGATAGAAAACTTTTATCAATATTCTGCAGTAGCAGACAACGGGATCTTTGTTTTATAATATATTCTCTTTTTCATTTGTTAAACAGGCAGGAAATTTGTCAGTTTTCATAAATTAATTCTCACATCAACAGAGTTTTACAATATATATATATATATATATATATATATATATATATACACACACACACACACACACAAACAAAATATTTTGTTTATTTAGTTAACGCGCCACTTGTAATCTGGCTTAATGTATTTAAAGGGACACTGAACCCAAATTTTTTCTTTCATGATTCAGATAGAGGATGTAATTGTAAGCAACTTTCTAATTTACTTCTATTATCAATTTTTCTTCATTCTCTTGCAATCTTTATTTGAAAAGAAGGCATCTCAGCTAAGAAACCAGCAAACTGTGGGTTCAGAACCATGGACAGCATTTGTTTAAAGGTGCTGTCCAATCAGCAAGGACAACCCAAGTTCTTCACATAAAATGGGCCGGCATCTAAACTTACATTCTTGCTTTTCAAATAAACATACCAAGAAAATGAAGACAATTTGATAATAGGAGTAAATTAGAAAGTTGCTTAAAATTGCATGCTCTATCTGAATCACAAAATATTTTTTTTGGCTACACAGTGTCCCTTTAACTCCACAGAAGCTTTAGATAGCTAAAGTTTGCAGCACCTTACAGCTACTGAACAGAACATGGCTGGCGATCAGTGGCTACCTGCATATGCCACTCCTAATTGGTCGCCAGAAATGTCCTACTTGTGTGTTGTGGCTCCAAGTAGGACTTTAGCTATGTGTTTAATCCTTTTGAGGGGGTAAATAGATAGTTTGTAAATGACACTAATATTAAAATAAAAGGCTCTATGGAATTATGGCACTTTATTTTCCATCAGCATATCCCTTTAATGTGCATATTTGTTTGTAAATGTTTATAATAATCTCATATGCTCAACATAAAAAGATTCAAAAGAAAATACTGAAAGGAAGAGAACAATAATATTTGGGATAAAAGGGGTCTAGATGTTTTGTACAGCTCCAGCTAAAAGTAAAAAACATAAATTATGCTTACCTGATAATTTCATTTTCTTCTGAAGGTAAGGGTCCCCAGCTGCATTCATTACTTTTGGGAAATACAGAACCTGGCCACCAGGAGGAGGCAAAGACAGCCCTGCCAAAGGCTTAAATACCTCCCCCACTTCCCTCATTCACCAGTCATTCTGCCGAGGGAAAAAGGAACAGTAGGAGAAATATCAGGGTGAAAAAAGGTGCCAGAAGAACAAAAAAATTACAGCCGCCTCATAGATAAAAACACGGGTAGGAGCTGTGGACTCTTTTCTTCAGAAGAAAATGAAATTATCAGGTAAGCATAATTTATGTTTTTCTTCTTAAAAGGGAAGTATCCACAGCTGCATTCATTACTTTTGTGAAAAGAATACCCAAGCTAGAGGACACTGAATGCAAACAACGGACAACGGGTGGGTATAAAAGGCGGCCCCTTCGAGAGGCACCACAGCCGGATTACTTGACACCCTAAAAAAATAGATGACACGGGAGAAAACCTGAAGCCCAGTTAACTGCACGTTAGTTACACCGCCGACAAAGCCGAACTCAACCACTCAGTCCCAGAGTCAGTCAAGCCCAAACAACCTCCGAGGGAGTCAGCCCCGCAGATCACGACTCCCATGAAAGTACCTGGCCAAAACAAGGACAGCTATAATCCCCCAAAAAGGAGAACAGAGTCTCATGAAAAATACAAAGGATCATTCTACTCTTCAGAACATAGAACAAACCATGGTTGTCGTAGAATAGCAACGCCCAGGGAGACGAACTCCCTAGAAACACAAGGACCGGAGAAAAAGAGATCCATACACAGGGAAACATGTCCCAAAAAGGATTTGAGGAACACCCTCATATCTCTGACCCTGTACCATACCCAAAGGTACTCCAGGAAAACCATGAGTTCCCCGTTGTCTTAAGATCTAGACCTGCAAGCTAGACAGCAGAGACAGCAGAAATATGATAACTATCCCAGCAGCTATTAAACAGTTCTCCAAAAAAGAACACCAACAGTCTGAACAGGAACTTCCAATGACCAGCTTCCAGGTGGCAAGCTCACTCACCGTTGCTAAACCCAAACACCGAAAGGCGTTTCAAAGCTTGCTAACACCCAGTCAAAGTGGTCAAATAGCTGTAGCTAGTTACACCCTCAAAGTGCAATAGCTGTAGCTGGATTAAACTGCAAACCTTCCAAGGGCTCACAGCCCTCCGAATAACGGGCTCCAAGGAGCGTCCCCTCCCAGCACTGAACACCAGTGGAAAAAAGGAGGACATCCAAGAACTCCCACAAAGGAGTGAACCGACTCTAAAGAAAACGGTCAACCCTGCATAGAGTAACCGACCCCCAATCTTCCCTCTAGGATAATGGTCCCAGCCCAAAGGCTAGTCAAAACCAAAGACAAGAGTCCAAGAATTCCGGAAGAGAAAGGAAGGGTCAACGTAGGAACAAAGCCCCCGGTTAGACCGCTGACCGTTACTACAAACGGTATGCTACTATGAGTCAGGATAGACATTGTGCTCGGCTATGAAACCCCCTACACGGCTGTTTTCTCTAAAAACAAGGAACACTTCCCAAGGGAAGACGGCCCTCAGACCCTCAGCATCCATATATCCATATATCAGAATTCAACACATAGCAGAGCCTCATAGGGATCAAACCCTCAGCCTCTCGCTGCAGGAACAGAAGAACCAGTCACTACATCGCAACTCCCCTTCCAGGTTTCTGGAACGCAAGAAGGGAAAAGACCCTTACAAGGCAAGCCACCGAGAACCAACAGGTCGCTCTGAATACTAAGGTAACTCCGAACCTAGAGAACCATAAATCCGCTCTAGAAGAGAAGGGAAATAAACAACGGAAAACCACCCTACCATGGAGGCGAGACCCCTCGGCCATATCGCCAACCCAGGTGAAGATACCTGAAGTCTACAGGAACAGCGTAAATGCGCCAGTAGGGAACCGTCAGAAGGACCGAAAGCCTAAGCCGCAAAACGAGAGAGGCCAGCGGGACCACAAACATCTAGTGTGAGATCGAACCGTACACACCCATCCAAGGAGAGACACAGACCTAGGTCAGGGTCCTTGAAAACGAAAGCAATCGAAGATCCAACATCCAGAGGAACCCTAAGCTGCCTCCTACAAGGAGGAACGCACCTCTAACATCCGTAGACTTGGTGATCTAGCAATAGCCTCAAACCCAAGAGTCACAAAGGACTTCCTTAACGGTCTAAGATTCAGCACCCAGGGCACTTGGATCGCAAAGAAATCTCATATGAAAGCATTAATACGTGCTACACGCATAGGCAAGGTAGCCACCAACACCCGAAGGCGAATGAGAACCCTGTACCCTGCTCGCCATCCCAGAGATCAAACTGAAGACACTGCTCACGAAGCCCCTAACGGAGCATCGAGGACAAATGGTCAACTACCTGACCCCAGAAGGGCAGCCATCCGTAACCGACCTCACCTCTTCACTGACAAGCCTCAAGGCTAGAGTTGCAATGAGGACGGAAAGACACCCGAACGTCGAGACCATGGTCAAAATGGTAAAATCTTCTTTAAGCAGGCAAAAGCTGGAGCTTCGCAGCTCCCCACAGAGGGCAGGGAAACCCTGCAGACCAATTCTTAGAGTAACACAACTCTAAGCAGCTAAAAAACATGCCCGCGCATCCAGACCATATGATCCACCCTAGGCGGGAGGAAGGAAACTCTGCCACAACAATAAAATGCTTAATAGGCTAAAGAGTCAGCATCCGGAAGAACCTTGCGTTAAAAAGCAAATCATTAATCATTCGGCACACCAGACCACATAGGTCACACACATCTCCCAACTCCAAAGAATGGAATAATGGTTCTGAATCCCCGGGGACCTGAGGAACCATGATGATGTCTGCAAAAACAGATCCGTACCCCAGGCGAGAAGCCCGAACAACCAACCTAGATTGCCACTCATAACCCTCCGTATGGAGGGGTTGAATTTAAATAACAGGCCTCATACTTCAGTAGGATCCAAGCCCGGAGTCCATAGAACACACAAAGGGAGGGAGAAAAAACAACCAGGCACGTGTTGAAGAAATAGCGACCAGAACCCAGGGATAATTCCCACAAACCGGAGAACACGGAATCCCAAAGGGCAAGCCCACAAGGCAACATAAATGTATGTAAACCAGATGGAATCGAACCTCGATCTTAAAGGACCCTAAGATGGATAGATCTAAGTCGAGCATCCAAGCTAACAGAATGGATTCTCCGAAAAGAACACTAAGGACCAACGTGACCCTTTTTCTTAAGGGGAACCAGAATACCCCATATGAAAAGATAAGACGTGTCCCCAAGACAACTAAAGCCTCTACCGATGAATGCACAGGCACCGAACACCCCAAAGGGCAGAGTGGCGGCAGACCCAAAAAGCTCCCCTGTCAGGGGAGTCTACCACAGGCCATATGGAAAAAGTCAAGACAGACCATCCAGAGTCCGACAAAAAAAGGAATAAAATCTATGAGACAGCCTCTCAAGCCCCCACAACACCTGGCAGCAAAGCAACTAACGTGCAACCACCATGTGTTGAGCAAAGGTCCACAAATGCGGAGACAAAAAAAAAGGGAAAGGGCAAACAGTCTAGAGTCAAATCCTAGACTTAATGAGAACAATAGGGCAAAAAAACCCTAAGAAAGGAAGGCCCAGAAGCCCGTCCATAGGTACCCAAACTGCCAACAATTCCAAACTCCCCAAGGAGAACAATGGAACCCATCCTGACCCAACCCCTAACACCAAAGGGGATAACAGGGACTTAAGGAGAGATAGCTAGAACTTAGACCGACAGAACCCTAGACTCCCCTCCCAAACCTACAATGAGATCCGAGAAGAAGGGGTCAGATTCCACTAGTCAGGACCCGGGGCCACATGCCCCAAAAAGGCCTAACAAGCTGGCAGACTAACTCATCGAGGAAAAGAAAGACCTCGAACACCAAGTACAGAAGAACCCAGGATATATACTGCGATAAAACACTCAGCCCGAGTCCAAGAGGAAAAACCCCGGACCAGCAGTCGCAAGGCACAAGATACCGTGAACCGAGCAAACCTCGGTTCCTGACCCCTAAGGAGCGGCAGAAAAGACCGAAACACCAGTGGCAACACCGGAGAAACCAGGGTGAGCTGCAACCTCCAAGATCCAAAAAGAGTATCCAAAGCTCCCATAAGCAGAGGTAGGAGCAACTAGCCACCTCAGCAGGACCAGACCTATACTAGTCACCCAACGGAAACTAGAATCTAGGAGAACCACCAAGGGTGGCCCAAAAAGGCCAAAACCGCACAATAGCAGCAAGAACCGCACCCCTCTGGCCGAAGGGACGCGGTGGGACTCCACCGGCCCATGTCTCTGGAGCAGACTGACACGGCCAGCCCAAGCGCTCCTTACATCCAGACCCGAAGGTCTCAAGGAAAAGTGTAGTTTATAAAAACAAACAACAAAAATAACTGAACCAGTAGGTCCCGCCGGACCACCCAGACGCAACATGCGTCACTAACAATTAATAGTGCACACACCAACTCCGGATAAAACCCGGGAACGACTTCCTTGGAAGAACTAAATCCAAGCAATCCCATAATTCCCGTAGGAAAAGAATATAAAGTAAATAAATCCGACTCGGATAAAATAAACAAGGGCACTTGAAGGCATCTGCCCAGAAGGAACTATGTCTCCACAGGACCTGCCAAACAGAGACCAGAATTCTCAGGAAAAAAAAAGGCTGGGAAAGCTCATAATAGACCGACCGGAGATAAGATTATCCCCATTAATCTATACTGAAGAACCGTGCGAGAACTGAGAAGTCCCCGGACGATAAAGGAAAGGATACCCCAATAGGTCAAAAAGACGTTGTAGTAGGACACACAGCCGCACAATCCTATAACGAAAAGAACAACAAGGGGGAACAATCACCCCCAGGGGGAATATTATAGTGCCATTCATGGTCTGAACACCCGGGATAGGTAGGAAGGTATATAACTGCAAGGAAACCTCGGGATCTTGTAGACGAATCAGAGCCAATAAAATATTAAAACGAAAATGTCCCACCATCTACGGGGGAAACAATCCACCCTGCACGGAGGAGACATCAAAGTCCAGGTCACCTGCAAAAGCAAAAGGAGTTTGCGATTGGGAAGGCACCTCCTGAGGAACAGAGCTCCCGGAGGCTGATGGCTCAGCAGGCCCGGGGCCAAACGACAATCCTCGTCCGAGGACGACTCAGAATCTGATAAGACAAGTGTCCCGGCATGAGAATCCTCCATGGCTAGGACTAATATAAACGCACAATATAGGAAAAAACGACTGGCACCTGACACACAATGGCTGGGGTACTCACCACCTCCTATGACCAGACCTCAGCGGAGCAGACTCCTTCCTCTATCGCCATTCGGTCAGGAATGCAGAAAGGGAAGAAACCCCACCCAAGCGTAAACACGCACGGTCAGCAGATGCCCTGCGAAATCCAAAAGCGCGCCACCGAAAGGCGGCAAAACTAGGCCCACATAAAAGGATACGCAAGTCTAAACCAACAGGCATATACTCATAACGCAAAGATTTTTAGTACTAGGCCGTGCAATCACAAGCCCAGAAAAAAGCCACTATACACCGCATAGAATAAAGCTTCATGCCTCAGAGCCCATACACACATACCCAATGCAGGTTGAATCACATAAGAAACATGATAAGAGACCCCTTCCCCGTTCACAAATCTACCCTAAGGAAGAAATATCGCTTGATTCCAAGATCTATACTGAAGGTGCCTCAGCGAGGCCCATGCTATACTGTCATAATAAATCACATTACAGACAATGTAATAAAATGAAACAATCTTACCGGAATCTATGCAGTGGAACAGGAACACGGCCCTTCAAATGTGACTAATAGTGGCAGCGCCTCCGTAATGGACTCGAGACAATGGCAAGTGCTGAAAGGAGCTGTTAAAACGAGTCGGGATGGTGTCGTAGGGGAAGCGCCCACTGCATCTCCGGACTCTAACTTTCGCCCAGGCCCTCCACGAGAGGCTAACAGGACTACTTAAAACTCCTGTCCCATGTCGAAGGGTAGCACCCTCCATAAGCAACATATTAACAATAAATAAAAGTATAACAAAAAAAACAAAAAAAGCTTCTGACACTTCTCTGCCAACCTCCTGGGACGAAAGGCAAAGAATGATTGGGGCATGGGGAAGTGGGAGGAGTATTTAAGCCTTTGCCTCCTCCTGGTGGCCAGGTTCTTATTTCCCATAAGTAATGATTGCGGCTGTGGACTCTTTCCCATTAGGAAGAAAAGTATCTGACCAGTACCTGTCTGGTATAAGGACACTCTAGAACTGCCCAAGGTCCAAGAAAATTTGTCCCGAAGGATCAATAAATGAACTAGAAAAAACATAATTCTATTGTTCAACAAGTGCGCAACTTCCGAGGAAGTGCCCACGCAACCTAAATCGCAAGTATCGGTTCCAAAGAGAAACGTTCATAAAAACGAAAATCTAACAGAGCTTAAGAAAAAAACAAATTAAACACATCCATCCGGATTAAACAAAATAAACTGAAGGCCGCACTCATCGGGTGAACGCCCAAGGTGAATGAGGACGACAACGGGACCAGCCGATGAAAAGCCCCATTCACCCAAGCTCAGAACTGGAACCGAGAAACAAAGAAAAAGAAAAACGACGTTAAGGAGATTGGCTTGATCCCCAAACGTCATATATATTTTGCCATCCAGCTTCTAAGGCCTCGGATCCCTCGGCCCGCTAAGACTGGGATCCTCCAACATTGCCAAAACATGTCTTAAAAGAACACGAAGGCGAGCCAGCCTATAATGGAAGGCAAAATCATCCCTTGCCGGATCAACGGAAGACCCTCTACCCCGAGATAGGGGCCCTGAAGCCTCAGGGGCCAACGCTTCCCCAGAAGGCCGAACAATCGGATGATGCCACGCTTGACGGGCACTGGTTAACGGAACACGAACAGTATCTTAGAAATACTTCACTTGAGAGATATAAATGATTCAGCGCCATAGAAATGGCCATGCGGAACCATGCCATAACCTCTGGAGGAAACAAGCCACCCTCCGGAGGAGTAAAGGTCATAGGGACACCTGCTTGCGTAGCCGGGAAATGGACTGGGGCACTCACTTCACGGGTCATGGGAACCTCGGAGGCAGATGGTTTAACGCACTCTAAACTCCCTGCTTCGGGAGATGAGAGTACTCTAGAACGGCAATCGGAACATAACTGATGGGCATCGATTACCTGGGCCATTTCATATTCATCACAAGACACATCCTCCATATCAGAGGCATCCATGTTGCGCATATCAGAATCCTCCATAATTTTGGGATTACAAAAAACTAAATGGCACCTTTAACACCCCAAATGGCTGGGGCACTCACCACCTCCTGTGAACCAGACAACCCACGAGCAAGACTCTCTTGGTCGCCCACAGACAGCATACGGAAATGAAAAACAACGTAACCACACTCGTCACGAGGTGCACCGTGCCAGTCACGAAAAGGGTGCGCAATCTGGAAAGATTGCATCATTAAAAACAGAATTTATGTTTACCTGATAAATTACTTTCTCCAACGGTGTGTCCGGTCCACGGCGTCATCCTTACTTGTGGGATATTCTCTTCCCCAACAGGAAATGGCAAAGAGCCCAGCAAAGCTGGTCACATGATCCCTCCTAGGCTCCGCCTACCCCAGTCATTCGACCGACGTTAAGGAGGAATATTTGCATAGGAGAAACCATATGTTACCGTGGTGACTGTAGTTAAAGAAAATAAATTATCAGACCTGATTAAAAAAACCAGGGCGGGCCGTGGACCGGACACACCGTTGGAGAAAGTAATTTATCAGGTAAACATAAATTCTGTTTTCTCCAACATAGGTGTGTCCGGTCCACGGCGTCATCCTTACTTGTGGGAACCAATACCAAAGCTTTAGGACACGGATGAAGGGAGGGAGCAAATCAGGTCACCTAAATGGAAGGCACCACGGCTTGCAAAACCTTTCTCCCAAAAATAGCCTCAGAAGAAGCAAAAGTATCAAATTTGTAAAATTTAGAAAAAGTGTGCAGTGAAGACCAAGTCGCTGCCTTACATATCTGATCAACAGAAGCCTCGTTCTTGAAGGCCCATGTGGAAGCCACAGCCCTAGTGGAGTGAGCTGTGATTCTTTCAGGAGGCTGCCGTCCGGCAGTCTCATAAGCCAATCGGATAATGCTTTTAATCCAGAAGGAGAGAGAGGTAGAAGTTGCTTTTTGACCTCTCCGTTTACCAGAATAAACAACAAACAAAGACAAAGTTTGTCTGAAATCCTTAGTAGCTGCTAAGTAAAATTTGAGAGCACGAACTACATCCAAGTTGTGCAACAAACGTTCCTTCTTTGAAACTGGATTAGGACACAAAGAAGGCACAACTATCTCCTGGTTAATGTTTTTGTTAGAAACAACTTTAGGAAGAAAACCAGGTTTAGTACGCAAAACCACCTTATCTGCATGGAACACCAGATAAGGAGAAGAACACTGCAGAGCAGATAATTCTGAAACTCTTCTAGCAGAAGAAATTGCAACCAAAAACAAAACTTTCCAAGATAATAACTTAATATCTACGGAATGTAAGGGTTCAAACGGAACCCCCTGAAGAACTGAAAGAACTAGGTTGAGACTCCAAGGAGGAGTCAAAATTTTGTAAACAGGCTTGATTCTAACCAGAGCCTGAACAAAGGCTAGAACATCTGGCACAGCTGCCAGCTTTTTGTGAAGTAACACAGACAGGGCAGAAATCTGTCCCATCAAGGAACTTGCAGATAATCCTTTTTCCAATCCTTCTCGAAGGAAGGATAGACTCTTAGGAATCTTAACCTTGTCCCAAGGGAATCCTGCAGATTCACACCAACAGATATACCAAATTATGTGGTAATTTTTCTGGTTACAGGCTTTCAGGCCTGAACAAGAGTATTAATAACAGAATCTGAGAACCCTCGCTTTGATAAGATCAAGCGTTCAATCTCCAAGCAGTCAGCTGGAGTGGGTCGAACGGACCTAGAACAAGAAGGTCTCTCAAAGGTAGCTTCCATGGTGGAGCCGATGACATATTCACCAGATCTGCATACCAAGTCCTGCGTGGCCACGCAGGAGCTATCAAAATCACCGACGCCCTCTCCTGATTGATCCTGGCTACCAGCCTGGGGATGAGAGGAAACGGCGGGAACACATAAGCTAGTTTGAAGGTCCAAGGTGCTACTAGTGCATCCACTAGAGCCGCCTTGGGATCCCTGGATCTGTACCCGTAGTAAGGAACTCTGAAGTTCTGACGAGAGGTCATCAGATCCATGTCTGGAATGCCCCACGGTTGAGTGACTTGGGCAAAGATTTCCGGATGGAGTTCCCACTCCCCCGGATGCAATGTCTGACGACTCAGAAAATCCGCTTCCCAATTTTCCACTCCTGGGATGTGGATAGCAGACAGGTGGCAGGAGTGAGACTCCGCCCATAGAATGATTTTGGTCACTTCTTCCATCGCTAGGGAACTCCTTGTTCCCCCCTGATGGTTGATGTATGAACTTGGCCCTCGCTAGCTGAGGCCAAGCTTTGAGAGCATTGAATATCGCTCTCAGTTCCAGAATATTTATCGGTAGAAGAGATTCTACCCGAGACCAAAGACCCTGAGCTTTCAGGGATCCCCAGACCGCGCCCCAGCCCATCAGACTGGCGTCGGTCGTGACAATGACCCACTCTGGTCTGCGGAAGGTCATCCCTTGTGACAGGTTGTCCAGGGACAGCCACCAACGGAATGAGTCTCTGGTCCTCTGATTTACTTGTATCTTCGGAGACAAGTCTGAATAGTCCCCATTCCACTGACTGAGCATGAACAGTTGTAATGGTCTTAGATGAATGCGCACAAAAGGAACTATGTCCATTGCCGCTACCATCAAACCTATCACTTCCATGCACTGCGCTATGGAAGGAAGAGTAACGGAATGAAGTATCCGACAAGAGTCTAGAAGTTTTGTTTTTCTGGCTTCTGTCAGAAAAATCCTCATTTCTAAGGAGTCTATTATAGTTCCCAAGAAGGGAACCCTCGTTGACGGAGATAGAGAACTCTTTTCCACGTTCACTTTCCATCCGTGAGATCTGAGAAAGGCCAGGACAATGTCCGTGTGAGCCTTTACTTGAGGAAGGGACGACGCTCGAATCAGAATGTCGTCCAAGTAAGGTACTACAGCAATGCCCCTTGGTCTTAGCACCGCCAGAAGGGACCCTAGTACCTATGAGAAAATCCTAGGAGCAGTGGCTAATCCGAAAGAAAATGCCACGAACTGGAAATGCTTGTCCAGGAATGCAAACCTTAGGAACCGATGATGTTCCTTGTGGATAGGAATATGTAGATACGCATCCTTGAAATCCACCTTGGTCATGAATTGACCTTCCTGGATGGAAGGAAGAAGTGTTCGAATGGTTTCCATCTTGAACGATGGAACCTTGAGAAACTTGTTCAAGATCTTGAGATCTAAGATTGGTCTGAACGTTCCCTCTTTTTTGGGAACTATGAACAGATTGGAGTAGAACCCCATCCCTTGTTCTCCTAATGGAACAGGATGAATCACTCCCATTTTTAGCAGGTCTTCTACCCAATGTAAGAATGCCTGTCTTCTTATGTGGTCTGAAGACAACTGAGACCTGTGGAACCTCCCCCTTGGAGGAAGCCCCTTGAACTCCAGAGAATAACCTTGGGAGACTATTTCTAGCGCCCAAGGATCCAGAACATCTCTTTCCCAAGCCTGAGCGAAGAGAGAGAGTCTGCCCCCCACCAGATCCGGTCCCGGATCGGGGGCCCGCATTTCATGCTGTCTTGGTAGCAGTGGCAGGTTTCCTGGCCTGCTTTCCTTTGCTCCAGCCTTGCATAGGTCTCCAGGCTGGATTGGCTTGAGAAGTATTACCTTCCTGCTTAGAGGACGTAGCCCTTGGGGCTGATCCGTTTCTGCGAAAGGGACGAAACTTAGGTTTATTTTTGGTCTTGAAAAGACCTATCCTGAGGAAGGGCGTGGCCCTTGCCCCCAGTGATATCAGAGATAATCTCTTTCAAGTCAGGGCCAAAGAGTGTTTTCCCCTTGAAAGGAATGTCAAGCAATTTGTTCTTGGAAGACGCATCCGCTGCCCAAGATTTTAACCAAAGCGCTCTGCGCCACAATAGCAAACCCAGAATTTTTTCGCCGCTAACCTAGCCAATTGCAAGGTGGCGTCTAGGGTGAAAGAATTAGCCAATTTAAGAGCACGAATTCTGTCCATAATCTCCTCATAAGAAGAAGAATTACTAATAATCGCCTTTCCTAGCTCATCAAACTAGAAACACGCGGCTGCAGTGACAGGGACAATGCATGCAATTGGTTGTAGAAGGGAACCTTGCTGAACAAACATCTTTAGCAGACCTTCTAATTTTTTATCCATAGGATCTTGGAAAGCACAACTATCTTCTATGGGTATAGTGGCGCGCTTGTGTAGAGTAGAAACCGCCCCCTCGACCTTGGGGACTGTCTGCCATCAGTCCTTTCTGGGGTCGACTATAGGAAAACAATTTTATAAATATGGGGGGAGGTACTAAAGGTATACCGGGCCTGTCCCATTCTTTACTAACAATGTACGCCACCCGCTTGGATATAGGAAAAGCTTCGGGGGGCCCCGGGGCCTCTAAGAACTTTTCCATTTTACATAGTGGTTCTGGAATGACCAGATAATCACAATCATCCAAATTGGATAACACCTCCTTAAGCAGAGCGCGGAGATGTTCCAACTTAAATTTAAAAGTAATCACATCAGGTTCAGCTTGTTGAGAAATGTTTCCTGAATCTGAAATTTCTCCCTCAGACAAAACCTCCCTGGCCCCCTCAGACTGGTGTAGGGGCCCTTCAGAAACCATATCATCAGCGTTCTCATGCTCTACAGAATTTTCTAAAACAGAGCAGTCGCGCTTTCGCTGATAAGTGGGCATATTGGCTAAAATGTTTTTGATAGAATTATCCATTACAGCCGTTAAATGTTGCATAGTAAGGAGTATTGGCGCACTAGATGTACTAGGGGCCTCCTGTATGGGCAAGACTGGTGTAGACGAAGGAGGGGATGATGCAGTACCATGCTTACTCCCCTCACTTGAGGAATCATCTTGGGCATCATTTTTACTAAATTTTTTTATGACATAAAATACATATAGTTAAATGAGAAGGAACCTTGGTTTCCCCACAGTCAGAACACAATCTATCTGGTAGTTCAGACATGTTAAACAGGCATAAACTTGATAACAAAGCACAAAAAACGTTTTAAAATAAAACCGTTACTGTCACTTTAAATTTTAAACTAAACACACTTTATTATTGCAATTGCGAAAAAGTATGAAGGAATTGTTCAAAATTCACCAAAATTTCACCACAGTGTCTTAAAGCCTTAAAAGTATTGCACACCAAATTTGGAAGCTTTAACCCTTAAAATAACGGAACCGGAGCCGTTTTTATATTTAACCCCTTTACAGTCCCTGGAATCTGCTTTGCTGAGACCCAACCAAGCCCAAAGGGGAATACGATACCAAATGATGCCTTCAGAAAGACTTTTCTATGTATCAGAGCTCCACACACATGCAGCTGCATGCCATGCTGTCCTCAAAAACAAGTGCGCCATACCGGCGCGAAAATGAGGCTCTGACTATGATTAGGGAAAGCCCCTAAAGAATAAGGTGTCTAAAACAGTGCCTGCCGATATAATCATATCAAAATACCCAGAATAAATGATTCCTCAAGGCTAAATATGTGTTAATAATGAATCGATTTAGCCCAGAAAAAGTCTACAGTCTTAATAAGCCCTTGTGAAGCCCTTATTTACTATCTTAATAAACATGGCTTACCGGATCCCATAGGGAAAATGACAGCTTCCAGCATTACATCGTCTTGTTAGAATGTGTCATACCTCAAGCAGTAAGAGACTGCACACTGTTCCCCCAACTGAAGTTAATTGCTCTCAACAGTCCTGTGTGGAACAGCCATGGATTTTAGTTACGGTGCTAAAATCATTTTCCTCATACAAACAGAAATCTTCATCTCTTTTCTGTTTCTGAGTAAATAGTACATACCAGCACTATTTTAAAATAACAAACTCTTGATTGAATAATAAAAACTACAGTTAAACACTAAAAAACTCTAAGCCATCTCCGTGGAGATGTTGCCTGTACAACGGCAAAGAGAATGACTGGGGTAGGCGGAGCCTAGGAGGGATCATGTGACCAGCTTTGCTGGGCTCTTTGCCATTTCCTGTTGGGGAAGAGAATATCCCACAAGTAAGGATGACGCCGTGGACCGGACACACCTATGTTGGAGAAAGAAGCCCGTTATGTTCCATAAAGGCCGTGACCCTAAGTATATAGCTACACATTTGCAGATAGAACCATATAACAAACATGATTAAAAGTCCCTCCTGCTCAATAACCCCCCTCAGGAGGTATTATCCCATGATTCCTTATTAAGATAAAAGGAGTCCCACTGGAACCCTACCTTATTTCGTTAACATTACATTCACATATCGAAATAAAATGAAACAAACTTACCGGAATCTACGCCGTGGAACAGGAACACAGCCCTTCAAGTGTGACAGATAGTAGCCTCGCTTCTGACATGGACTTAAGTGAAGAAAGGTAGGCAGCGAAACTCGTCAACGCTGATTACCAAGGAGTTGTTAATATGAGTCGGGATGGGTTCGCAGGAAAACTCTCCCTGCATCTCCGGACTCTAACTTTCATCCATGCTCTCACTGAGAGGCTGACAGAATTACTTAAAACTCCAGTCCCATTGCGAAGAGTACTACCCTCCATGAGAGACTATCTCGACTTCTGATACTTCTCTGCCAACCTCCTGTGACGAAGGGCAAAGAATGACTGGGGGATGAGGGAAGTGGGGGAGGTATTTAAACCTTTGGATGGGGTGTCTTTGCCTCCTCCTGGTGGCCAGGTTCTGTATTTCCAAAAGTAATGAATGCAGCTGTGGACTCTTCCCTTTTAAGAAGAAAAGCTATATGACCCATTTGTAACTTTAAATGAAGAAAAGACCTTGGCCAAACTTGTAATGACAGCCATATGTAGCTTAACTGAAAAAAATACTACAGATGCCACTAAGGACCAAAAAAAAAAAAAAAAAAAAAGAACGAAAAATTGCAGACTCACTTGAGAAAAAAACAAAACAAATATCACATCTCCGCCGACCAAACCTTATTTCCTGCCTTACTTTTAATAGCTTCAATTAACCCATAAAATTCAGTAGTGCTGGATACATGCAGATATATAAACGCATAATATGTAGGGCCCTGCTCCAAAGAGGTTACAGTTTACAGAACTGGTTACTGGGGCTTTCTGTAAATCTACCAAAAAAAGTTAAAAAAAAAAAAAAAAAAAAAAAAAGATTAAAAGGGACAGGAAACCCCAAAATTGTCTTTCATGATTTGTTTGGATAGAACACACAATTTTAAACAACTTTCCAATTACTATTATCAAATTTGCTTCATTATCTTGTTATCCTTTTCTGAAGGAACAGCATTGCAGTATAAGCAGCTAGAAAAATGTGTGCAGGCACCAATCAGCAGCTAGCTCCCACTAGTGTAGGATATGTGCGTATTCTTTTTCAACAATGGATAACAAGAGAACAAAGCACATTTGAAAATAGAAGTGAATTTAAAAGGGTCTTAAAATGACATGCTCTATTTAATTCATGCAAGTTTAATTTTGACTTTCCTATCCCTTTAATTACCACATTCCACAAAATCCCGTCATTTTCTATCTGAGGGGGGGGGGGGGATCTCAAAATGTGTTCATTGGCATCCTCTGATTCAGCCAAGACTAAATATGTATATATTGTTTTATGAATTTGCGACCATTTTAAGGTCTTTATCTACAGCTATGTTTAAAATGATGCTATCGGCTAGCTCATTTCGTATAGTAGAACTGCCCAAATTCTCAAAATTGACCCCCTTACTATATATATATATATTTATAAAGCAGACAACCAAAAGGTTGATTTAGGCCCATTTTGGTATATTTCATGCCACTATTTAGCCAACAAATATGATCATGTAAAAAAAAAAAAAAAGTTAACTTTTTTGCAAACTTTGTTTCTCACTGAAATTATTTAAACAAAACTAATGCAGACATAACACAAATGGTTGTAAAGGCTTCTCTGGGCTTCTTATTTATTCAGAAATAGCAGACATACATAGCTTGACCACTGTCTTTTGTTAATTAGAAGGCTAATTAGAAGGCCGATAATTACAGTTGTGCACCACACTTCAGAACTTCCCAGCTTGAAGGGTATTAATCAGTTTGTAAGGTTAATACTTACTGTAGGAATTACCCTCCCACCCCCTGATCCCTACTTTATCCCTCCCTTCCCGTTTACCACCATCCTAGGTACTGCAGAAGCAAATCTGCCAGTAACAAAATATTGATTTAAAAAAAAAAAATTATTTAATTTTATTATACTATTTTCTGTAGTGTAAAGTTCTCCCTCCCCCTCCAAGCGATCACTATTTTTATGTAGTGTAGGGACCATCCCTCCCTTTCAAACCAATTTGCAGTAGCGTAGGGACCTGCCCCCTCCCGTGCTGGACTACCAACCGCCTAACTCCCTCCTTCCATCCCACACCTCATACCGGCACCAACGTAAGATTACTGACAGTGACACAGCTTCAGGAAGCCCAAGCAGTCAAGTGACAACTAAGACTTGCTGCTTGTGGACTATCAGCATCTCCGTTACCATATGAAAGCAGATTAACAATGTCTTTACAAGGATTACACACATAGGCCTAGATTTGGAGTTCGGCGGTAAAAGGGCTGTTAACGCTCCGCGGGTTTTTTTCTGGCCGCACCATAAATTTAACTCTGGTATCGAGAGTCCAAAAAAATGCTGCGTTAGGCTCCAAAAAAGGAGCGTAGAGCATTTTTACCGCAAATGCAACTCTCGATACCAGAGTTGCTTACGGACGCGGCCAGCCTCAAAAACGTGCTCGTGCACGATTCTCCCATAGGAAACAATGGGGCTGTTTGAGCTGAAAAAAAACCTAACACCTGCAAAAAAGCCGCGTTCAGCTCCTAACGCAGCCCCATTGTTTCCTATGGGGAAACACTTCCTACGTCTGCACCTAACACTCTAACATGAACCCCGAGTCTAAACACCCCTAACCTTACACTTATTAACCCCTAATCTGCCGCCCCCGCTATCGCTGACCCCTGCATTACACTTTTAACCCCTAATCTGCCGCTCCGTAAACCGCCGCCACCTACGTTATCCCTATGTACCCCTAATCTGCTGCCCTAACATCGCCGACCCCTATGTTATATTTATTAACCCCTAATCTGCCCCCCACAACGTCGCCGACACCTACCTACACTTATTAACCCCTAATCTGCCGAGCGGACCTGAGCGCTACTATAATAAATGTATTAACCCCTAATCCGCCTCACTAACCCTATCATAAATAGTATTAACCCCTAATCTGCCCTCCCTAACATCGCCGACACCTACCTTCAATTATTAACCCCTAATCTGCCGACCGGAGCTCACCGCTATTCTAATAAATGGATTAACCCCTAAAGCTAAGTCTAACCCTAACACTAACACCCCCCTAACTTAAATATAATTTACATCTAACGAAATAAATTAACTCTTATTAAATAACTTATTCCTATTTAAAGCTAAATACTTACCTGTAAAATAAATCCTAATATAGCTACAATATAAATTACATTTATATTATAGCTATTTTAGGATTAATATTTATTTTACAGGCAACTTTGTAATTATTTTAACCAGGTACAATAGCTATTAAATAGTTAAGAACTATTTAATAGTTACCTAGTTAAAATAATTACAAATTGACCTGTAAAATAAATCCTAACCTAAGTTATAATTAAACCTAACACTACCCTATCAATAAAATAATTAAATAAACTACCTACAATTACCTACAATTAACCTAACACTACACTATCAATAAATTAAATAAATACAATTGCTACAAATAAATACAATTAAATAAACTATCTAAAGTACAAAAAATAAAAAAGAACTAAGTTACAGAAAATAAAAAAATATTTACAAACATAAGAAAAATATTACAACAATTTTAAACTAATTACACCTACTCTAAGCCCCCTAATAAAATAACAAAGCCCCCCAAAATAAAAAATTCCCTACCCTATTCTAAAATACAAAAATTACAAGCTCTTTTACCTTACCAGCCCTGAACAGGGCCCTTTGCGGGGCATGCCCCAAGAAGTTCAGCTCTTTTGCCTGTAAAAAAAAACATACAATACCCCCCCCCCAACATTACAACCCACCACCCACATACCCCTAATCTAACCCAAACCCCCCTTAAATAAACCTAACACTAATCCCCTGAAGATCTTCCTACCTTGTCTTCACCATCCAGGTATCACCGATCGGTCCTGGCTCCGATATCTTCATCCAACCCAAGCGGGGGCTAGACATCCACTGAAGAAGTCCAGAAGAGGGTCCAAAGTCTTCCTCCTATCCGGCAAGAAGAGGACATCCGGACCGGCAAACATCTTCTCCAAGCGGCATCTTCTATCTTCTTCCATCCGGAGCGAAGCGGCTGATCTTGAAGACCTCCGGCGCGGATCCATCCTCTTCTTTCGACGTCCAACTGAAGAATGAAGGTTCCTTTAAGGGACGTCATCCAAGATGGCGTCCCTCGAATTCCGATTGGCTGATAGGATTCTATCAGCCAATCGGAATTAAGGTAGGAATTTTCTGATTGGCTGATGGAATCAGCCAATCAGAATCAAGTTCAATCCGATTGGCCGATCCCATCAGCCAATCAGATTGAGCTCGCATTCTATTGGCTGATCGGAACAGCCAATAGAATGCGAGCTCAATCTGATTGGCTGATTGGATCAGCCAATCGGATTGAACTTGATTCTGATTGGCTGATTCCATCAGCCAATCAGAAAATTCCTACCTTAATTCCGATTGGCTGATAGAATCCTATCAGCCAATCGGAATTCGAGGGACGCCATCTTGGATGACGTCCCTTAAAGGAACCGTCATTCGTCGTCTAGTCGTCGGAAGAAGAGGATGGATCCGCGCTGGAGGTCTTCAAGATGGAGCCGGTCGTCATCGGATGGAAGAACATAGAAGATGCCGCTTGGAGAAGATGTTTGCCGGTCCGGATGTCCTCTTCTTGCCGGATAGGAGGAAGACTTTGGAGCACCGGATTATGGATCGCCAACCCCCGCTTGGGTTGGATGAAGATCTTGGAGCCAGGACGGATCGGTGATACCTGGTGAGGTGAAGACAAGGTAGGAAGATCTTCAGGGGCTTAGTGTTAGGTTTATTTAAGGGGGGTTTGGGTTAGATTAGGGGTATGTGGGTGGTGGGTTGTAATGTTGGGGGGGGGGTATTGTATGTTTTTTTTTACAGGCAAAAGAGCTGAACTTCTTGGGGCATGCCCCGCAAAGGGCCCTGTTCAGGGCTGGTAAGGTAAAAGAGCTTGTAATTTTTGTATTTTAGAATAGGGTAGGGAATTTTTTATTTTGGGGGGCTTTGTTATTTTATTAGGGGGCTTAGAGTAGGTGTAATTAGTTTAAAATTGTTGTAATATTTTTCTTATGTTTGTAAATATTTTTTTATTTTCTGTAACTTAGTTCTTTTTTATTTTTTGTACTTTAGATAGTTTATTTAATTGTATTTATTTGTAGCAATTGTGTTTATTTAATTTATTGATAGTGTAGTGTTAGGTTAATTGTAGGTAATTGTAGGTAGTTTATTTAATTATTTTATTGATAGGGTAGTGTTAGGTTTAATTATAACTTAGGTTAGGATTTATTTTACAGGTCAATTTGTAATTATTTTAACTAGGTAACTATTAAATAGTTCTTAACTATTTAATAGCTATTGTACCTGGTTAAAATAATTACAAAGTTGCCTGTAAAATAAATATTAATCCTAAAATAGCTATAATATAAATGTAATTTATATTGTAGCTATATTAGGATTTATTTTACAGGTAAGTATTTAGCTTTAAATAGGAATAAGTTATTTAATAAGAGTTAATTTATTTCGTTAGATGTAAATTATATTTAAGTTAGGGGGGTGTTAGTGTTAGGGTTAGACTTAGCTTTAGGGGTTAATCCATTTATTAGAATAGCGGTGAGCTCCGGTCGGCAGATTAGGGGTTAATAATTGAAGGTAGGTGTCGGCGATGTTAGGGAGGGCAGATTAGGGGTTAATACTATTTATGATAGGGTTAGTGAGGCGGATTAGGGGTTAATACATTTATTATAGTAGCGCTCAGGTCCGCTCGGCAGATTAGGGGTTAATAAGTGTAGGTAGGTGTCGGCGACGTTGTGGGGGGCAGATTAGGGGTTAATAAATATAACATAGGGGTCGGCGATGTTAGGGGCAGCAGATTAGGGGTACATAGGGATAACGTAGGTGGCGGCGATTTGCGGTCGGAAGATTAGGGGTTAATTATTTTAAGTAGCTTGCGGCGACGTTGTGGGGGGCAAGTTAGGGGTTAATAAATATAATATAGGGGTCGGCGGTGTTAGGGGCAGCAGATTAGGGGTACATAAGTATAACGTAGGTGGCGGTCGGCAGATTAGGGGTTAAAAATTTTAATCGAGTGGCGGCGATGTGGGGGGACCTCGGTTTAGGGGTACATAGGTAGTTTATGGGTGTTAGTGTACTTTAGGGTACAGTAGTTAAGAGCTTTATAAACCGGCGTTAGCCAGAAAGCTCTTAACTCCTGCTTTTTTTCTGCGGCTGGAATCTTGTCGTTAGAGCTCTAACGCTCACTGCAGAAACGACTCTAAATACCGGAGTTAGGAAGATCCCATTGAAAATATAGGATACGCAAATGGCGTAGGGGGATCTGCGGTATGGAAAAGTCGCGGCTGAAAAGTGAGCGTTAGACCCTTACCTACATGACTCTAAATACCGGCGGTAGCCTAAAACCAGCGTTAGGAGCCTCTAACGCTGGTTTTCACGGCTACCGCCGAACTCCAAATCTAGGTCATAGTCTGCTAATTTAATGATTTTAGTAGGATGAACCCCTGACCAATTAAGTGTATACCAGAGGGTATTGAATCCTGCTGCAAAATGCTATGGTAGTCTTTTTTGGTTCAGGGAGCCACTCACTCTCTGCAAATAGCAGACTCTGGATCCAGCAAAAGAACCCCAGACCATCATGCTTCATTTTCCATGTTTGACAGTTGGTGTCACACAATGAAGGACTATCATTTTACTAACTTGATGTAGTACAAAAGAGAAAAACTGAACATTTCAAATTTTGATTCATTGCTTCATAAGACCTTTCCAGCCTTCAGTAGTCCACTGGCAGTGCGTTGTTGCTCAGGGAAGCTTTGTCATCTTAGCAATGGCTTTCCTACCGCCACTTGACATGTCAATCCCGCAGCTTCAAGTCTCCTCGCCAAGTGGAAAGTCAGACTTGCTGACTTTGATATGTGCTTGAAGTTGTTGTCCTGTGAGCTGCCTATCATGCAAATTGTTGACTTTTAGAAACTTGTTTTCTGAGTCTTTTACACTTTGGACCTGCAAGACCTTTTCCTGTCAAAATTTCCTTGAGTTTCCAAGTGCCTTTTAATGTGTCGACCAGTTCTCACTTATAAGAGTTGTAATGGTCTTTGCAGATTAGTTTTCAGTCTTTGGTAACCTTTGTAAAATTTCAGGTCATTTTAAAAAAAATATTTGAAGTGTCCTAAAGTTTTTGAACGGTAGTGTGTGTATGTATATGTATGTATGTATATATATATATATATATATATATGTATATACACACACACACATAAATATATATAAATATATATATATGTATGTGTATGTATATATATATATATATATATATATATATATATATATATATATATATATATATATATATATGTGTGTGTGTATGTATATATATTCACAGAGGCTGGTGCACTTGCACAAACAGGTGTCCAGTTGCCAAGGTGCTGAATGCAGGTATAGATAAAGGTAATAGAAGACAGCACTCGCTGGGCTTAAGGATAAGCAATAGAAGCTTTTATTTACGTGACGTTTCGGGGACAGCTCCCCTTCATCAGACCAACAATAAAATGTGACAAGCAAACATTGATACCCTCTAAGACCTTCCCCCAGTGAACAGAAATTGCGCCAAAAACGGATGTCAAGGCAACCATACACTGTTTACACCAAAATACATACACACCCAAATACAAGTTAATTAGTATCAGATACAATGTACCCAATCTATCCCAGAACATCCACCTCAATCTAAGTGAACATATAACATTGAAAAGTACAAATTACAAGACAGAGTCATGGACATAACTTGCTGCTAGCACAGAGCAAAAAGAAAGAAAAAAGAAATAAAAAAGGGAGAAAGGACATAGCAATGATAAAGGCATAGCAGTAATCTAAATATACATCATGATATAAATATAAATATATACACATGCCAATTTGTAATGTGACCAGAGGAATATCAGTGCAGCAAATAGGAAATACAACATAATGTGCACTAAATAAAGTAATTTCTGTTCACTGGGGGAGGGTCTTAGAGGGTATCAATGTTTGCTTGTCACATTTTATTGTTGGTCTGATGAAGGGGAACTGTCCCCGAAACATCACGTAAATAAAAGCTTCTATTGCTTATCCTTAAGCCCAGCGACTGCTGTCTTCTATTACCTTTGTATATATATATATATATATATCCTTTACATAGATAATAATAAAGATAATACTTTCAACAGGATAAAGTAAAACAAATGGTTTTAACAAATGAATATAGGTCTTACCTGATCAATACTTTCTTGGGGAGCTTTGTAGGAAAACGCAGGAATGAGGTTCCCTTGTGAAATTAAACGGTCTGGATTATCAAGAAGAATCTACAAAAGGGAAGTTTGTTTATATATATAGTTTATTTTTTTATTTTAATAGTATCTTTTCCTCCTGCACCATTGGTCTGTGAGTAATTAAATAACAGGCCACTGATACTAATTCCATTATTGGAAGTATTGAGGGCTGCTGACTAAATTTCCTTTTTGTATGTATGTAGGTATATATATATATATATATATATATATATATAAAAATATATATACACATATATCAATCGATGTAAAATAAGTTCCAAACAGTTTAAAACAAAATATCCCACATTTTATACTTACAGGAACAGAGATGAAATATTAAAAAATTTATGGCAAACATCAAAACTCAAAATTTAACCGTTGCCTTACTAGCAGAGTAACATTAAAATATGCAGTGTTGTGCAGTATGTGAATAATTAAAAAGTGTATTTAGACTCACCTTTATATAAAGCCAATTTTAAATTGATTTTTGTACCGCACAATGGCCCTGGTTTCCCCCTTGCGAGCCTATACACCAGCCGCAGTATTTTTGTTTTTTAAACCAAGTCACAGTGTTGTTTGTTAATCACAACACAATAAATAAAAATGTTCACTTTAATACAGCAAGTTGTTAGCTGCACTACAGTAAAGCGATCAGTGCTATTGATTGGGTTGTGATTTGCAAATAACCCTGTAAAGCAGTTTTTAAAAAAAAAAATAAAAAAAATACAGCGGATGACAGGTCGGCTATGAAGGGGGAAACCAGGAACATTTTCGGGACCAAAGCTATATATAAATGTAGCAAAGAAGCACTCACTGAACTTACTCCAACTGTGACAAAAGTTTAATGCAAAATAGTGATGTTTCGGGACAACAACAGTCCCTTCCTCTGACCAGTTAACAATGTGAAAAATCAGCCCTTAAATAGGCTACCAAATAACCCTCCCCTGACGTTTGACCAATCATGGCCACAGAAATTCAACACACCCTTCATAGTGACCAATGGCAATCAATATTAGAAAGCCACCTATACATATAGTGAAACAGTGTAAAACAAGCAATCATAAATACAGTTTAAAATGGGACCCTGAGTCGTCAATACAAAGGGGCAATCTCTCTCTAATCTGGCACAGAGATAGGCAAAAAAAATGTATAAATAAAATGCGTGCAAAACAACAAAAATTGGAGATCGTAATTCCTCCAATCAACAACGACCTAACACTCAAAGCTCAATACGTCATTGCTGTGTAATCATAACAAACGCCCCCCCTGTCACTAGGGACGCACACATCATCGTAATTGAACTAAAGTATTCACATTGAGCCACCTCAAACACTCACTCATGCATAAACAAGATTATTTTAGAGCATATTAGCCACTTCACTGATCGTTCTTCAACACTCTCGGCAAATGCCGTCACAGCATAAAATCTTGCAAAAAGCAAACATCCATAAATGTGATATGTATAACAATGGTCTAAAAAGAATCCCACAGAGCTCATAAGTCCTATAGTCGCGTTTAGCTAACACAGCTTATACCGCACACTATCACCCTATGAAAACATTTATGCACATCACTAAGGTAAACAAAGTGGCGAGAATCATCCAATCCGAGATGAGTCCGCCCACATCTAGGCGTATCATAGTGCCGCAATATTTTGACAGATTATCGGCATCTCTCTAGAGATAATATGTACTCAAACCACCAACCTAAACACCAGCCTAATCTATGTAATATGTACAGCAGTGTTATTTCAGCGGTGTTATTTCACCCAACAAAGGCTCCGATTCTTAGAAATTTATCTGCATCCAGACTCCACACGTAGCTCATCCAATAGAGGTGTGTGGCTCCAAAGGCATAACAAGCAAAAACCTTGCCAAATCAAGACACAATCCACATCAAAACTTCTAAGACCAGTGGTAGATTTAGACCTAACTACCAAAAATGTTAAATAAGCAATACAGATAAAGTCTCTGCTCCTATTAATGAATATTGCTCGAACAAACTACCCAAGTAAGAAACCAAAATAAATAATCAAAAATACAAATTAGAAAGTTGAAGAAACAAAAATAAGAATAAAAATGGGAAAAATCACATATCTATCATTCAACCTTTACTTAGTTAGTGACATCTCAAGCCATTATTGTGTTAGCTGTGGCGGACCACCCAAGAAAATGGAAATAAAAGAAACATAAATAATACAAAATAGTGTACAAGTGAATTAAAAATAAAAATAAAAACAAAGTAATGCACAAAATAGAACTGACTTCAACCCATGAATAAATCACAGGTAAAATTAAAAAAAGAGGACATAGGATACCTCAGTATAGGACAGAGATAATCACCTATTAGACCATATAGTATATCACATACTAGCTAAAAAATGACTTAAGGTTACAATAAGATCACCATGTAATAATAACTGCCTAGAATGGAACATGTACTCACAAATAGCAAGAAGACAGCAGGAAAAGGAAAAAAGAGGAAAGAAAGAAAAAGAAGAATGAAGAAAAAGGGAAAAGGAGGTGAAGACGGGGGAAAAAAGGTGGGGAGGAAGGGGGGGGAAGGAAAAAGACAGGGGAAGGGAAGAGAGGGACGGAAAAAGAGCAAAAGAAGAGAAAGGGGGAGGGGGGAAGGAAAAGAGGGGGAGGGGAAGGGGGAAGAAAAAAACAAAAAGGAGAAGATGGGGGGGGGGAGGTGGAAGGGGATGGATCATGAACTCTCATATAAGGTAGGACATCAAGCATCCCACTGATGGATCATGGACCTCAAATGTCATAGATAACACTGCCATCCTGTATGGGTATTGAGACCCCTCGGGTATAGAGTTCCAAGTTCGTATATCCATCTAGCTTCTTTGCGTAACAGCATGTTTCCTCTATCTCCTCCCCTTTGTGGGATTGGCACATGGTCGATCAGTCTAAATCTCAGATCATTGACTGAGTGTCCTGCCTCCAAGAAATGTCTAGCCACCGGCTGGTCTGCCTTACCGTTTCTTATGGCCAAGCGGATGCCAATAACCCCCCAGGGAGGCTAACTGGCACTCAGTTTCGCCATCCAGAAAGCAATAAAACATATGAGATTAAGCATATTCTCACTTGCACCACTCAATTTGTAATATACCTTTTGAATTGCCCTTGTGGCAAATTCTACATAGGCAAAACAACAGACGACGCGAGAACCAGGATGGCCAATCATAGGTCAAGTATCCGCTTGGCCATAAGAAACGGTAAGGCAGACCAGCCGGTGGCTAGACATTTCTTGGAGGCAGGACACTCAGTCAATGATCTGAGATTTAGACTGATCGACCATGTGCCAATCCCACGAAGGGGAGGAGATAGAGGAAACATGCTGTTACGCAAAGAAGCTAGATGGATATACGAACTTGGAACTCTATACCCGAGGGGTCTCAATACCCATACAGGATGGCAGTGTTATCTATGACATTTGAGGTCCATGATCCATCATTGGGATGCTTGATGTCCTACCTTATATGAGAGTTCATGATCCATCCCCTTCCACCCCCCTCTTCTCCTTTTTGTTTTTTCTTCCCCCTTCCCCTCTTTTCCTTCCCCCTTTCTCTTCTTTTGCTCTTTTTCCGTCCCTCTCTTCCCTTCCCTGTCTTTTCCCTTCCCCCCCTACCTTCCCCCTTCCCCCCCCCCTTCCTCCCCACCTTTTTTCCCCCACCTTCACCTCCTTTTCCCTTTTTCTTCATACTTCTTTTTCTTTCTTTCCTCTTTTTTCCTTTTCCTACTGTCTTCTTGCATTTGTGAGTACATGTTCCATTCTAGGCAGTTATTATTACATGGTGATCTTATTGTAACCTTAAGTCATTTTTGAGCTAGTATGTGATATACTATATGGTCTAATAGTTGATTATCTCTGTCCTATACTGAGGTATCCTATGTCCTCTTTTTTTAATTTTACCTGTGATTTATTCATGGGTTGAAGTCAGTTCTATTTTGTGCATTACTTTGTTTTTATTTTTATTTTTAATTCACTTGTACACTATTTTGTATCATGTTTGGGACATCCTGTGTGCTCGATCGGGGGCCTCTCTCTTGTGTGGTTCAGCACTATGGGCAGACTTTGATGGAAATTCTCATCAGTCTGGCGACATGATCTGGTTTCCAATATTGTTGTGATAGGGAACTAGTTTTTAATTTTTATTTTTTATTATTTATGTTTCTTTTATTTCCATTTTCTTGGGTGGTCCGCCACAGCTAACACAATAATGGCTTGAGATGTCACTAACTAAGTAAAGGTTGAATGATAGATATGTGATTTTTCCCATTTTTATTCTTATTTTTGTTTCTTCAACTTTCTAATTTGTATTTTTGATTATTTATTTTGGTTTCTTACTTGGGTAGTTTGTTCGAGCAATATTCATTAATAGGAGCAGAGACTTTATCTGTATTGCTTATTTAATATTTTTGGGAGTTAGGTTGAAATCTACCACTGGTCTTAGAAGTTTTGATGTGGATTGTGCCTTTGGAGCCACACACCTCTATTGGATGAGCTACGTGTGGAGTCTGGATGCAGATAAATTTCTAAGAATCGGAGCCTTCGTTGGGTAAAATAACACCGCTGAAATAACACCGCTGTACATATTACATAGATTAGGCTGGTGTTTAGGTTGGTGGTTTGAGTACATATTATCTCTAGAGAGATGCCGATAATCTGTCAAAATATTGCGGCACTATGATACGCCTAGATGTGGGCGGACTCATCTCGGATTGGATGATTCTCGCCACTTTGTTTACCTTAGTGATGAGCATAAATGTTTTCATAGGGTGATAGTGTGCGGTATAAGCTGTGTTAGCTAAACGCGACTATAGGACTTATGAGCTCTGTGGGATTCTTTTTAGATCATTGTTATACATATCACATTTATGGATCTTTGCTTTTTGCAAGATTTTATGCTGTGACGGCATTTGCCGAGAGTGTTGAAGAACGATCAGTGAAGTGGCTAATATGCTCTAAAATAATCTTGTTTATGCAGCGCTCTAAGTGAGTGTTTGAGGTGGCTCAATGTGAATACTTTAGTTCAATTACGATGATTCGTGCGTCCCTAGTGACAGGGGGGCGTTTGTTATGATTACACAGCAATGACGTATTGAGCTTTGAGTGTTAGGTCGTTGTTGATTGAAGGAATTACGATCTCCAATTTTTGTTGTTTTGCACGCATTTTATTTATATATTTTTTTGCCTATCTCTGTGCCAGATTAGAGAGAGATTGCCCCTTTGTATTGATGACTCAGGGTCCCATTTTAAACTGTATTTATGATTGCTTGTTTTACACTGTTTCACTATATGTATAGGTGGCTTTCTAATATTGATTGCCATTGGTCACTATGAAGGGTGTGTTGAATTTCTGTGGCCATGATTGGTCAAACGTCAGGGGAGGGTTATTTGGTAGCCTATTTAAGGGCTGATTTTTCACATTGTTAACTGGTCAGAGGAAGGGACTGTTGTTGTCCCGAAACGTCACTATTTTGCATTAAACTTTTGTCACAGTTGGAGTAAGTTCAGTGAGTGCTTCTTTGCTACATTTCTACAATTATCCTCATAGCACCCTGACAAGCTGCAAGAGTTGGTGAGAGTGCACTTACACCAATCTTTGGAAATATATATATATATATATATATATATATATATAAAAGGAGAGTGTACAGTACAATAATGTATAAAAATATATTTACTGTTTGGGGGGGGGGGGGTGGAGCTAGCCAGTCAGGGAGATGGCCGTAGCTTAAGAGAGCTCCTGAGCCCAATCTGGCTGAGAAGCCATTAAAGAGACACAGAGCAGTCGATATGGGCAGAATCACCCACAAGGAGACAAACTCATGTGAAGTTTTGGGAGCTACCGTTCACTTATTTGAGGTGCTTGAAAAAACGATGAAACAGCGCAGGCCTCCACTCTCGGGACCCGACTTAACTGTCCAGTGAGACCCGTAGCAGTGCATCGATCAGACGGGAAGTTAAGAAGCTCCGCAACTGCACCTAACGAGGTCAGAGCCGGTGTACAGATAACCGGCACTATATTAGAAGTGACGTGACAGGCCTCATAGAAAACGGGCACTACACACACAGCTGCCGATCATAAACAGCTTCAGGGCAGAATTGCGCCACATGAGTAGCCACGCTAATATGCAGCAGGGGCACAACAATATATAAATATGTGGGCTCCTGAAATATAACAGTGGGCAAAAACTTAGTTCTACAACTTTTGGGAGTTCACTGTGTAGCATGGCATAATACAGGCCTTATAAAACATATCAAGCAGGTTGTGCAGCATGGCGGACTTTTGATACTGCATCCTCTATCATGCTGCATTATTGATGGCCTCAGCAAACCTTACGTTAAAGTCTGGGAAAACAGGAAAACTCTGATGATGATATAAAGTACAACACAGCACCAAGTAATAGATGTAACCTTCATTTTTTCCTTCCTTTTCAAACAAGCTTCTACTGCTATGAGAGGATAAGGGGCACACTAAGATTACTAATAAAGACTCTGAACATAAATCCACATATACATTGAGAGACACAGTTTCGAGCCAATTTCAGCACAAGATACAAGTATGTCCTCTAAAAAGCCTAACAGAAAGGGGAGTGGCCCTAAACAGAGAAGCCATATAACACCCCCAGTTAATAGCTTCTTCAAAACTTTGGAAGCCAAATCAACAGCCATCACTGCCACAGAAGATCACAACCCTACCACAGCATGTTTCTCCTCTGAGTCAGACTCAGAAACCTTAGTGGATACCATAACAGTGCCTAAAGCTTTATTTCAGTCACTTCCAAGACTGTTCTACCCTAGTGTCACAAGTTAAACAATGCATTAAAGATGAAATAAGTGACCTTAAAAAAGAAATGTCAGAAATAGGCCATAGGGTAGAAGCAGTGGAAAACACCCAAGACACACGCTACAGCAATAACAGAATTGCATAATATCATACATAAGCAGAACAACGTGATTCAAGATCTGGAAGAAAAAATGGATAATGCAGAAAACAGGAGTAGGAGGCACAACATTAGAATCAGGAGCATCCCTGAGACTATTCCAACCTCTGACCTGGAGCAATACTTGCAGGATCTTTTCAGCTTCCTCAAACATACAGAATCACCATCCAAATTTGAAATAGACAGGGCACACAGGGCCCTCCGCCCTAAACCTATGGATTCACAGTCTCCCAGGGATGTGATTGTTCGCATCACGAAGTTTCAGGTTAAGGAGGATATAATGAGACTTGCCTGTGAACAACAACCTGTCAAGTATGAGAATGCAGACATCCAACTATATGCGGATCTCTCACAGAGAATTCTTGCTAAGCGGAGGGAGCTTAGGCCTTTCACTCTGCTTCTCAGGAAAATTAACATTCCTTATAGATGGGGATTACCCTTTCATCTAATAATCATCTGGAAAGGTTGGCGCTTCATATGCTCTTCAACATGAGATATTCTTAAGGTTTGCAAAGACTTGGATATTCCTCCTCCAGAAGTGGAAAAAACTCATGAAGCACAGGATCGGCAAAGCACAGGAGTCAGCGGAGCCCCACTGCCCCAAAGGAAAGAATGGCAGGAAGTGCAACAAAGAAAGACTTGCAGACAAAACACAGACAACCAAAACCCTGTGTCCAAGAAAGGCTGATCCTAGTCTGGTCAGGACGTATCCTTTCTTATATTTACTTCTATTTTTTTTCTTACAGGAGAAACACTTGGAGGTTCCTTTCAAGATAATGCCCATTTTATGCTGTTCAGATTATTGTTACCATATTACAATAGGCTAGTCATATGCCATGTTTTTCTGTTTTTGCTAACAAAGGTTATTATTGTTACTAAGTTTTCTTACAGGTTCAGGGTCATAGACCCATACAGACTCTTTACTCTGTCTATAAGTAATTGTATTTATATTCTGTTTTCTCTAGAAATACAAACGTTCTCAGCCAGATGGGAGAACAAATCTCCCTAGTTTAGACATGTTGTTCTTATCTTTTCCTGTTACAGGGTTTGGAAAATGTATTAAAGGTTTGTTTATTGTAATTTTGATTGTTTTTAGTCAAGTGTGATCGTATTTCATCCCAGGGAAGCGTGGGAAGTTGACAAAATTTGCAAAAATAGTTCCTCACAAAAAGGGTAACCATGAGTAAGGACACTCAACAGGATTTAGATATTATTACACAAAACACAAAGGGGCTAAATTGTCCTAGCAAACGTAGAATGGTCATATTAGATTTACAAAGGAAGGGTGGCCATATTCGTATGCTTCAAGAAACACAGTTTAAAAATAAACATATACCTAGGTTCTTTTCCTCACATTATCCACAGCACTACCACAGTTCCAATCCCTCTAAAAAAGTCAATGAAGTTAGCATATTAATACACAAGTCCATCTCATTCACTAAGATCCATGTGGAACAGGACAGGGAAGGGAGATTCTTATGCTTTACTGGTCTTCTCTTCGGTAAGCCAATTACATTAGTTAATGTATATGCCCCTAACCAGCTCCAAAACAAATTCATTAACTCTATCACTAACTCTATCATTGCCCATACTAAAGGCCTCTTGATTATGGCGGGCGACCTGAATGTGCCTCTTAATCCCCGATAAATTGCACTAACCCGGACACATTAAA
The DNA here is from genome assembly GCF_027579735.1 of Bombina bombina. NCBI lineage: Eukaryota > Metazoa > Chordata > Amphibia > Anura > Bombinatoridae > Bombina > Bombina bombina. The sequence goes on along the minus strand of NC_069503.1, from coordinate 176,804,923 downwards.
TCCTACTTCTCTTTAAATGACACCTCTGATGTTAATGCAACAACACTTTGGGAGGCCCATAAATGCACAATTAGGGGTGAACTTATCAAGGCCAAAGCCTTCATAACTAAAAAAAAGGAGGGAAGATTTTGTTTCATTAGCCAAAGAAATATCCAATCTAGACTGTTTACACAAAAACTTCCCGGATGATGCACAAATCCTAGAAAATCTCAACACTAAAAGAGACCAATTAAATAGAATCCTTCAGATAAACACCCAAAGACAATTACTTTCCTTCCAGCAGACGTTTTATCGGGAAGGAAACAAATCTGGAAAGTGGTTAGCGAGAAACAGGCAACAACACACATATATTCACTTGGTTAAAAACAAATCAGGTAAACATATAGAGGACACCTATAAAATCGCTGAAGAATTCAAAGTCTTTTATTACCAAACATATAACTTGTTTCCTGGTAGGGACACCCAGACTCACCTCTATAAATGTCAACAGTACTTAAACCAAGTACAAGTTCCACAATTAAATGCGGAACATAGGGGGATCCTAGATCAACCTTTCAGCACCAAGGAGGTGCTAGAAGCAATAAACACTTTAAAGCCAAATAAGGTGCCAGGTCCAGATGGATTCTCTGGCCTTTATTATAACATTTTCTCAAAATATCTTGCCCCATATTTAACCTCCCTATTCAACTCCATTTCAGATGGTCTTGTGTTTCCAGATACCATGCTCCAGGCATACATTACGGTCCTAGAAAAACAGGTAAAACCCCAGATAAACCGGCCAACTTCAGACCAATTTCTTTGCTCAATACTGATCTGAAATTGTATGCCAAAATCCTAGCTTCTCGAATAAATAACATCCTTCCACAGTGAATTCCCCAAGACCAGGCTGGTTTTGTGCCTGCCAGGGAGGTAAAAGATAATACTGTTAAAGTTCTTAATCTTATTGACTATGTCTCCACGACAGATATCCCGGCCCTATTCCTCTCCACTGATGCCGAAAAGGCATTTGACCGACAAGACTAGACATACTTACAAGCGACTCTTCGACAGTTCAAATTCCCCACTTCGTTCATACAAAAAATAATGGCCTTATATGCTAATCCAACGGCACAAGTTAGGGTAAACGGGACGTTATCTGACGCTTTTGAAATCAGGAATGTGTCCAGACAGGGGTGCCCCCTATCTCCTTTACTATTTATTTTATATTTAGAGCCCCGTGCAGTTAAGATTAGGGCAAATTCTCATATTCAAGGCATACAGGTAGGACATAAACATCACAAATTAGCTATTTACGCTGATGACCTCTTACTGATACTGATTGACCCTCTTAACTCTATTGCCCATGCCATGACAGAACTAACCACCTTTGGGAAGGTCTCCAACTTTTCGGTCAACATGTTAAAATCCGAATTCTTACCGGTTAATGTATTGCAGCAGACCCTAGAGGACATTAGGGAACAATGCCCCCTCCAAGTACAGACTAAATAACTCAAATACTTAGGCACTTATCTAACCCCAAATAGACCATCTATGCGTAAGTGTAATTACGGGGAGCTGATTAACGAATTTCAATCCCTGACCTCCTCCTGGTAATTAAAAAACATTTCATGGTTGGGTAGGATTCAAGCAGCTAAAATGGTTTTGCTACCCAAAGCACTGTACATACTTCAGACTGTCCCCATTCAGAATATCTCCAAAGAGATAGATACCTTACAAAAGATAATGAACGATTACATTTGGCGTCGTAGACCACCACGCATTAATAAAAGCACTATTTATAAATGACCAACTCAGGGAGGCCTGGGTGTCCCCCACCTTAGTTCATATAAGCTAGCGATATCTCTTCAAAGAGTCCTAGATTGGTGTGGACATGAGGGAGAAAAGTCCAAAGGGTGGGTGCAGATAGAAACATTTTTAGCAGGTACAAATCATTTGTGTAATAGGTGTTGGAACTCACTTGCTCTTAAAAATCCAACAACTCCAAACAAATCCTACATAACCAATGAAACATGGAAGGACTGGCGGTTTGTTCTTAAATCATTTAAAAAAATCTCGACAAAGCATTCCCCGCTTACGAACCTATTATTAAACCCCGAATTCCCCCCAGGCCCCAAAGTGGAGAACAGCAGGGATCCCTCGTTCTCATCTCTAATCCAGATCCATACTCTATTATACAACAACAAATTTAAAACGAAATAGCAAATCGATTCCAGCTCTCTCCCTTTCTTCGCCTCATGGTTTAACTATCATCAAGTAAGACATTTTATCTTCTCACATAGACGTAAGGATGACTTTCTGCGTCCTCTCACACAGTTTGAACAAGCATGCCTGAACGGCTCAAAATCTCATAAAACGATTTCTACTTTATACAAATTAGTATTAGATAGTAGATTTCCAAATCTACCTTCTTATACGATAAGTTGGGATAGGGAAATAACCCCAAATACATCGCCTAAAGAATGGCTCATTAGATTTAGAAGACTAGCTCACTCAGCACACTCCTCAGACGCAAAAGAAACAAATATTAAAATTTGCATGAGGTGGTATCTGACCCCTGCAAAAATTAAGCATATATATAAAAAAAGCTCATGCGAATGCTGGAGAGGATGCAAACATGTGGGGCATATGAGGCACATCTGGTGGGAGTGCACTCCTATAAATTAATTTTGGCTTGAGATCTTCAAAGAAATGAATCTTGTATTATACACACAATTGAGCCCAAATCCGGAGTTGATTCTCCTTCAAGAGGCCCCTTAGATAGCATCTAATATACGTAGATAACAGCCTGATGAAACGGCTCTGTGTAGCCGAGAAACGCGTTGCTTTTATGCATTGTTTTTAAACTTTTTAAAATAAATTGGTTTAAGTAACTTTGCTGGAGTTTGCTCCTTCCTCTATCCAGTTTGTTGGCTTGTGTGAATCAAACTCTCGGTATTCGGGAGAGCCATACACAGTATATCCCTATCTCCTACCCTTCTGCCAGTGTTCGGAATCGGCATACGAAGAGGGAGGTGTGTTAGCATCCAGCGTTCCTGATTGGCCACACGGAACTTGGTCCGGCTCGAGGATTGGTTGTTGCCGTTGTGAGTCTTCCGGGCGACGCTGAGGTCCCGGCCCGCTTGGTTAGGCACGTTCAAGTGCCGCCCTGCTTGTGAGTACCCTTTTTTCTCATACTTACTTGTCAGGGTTCTTTACGTTATCACCCTATTGGCGCCTTCCTGTTTCCCCACTACTAATATACGTAGACAACTATTTCAAATTATGTTAAATGCAGCAAAACAAATTATCCTCAGGTACTGGAAATCCACCAAAATACCCACCATCAGTGAATGGAGGAGACTAGTTAATTCAGACCTCACATAAGAAAGATTTCACTACCTTCAAATAGGCAATTTAGATTTTTTTGATGATATGCTCCTTCTATGGGAGTCCTTCAAGTACAAGGTCAATCAGTAGGTTGGGGGTAAATGAGGGTATGTTAGATATACTATACAAAAACTTTCACCTTTCTCCAACTCCACTTCCATTTACGGTATTATATAGGTTCAGATGGAAAATTCAATCTGCTCTTGAGTACACTTGGTTTCTTTATTTCTTATTGATTTCAAGTATCTATATTTTTTAGTTTCGGTTTTACTTATTTTTCTTTATTCTCAGGTTTTATTCCATAAAACGTTATGTGTATGCTACTTTCAATAGTGTATTCCAATTCAGGCACAATGTACATGTATTAACGATAGACGCTGTGATGTTCACAATGAAATCTTGTATACCAGGATTTAGGCACCCAGGTGAACTTTAAGAGCTTTCTACTGTGAGGGATTGCCTAGGTCCTTAGCATGAATGTGAAGTTTTTTTTTTTTTTTCTGTACCACAAAGACTGCCTTCTTTTGAGATGAAAGTCTCTGATATTATCCAAAACTGCTGTGTATCCCTTAAAAGTATTCAGAGCAATGTATATGTGCCTTTGTACAATGTTTGTTGTGTGAAAATTGAAATAAAAAGAATATATATAAAAAAAAACAGAATTTATGTTTACCTGATAAATTACTTTCTCCAACGGTGTGTCCGGTCCACGGCGTCATCCTTACTTGTGGGATATTCTCTTCCCCAACAGGAAATGGCAAAGAGCCCAGCAAAGCTGGTCACATGATCCCTCCTAGGCTCCGCCTACCCCAGTCATTCGACCGACGTTAAGGAGGAATATTTGCATAGGAGAAACCATATGGTACCGTGGTGACTGTAGTTAAAGAAAATAAATTATCAGACCTGATTAAAAAAACCAGGGCGGGCCGTGGACCGGACACACCGTTGGAGAAAGTAATTTATCAGGTAAACATAAATTCTGTTTTCTCCAACATAGGTGTGTCCGGTCCACGGCGTCATCCTTACTTGTGGGAACCAATACCAAAGCTTTAGGACACGGATGAAGGGAGGGAGCAAATCAGGTCACCTAAATGGAAGGCACCACGGCTTGCAAAACCTTTCTCCCAAAAATAGCCTCAGAAGAAGCAAAAGTATCAAACTTGTAAAATTTGGTAAAAGTGTGCAGTGAAGACCAAGTCGCTGCCCTACATATCTGATCAACAGAAGCCTCGTTCTTGAAGGCCCATGTGGAAGCCACAGCCCTAGTGGAATGAGCCGTGATTCTTTCGGGAGGCTGCCGTCCGGCAGTCTCGTAAGCCAATCTGATGATGCTTTTAATCCAAAAAGAGAGAGAGGTAGAAGTTGCTTTTTGACCTCTCCTTTTACCGGAATAAACAACAAACAAGGAAGATGTTTGTCTAAAATCCTTTGTAGCATCTAAATAGAATTTTAGAGCGCGAACAACATCCAAATTGTGCAACAAACGTTCCTTCTTTGAAACTGGTTTCGGACACAGAGAAGGTACGATAATCTCCTGGTTAATGTTTTTGTTAGAAACAACTTTTGGAAGAAAACCAGGTTTAGTACGTAAAACCACCTTATCTGCATGGAACACCAGATAAGGAGGAGAACACTGCAGAGCAGATAATTCTGAAACTCTTCTAGCAGAAGAAATTGCAACTAAAAACAAAACTTTCCAAGATAATAACTTAATATCAACGGAATGTAAGGGTTCAAACGGAACCCCCTGAAGAACTGAAAGAACTAAGTTGAGACTCCAAGGAGGAGTCAAAGGTTTGTAAACAGGCTTAATTCTAACCAGAGCCTGAACAAAGGCTTGAACATCTGGCACAGCTGCCAGCTTTTTGTGAAGTAACACAGACAAGGCAGAAATCTGTCCCTTCAGGGAACTAGCAGATAATCCTTTTTCCAATCCTTCTTGAAGGAAGGATAGAATCTTAGGAATCTTAACCTTGTCCCAAGGGAATCCTTTAGATTCACACCAACAGATATATTTTTTCCAAATTTTGTGGTAAATCTTTCTAGTTACAGGCTTTCTGGCCTGAACAAGAGTATCGATAACAGAATCTGAGAACCCTCGCTTCGATAAGATCAAGCGTTCAATCTCCAAGCAGTCAGCTGGAGTGAAACCAGATTCGGATGTTCGAACGGACCCTGAACAAGAAGGTCTCGTCTCAAAGGTAGCTTCCAAGGTGGAGCCGATGACATATTCACCAGATCTGCATACCAAGTCCTGCGTGGCCACGCAGGAGCTATCAAGATCACCGACGCCCTCTCCTGATTGATCCTGGCTACCAGCCTGGGGATGAGAGGAAACGGCGGGAACACATAAGCTAGTTTGAAGGTCCAAGGTGCTACTAGTGCATCCACTAGAGCCGCCTTGGGATCCCTGGATCTGGACCCGTAGCAAGGAACTTTGAAGTTCTGACGAGAGGCCATCAGATCCATGTCTGGAATGCCCCACAGCTGAGTGAATTGGGCAAAGATTTCCGGATGGAGTTCCCACTCCCCCGGATGCAATGTCTGACGACTCAGAAAATCCGCTTCCCAATTTTCCACTCCTGGGATGTGGATAGCAGACAGGTGGCAGGAGTGAGACTCCGCCCATAGAATGATTTTGGTCACTTCTTCCATCGCTAGGGAACTCCTTGTTCCCCCCTGATGGTTGATGTACGCAACAGTTGTCATGTTGTCTGATTGAAACCGTATGAACTTGGCCCTCGCTAGCTGAGGCCAAGCCTTGAGAGCATTGAATATCGCTCTCAGTTCCAGAATATTTATCGGTAGAAGAGATTCTTCCCGAGACCAAAGACCCTGAGCTTTCAGGGATCCCCAGACCGCGCCCCAGCCCATCAGACTGGCGTCGGTCGTGACGATGACCCACTCCGGTCTGCGGAATGTCATCCCTTGTGACAGGTTGTCCAGGGACAGCCACCAACGGAGTGAGTCTCTGGTCCTCTGATTTACTTGTATCTTCGGAGACAAGTCTGTATAGTCCCCATTCCACTGACTGAGCATGCACAGTTGTAATGGTCTTAGATGAATGCGCGCAAAAGGAACTATGTCCATTGCCGCTACCATCAAACCGATCACTTCCATGCACTGCGCTATGGAAGGAAGAGGAACGGAATGAAGTATCCGACAAGAGTCTAGAAGTTTTGTTTTTCTGGCCTCTGTCAGAAAAATCCTCATTTCTAAGGAGTCTATTATTGTTCCCAAGAAGGGAACCCTTGTTGACGGAGATAGAGAACTCTTTTCCACGTTCACTTTCCATCCGTGAGATCTGAGAAAGGCCAGGACAATGTCCGTGTGAGCCTTTGCTTGAGGAAGGGACGACGCTTGAATCAGAATGTCATCCAAGTAAGGTACTACAGCAATGCCCCTTGGTCTTAGCACAGCTAGAAGGGACCCTAGTACCTTTGTGAAAATCCTTGGAGCAGTGGCTAATCCGAAAGGAAGCGCCACAAACTGGTAATGCTTGTCCAGGAATGCGAACCTTAGGAACCGATGATGTTCCTTGTGGATAGGAATATGTAGATACGCATCCTTTAAATCCACTGTGGTCATGAATTGACCTTCCTGGATGGAAGGAAGAATAGTTCGAATGGTTTCCATCTTGAACGATGGAACCTTGAGAAACTTGTTTAAGATCTTGAGATCTAAGATTGGTCTGAACGTTCCCTCTTTTTTGGGAACTATGAACAGATTGGAGTAGAACCCCATCCCTTGTTCTCTTAATGGAACAGGATGAATCACTCCCATTTTTAACAGGTCTTCTACACAATGTAAGAATGCCTGTCTTTTTATGTGGTCTGAAGACAACTGAGACCTGTGGAACCTCCCCCTTGGGGGAAGCCCCTTGAATTCCAGAAGATAACCTTGGGAGACTATTTCTAGCGCCCAAGGATCCAGAACATCTCTTGCCCAAGCCTGAGCGAAGAGAGAGAGTCTGCCCCCCACCAGATCCGGTCCCGGATCGGGGGCCAACATTTCATGCTGTCTTGGTAGCAGTGGCAGGTTTCTTGGCCTGCTTTCCCTTGTTCCAGCCTTGCATTGGTCTCCAAGCTGGCTTGGCTTGAGAAGTATTACCCTCTTGCTTAGAGGACGTAGCACTTTGGGCTGGTCCATTTCTACGAAAGGGACGAAAATTAGGTTTATTTTTTGCCTTGAAAGGCCGATCCTGAGGAAGGGCGTGGCCCTTACCCCCAGTGATATCAGAGATAATCTCTTTCAAGTCAGGGCCAAACAGCGTTTTCCCCTTGAAAGGAATGTTAAGTAGCTTGTTCTTGGAAGACGCATCAGCTGACCAAGATTTCAACCAAAGCGCTCTGCGCGCCACAATAGCAAACCCAGAATTCTTAGCCGCTAACCTAGCCAATTGCAAAGTGGCGTCTAGGGTGAAAGAATTAGCCAATTTGAGAGCGTTGATTCTGTCCATAATCTCCTCATAAGGAGGAGAATCACTATCGACCGCCTTTATCAGCTCATCGAACCAGAAACATGCGGCTGTAGCTACAGGGACAACGCATGAAATTGGTTGTAGAAGGTAACCCTGCTGAACAAACATCTTTTTAAGTAAACCTTCTAATTTTTTATCCATAGGATCTTTGAAAGCACAACTATCCTCTATGGGTATAGTGGTGCGTTTGTTTAAAGTGGAAACCGCTCCCTCGACCTTGGGGACTGTCTGCCATAAGTCCTTTCTGGGGTCGACCATAGGAAACAATTTTTTAAATATGGGGGGAGGGACGAAAGGAATACCGGGCCTTTCCCATTCTTTATTAACAATGTCCGCCACCCGCTTGGGTATAGGAAAAGCTTCTGGGAGCCCCGGGACCTCTAGGAACTTGTCCATTTTACATAGTTTCTCTGGGATGACCAACTTGTCACAATCATCCAGAGTGGATAATACCTCCTTAAGCAGAATGCGGAGATGTTCCAACTTAAATTTAAACGTAATCACATCAGGTTCAGCTTGTTGAGAAATGTTCCCTGAATCAGTAATTTCTCCCTCAGACAAAACCTCCCTGGCCCCATCAGACTGGGTTAGGGGCCCTTCAGAACCATTATTATCAGCGTCGTCATGCTCTTCAGTATCTAAAACAGAGCAGTCGCGCTTACGCTGATAAGTGTTCATTTTGGCTAAAATGTTTTTGACAGAATTATCCATTACAGCCGTTAATTGTTGCATAGTAAGGAGTATTGGCGCGCTAGATGTACTAGGGGCCTCCTGAGTGGGCAAGACTCGTGTAGACGAAGGAGGGAATGATGCAGTACCATGCTTACTCCCCTCACTTGAGGAATCATCTTGGGCATCATTGTCATTGTCACATAAATCACATTTATTTAAATGAATAGGAATTCTGGCTTCCCCACATTCAGAACACAGTCTATCTGGTAGTTCAGACATGTTAAACAGGCATAAACTTGATAACAAAGTACAAAAAACGTTTAAAATAAAACCGTTACTGTCACTTTAAATTTTAAACTGAACACACTTTATTACTGCAATTGCGAAAAAACATGAAGGAATTGTTCAAAATTCACCAAATTTTCACCACATTGTCTTAAAGCCTTAAAAGTATTGCACACCAAATTTGGAAGCTTTAACCCTTAAAATAACGGAACCGGAGCCGTTTTTAACTTTAACCCCTTTACAGTCCCTGGTATCTGCTTTGCTGAGACCCAACCAAGCCCAAAGGGGAATACGATACCAAATGACGCCTTCAGAAAGTCTTTTCTAAGTATCAGAGCTCCTCTCACATGCGACTGCATGTCATGCCTCTCAAAAACAAGTGCGCAACACCGGCGCGAAAATGAGGCTCTGCCTATGATTTGGGAAAGCCCCTAAAGAATAAGGTGTCTAAAACAGTGCCTGCCGATATTATTATATCAAAATACCCAGAATAAATGATTCCTCAAGGCTAAATATGTGTTAATAATGAATCGATTTAGCCCAGAAAAAGTCTACAGTCTTAATAAGCCCTTGTGAAGCCCTTATTTACGATCTTAATAAACATGGCTTACCGGATCCCATAGGGAAAATGACAGCTTCCAGCATTACATCGTCTTGTTAGAATGTGTCATACCTCAAGCAGCAAGAGACTGCTCACTGTTCCCCCAACTGAAGTTAATTGCTCTCAACAGTCCTGTGTGGAACAGCCATGGATTTTAGTGACGGTTGCTAAAATCATTTTCCTCATACAAACAGAAATCTTCATCTCTTTTCTGTTTCTGAGTAAATAGTACATACCAGCACTATTTCAAAATAACAAACTCTTGATTGAATAATAAAAACTACAGTTAAACACTAAAAAACTCTAAGCCATCTCCGTGGAGATGTTGCCTGTACAACGGCAAAGAGAATGACTGGGGTAGGCGGAGCCTAGGAGGGATCATGTGACCAGCTTTGCTGGGCTCTTTGCCATTTCCTGTTGGGGAAGAGAATATCCCACAAGTAAGGATGACGCCGTGGACCGGACACACCTATGTTGGAGAAATATATATTTACTGTTTATTAAAAACACGTTTACTGTCTTTAATTAAAAGGGAATCAGTAATACCATTTGTATTAGTTAGGGACAGTTTGTTATGATATTTTATGTTTGTTTTAGTACAGTATCCCACAAAAGTGAGTACACCCCTCACATTTTTGTAAATATGTTATTATAACTTTCCATGTGACAACACTGAAGAAATGACACTTTGCTACAATGTACAGTGGTGAGTGTACAGCCTATATAACAGTGTACATTTGCTGTCCCCTCAAAATAACTCAACACACAGCCAATAATGTCTAAACCGTTGGCAACAAAAGTGAGTACGCTCCTAAGTGGAAATGTCCAAATTGGGCCCAAAGTGTAAATATTTTGTCTGGCTACCATTATTTTCCAGCACTGCCTTAACCCTCTTGGGCATGGAGTTCACCAGAGCTTTACAGGTTGCCACTGGAGTCCTCTTCCACTTCTCCATGACGACATCACAGAGCTGATGGATGTTAGAGACCTTGCGCTCCACCACCTTCCATTTCAGGATGCCCCACAGATGGCTCAATAGGGCTTAGGTCTGAAGACATGCTTGGCCAGTACATCACCTTTACTCTCAGCTTCTTTAGCAAGGCAGTGTTCGTCTTTGAGGTGTGTTTGGGGTCGTTATGTTGGAATACTGCCTTGCGGCCCAGTCTCCGAAGGGAGGGGATCATGTTCTGCTTGAGTATGTCACAGTACATGTTGGCATTCAGGGTTACCTAAATGAACTGTAGCTCCCCAGTGCCGGCAGCACACATGCAGGCCCAGACCATGACAATCCCACCACCATGCTTGACTGTAGGCAAGACACACTTCTCTTTGTACTCCTCACCTGGTTGCCGCCACACACGTTTGACACCATCTCAACCAAATAAGTTTATCTTGGTCTCATCGGACCACAGGACATGGTTCCAGTAATCCATGTCCTTAGTCTGCTTGTCTTCAGCAAATTGTTTGCGGACTTTCTTGTGCATCATCTTTAGAAGAGGCTTCCTTCTGGGACGACAGCCATGCACCAATTTGATGCAGTGTGCGAGCACGTGCACTCAACTTCTTTGGTCGACCATGGCAAGGCCTGTTCTGAGTGGAACCTGTCCTGTGAAACCACTGTATGGTCTTGCCCACCGTGCTGCAGCTCAGTTTCAGGGTCTTTGCAATCTTCTTATAGCCTAGGCCATCTTTATGTAGTTCTTTGCCATGAGGTGCCATGTTGAACTTCCAGTGACCAGTATGAGAGAGTGTGAGAGGGATAACACCAAATTTAACACACCTGCTCTCCATTCACACCTGAGACTTTGTAACACTAACGAGTCACATGACACAGGAGAGGGAAAATGGCTAATTGGGCCCAATTTGGACATTTCCACTTAGGGGTGTACACAATTTTGTTGCCAACGGTTTAGACATTAATGGCTGTGTGTTGAGTTATACTGAGGGGGCAGCAAATGTACACTCACTACTTAACACTGAACAAATGACACTTGACAAATGACGCTACAATGTAGTCACATGAAAAACATAATTTATGCTTACCAGATAAATTCCTTTCTTTCCGATTAGGAAGAGTCCACTGCTTCATTCCTTACTGTTAGGAAATACAACACCTGGCCACCAGGAGGAGGCAGACACCCCAGCCAAACGCTTAAATATTCCTCCCACTTCCTCATTACCCCAGTTATTTTGCCGAGGGAACAAGGAAAAGTAGGAGAAACTCTCCCTATCCGGAATGAAAGGAATTTATCTGGTAAGCATAAGTTATGTTTTCCTTCCTAAGATAGGGAGAGTCCACGGCTTCATTCCTTACTGTTGGGAAAACTATACCCAAGCTCTAGAGGACATCAAACTTGTAAAATTTTGAAAAAAGTATGTAAGTAGGACCATGTAGCTTCCTTACAAATCTGATCCATAGAGACCTCGTTCTTAAAGGCCCAAGAGGAAACCACTGCTCTAGTGGAATGAGCCGTTATCCTATCAGGAGGACGATGTCCCGCTGTCTAAGAGGATGACTCTCCTTAACCAAAAAGATAGGGAAGTCGAAGTAGCCTTCTGCCCCTTTCCCGAATAGACAACAAAGAGGAAGATTGTCTAAACTCCTTAGTAGCCTGAAGATAGAACTTCAAGGTGCGAACCACATCCAAATTGTGAAGTAAGCGTTCCTTCCATGAAGAAGGATTAGGACACAAAGAAGGAACCACAATCTCCTGATTGATATTGCGATCTGACACAACCTTAGGAAGAAAACCTAATTTAGTACGTAAAAGTTTCTTATCTGCATGAAAAACCAGATAAGGGGGCTCACATTGCAAAGCAGAGATTTCAGAAACTCTGTGCACAGAGGCAATAGCCAATAAAAAGAGAACCTTCCAAGATAACAATTTAATGTCAACGGAATGCAGAGGTTCAAACGGAACCTGTTGCAAAACCCGAAGAACAAGATTTAGGCTCCAAGGAGGAGCCTCAGATCTAAACACAGGTCAGATCCTAATCAGAGCCTTAACAAAGGACTGCACGCCTGGAAGCTCAGTCAGTCTCTTGTGCAATAAAACCGACAGTGCCGAAATCTGTCCCCTCAGGGAACTAGCAGAAAAGCCCTTCTTCAGCCCATCCTGGAGAAAAGATAAGATCCTGGCAACTTTAACTCTGTGCCAGGAAAAACCACTCTCTTCACACCAGAATAAGTAGGTCCTCCACACCTTGTGGTAGATACGCAGAGTAATTGGTTTACGAGTTTGAATAAGAGTATCAATGACACTCTCAGAAAAACCTCTTTTGGCTAAGACCAAGCGTTTAATATCCACGCAGTCAGCCTCAGAGAATCTAGATTTTGATGAACAAATGGACCTTGTATAAACAGGTCTCTGCGACAAGGTAACTTCCATGGAGAAGATGAGGACATCCACACTAGATCCACAATCCGCGTCCTTCGCGGCCACGATGGAGCAATCAGGATTATTGATAGCCGCTCCTGCTTGATGCAGGCCACCACTCGAAGAAGAGGCAGTAATGGAGGAAAAAGATATATGTTTGAACCTCCAGGGCACTGCTAGTGCATCTATTTGATCCGCTTAGGGATCCCTTGACCTTAACCCGTACCTGGGTAGCTTGGTATTGAGACGGGATGCCATGAGATCTATTTCTGGCATCCCCCACTTGCATATCTCTGCAAACACCTTGGGATGGAGAGACCATTCCCCTGGATAGAAGGATTGCCTGCTGAGAAAATCCGCCTCCCAGTTGTCTACACCCGGAATATGTATCGCTGACAGTGAACAGCAGAATCTGAGATACTTCCTTTATCACCAAGGAACTTCTTCTTCCCCCCACCGAGGTTATATTGTCTGATTGGAATCTGATAAATTGGGATGAACCCAGAAGTGGCCAAGCCTTCAAGGCCTTGAAGATTGTCCATAGTTCAAAAATATTGATCGGGAGGGAGGACTCCTCCTGAGTCCACAAACCCTGTGCCTTCCTGGCACCCCAAACCGTTCCCCATCCGGATAGGCTTGCGTCCGTAATCACAATCTCCCAGGATGGTCTTAAAAAGCAAGTCCCTCGGGACAGATTATCTGGACAGAGCCACCAAGAGAGCGATTCTCTCGACCGGCTATAAAAGGTACTATTAATAATCCATCTAGGCAGTACGCTAGAATAGTTAACGATAACTATTCTAGCGTACTGCCTAGATGGATTATTAATAGTACCTTTTACAAGTAAATTATTAATACAAAAATATCACTAAATAAAAGTGCTGTTACATTGGATCTAATAGACACACATAGTCATCCTATGATTAATATACCTAAATTGAATTTACCTGTGTTTCAATAAAGTATCTATTTTTTATGCAAGCATTCCCCTAGAAGAGATTACATTATTCCAATTATAAGTCACTTCTGATATTAATCTACACACATTGACGTCTCCATCTTGAAGGAAGGGACACTGAGAAATTTGTTTAAGCACTTTAGGTCCAGAATTGGGCGGAAAGTTCCCTCCTTCTTTGGGACCATGAAAAGGTTTGAATAAAACCCCAAACCTCTTTCTTTGATAGGCACCGGGACAACAACTCCTAAGGAGGATAGATCCCAACGCACCATAGAGAGGCATCGCTCTTTTCTGGTCTGGTAGACAGATTCGAGAGAAGGAATCTGCCCCTTGGCGGATGAGATTTGAAGCCTCTCTTGTATCACTGAGATACCACCTCCTGGACCAACAGATCCTGTACGTTCTTGAACCAGGCGTCTGAAAAAAGAGACAGTCTGCCCCCTACACAATCTGATCCTGAATCAGGGGCCGGCCTTTCATGCTGATTTGTTTTGGCGGGCTTCTTATTCTGCTTGGATTTATTCCAGGACTGAGCTGGCTTCCAAGTACTCTTGGGTTGCTCGGGATTAGAGGAGGATTGTTGTTGTTGGGATTTGTCAGAATGAGAACGAAAATTAGAAGATTGTCATCCCTTAGACGTGTTCTTCTTATCTTGTGGTAGGAAGTCACCCTTGCCTCCGGTAACCTTAGAAATAAGGAAGTCCAGGCCTGGACCAAATAAAATCTATTTTTACCTTGAAGGGAAGAGAAAGAAGTCATATCCGCAGATCAAGACTTCAACCAGAGTGCCCAGGGGGTTAGGACCGCAAAGCCAGAGGCCTTTCCATTTAGACAAATCATTTGCGCATCACAGATAAAAGAATTAGCAATTCTCAGAGCTTTAATTCTGTCTTGAATATCCTCAAGGAGAGACTCCACCTCATTGAGTTCCAACAAAGAGTTGCACCAGTAGGTAGCTGCTCCAGCAACCGCAGCCGCCGGTTGAAACAAAAATCCTGTATGTTGAAACATCTTTCTCAGAATGGTTTCCATTTTCTTATCCATCAGCTCTCTGAACGAAGAACTATCCTCAGGAGGTATAGTAGTACGTTTAGCAAGCGTAGAGATAGCACAATCCACCTTAGGAATGGAGCCCCACAAATCCAGTTGAGAGTCCGAGACAGGGAACAACTTTTTAAAAGTAGACGAGGGGGAAAAGGAAGAACCAAATCTTTACCATTCGTTCTTAATAATGTTCGCCATCTTAACTGGCACAGGAAAAGTAAAAGAAACTATCCTGTCTTCGTAAACTCTGTCTTATTTAGGTATCATAGGTTCTTCAGGCAGTGCGGCCTCTGGAACCTCTAACGTAGACAGAACCTCCTTTAATAAAAAACGCAAGTGCTCACTTTTAAATCTAAAGGAAGGTTCCTCCACAGCAGGAGGCTTAGACGCTAAGAATTCCGACCCAGAAAGTTCACCCTCTGAAGCTACAGAGATTAACTCATCATCGGATAACGGGGACATAATAGCTAAATCCGATAAATATTTAGATGACTCCGAGTCAGGAGAGCTATGTTTAACCTTTCTCTTGCTTTTGTTAGAGCGAGGTAATGTACTGAGGGCCGTAGACACCACCGTTTGTAGCTGCGCGGCAAAGTCCGCAGGAAGAAGGCCCCCTCCAGATGGAGGATTAGCTGTACTATGGGGAACTGCATGTGGAGTGGATAATGTAGCAAGGGTAGTAATCTCACGGGACGCCGAGGGACTAAGAACCTTAGCAGGCTTGTCTCCCTTCTTAGACTTAACGGTGTTAAGGCATGTGGAATATAATTGAGTGGGTGGGAAAACCACGGCCTCCTAACAATATAAACAGGTATGATTTAGTACAGAAGAAGGAGTACCTTCTAACATGTCAGAGTCCTCCATAGCTTGTTTTGTTTTTTTTTATCATAGAAAACTGCGCCTTTATAATTCCAATGGCTGGGGCACTCACCACTTCCTAGACCCAGACAGTTAACAGAGGAAACGCTCTCCTCAGGTTCAAGTCTCATAGAAATGAACATAGACCACACCCGGTCACATGGAGTGCAAGACAGTACTTCACTTGTTATTACAACTACAGCAAGTAAAAAGAGCTGTGTAACACTTTCAAAAACGAAAGTGAAACTTAAAAGTGAAACCTCTTTGTTCCAGCCAAAAACACACAGTCTATCAGCCCGGGGAAAAAAAAATCACACAAAACAGCATGTAAATAATTAATACACTGATTAATTGACCCAAACTGTTCAATAAACCCCCTTCAGAGAATATTAACCCTGGATATTATCAAGGTATAACTGTGACCCTGTTATAACGTTTTATGTGTAAAAATTTAAACAATCTTACCTCCATGATCCATGCTGTGGAACAGAACACAGCCTCTCAAGTGTGACAGTCTTATAGCAGCGCTCCTGACATAGACTTGAGTGAGAGAAAGCAGGCAGTGAAACACTGATTGCTTAGGAGCTGTTAGCAGTAGTCTGGATGGTTTCGCAGAAAAACTTTCCCTGCATCTCCAGACTCTAACTTTCATCAATACTCTCACTGAGAGGTTAACATGACTTCTTAAAACTCCAGTCTTATCTCCAAGGGCAGATACCCTTTTTTTTCTCCAAATCTTCTGACACTTCTCTGCCACCTGCTAACGTGACGAAAGGCAAAGAATAACTGGGGTAATGAGGAAGTGGGAGGGATATTTAAGCCTTTGGCTGCGGTCTTTGCCTCCTCCTGGTGGCCAGATGTTGTATTTCCCAACAGTAAGAAATGAAACCGTGGACTCTCCCTTTCTTAGGAAGGAAAGATATAATTAAATATTTACAAAAATGTTAGGGGTGTACTCACTTTTGTGGGATACTGTAAATATCAAGGAAGTGAAATACAGAACTGTGATATAGGCTCAGATTCAGTTTATCCAATGCATCCATACCCAACTATGTCAAAGGGATTACATATGTGTTTTTGGAATTTAAACACGCAATTTTCCTCAATTACAATGTTTAAAAAAATTGTAAATTTAATGTCTTTTAAACCACTGGGATAAGAAACCCTAAAACATTAGTTTTCAATAAAGTAATATAATCATAGTTCAATAATAAATAACAGACTAAGAGTCAATAAATTACAGGCCATTAATTATTTGGAATTTTTTTTTGGGATGTTCTGGCCATATTGTACACTAAGTTCCCCATACAAACAGCTTTATAAACAACCAAGTGTACTTGGCATCTTAAATACAGATGTTATCACCCTAGATGGAAAATATGTTTTGCTGTTTAAAAATTGGGAAACTTTATCTTTTTTGGACGAAGTGATGCTTGTGGCACAGATTCGGTTGGTTTTCCAAGCAAATCAAACTAACCTGAACAGCACGTTCTATGTCCCCATCAGTCTGGCTAAGAGCATCAGCAGCAGCTTGTTCCGAATAGCCCATTCCTCTCAAGATATTTATTTTATCCAGCCTCTTCCTACGTTTTTCCCTTTCTTCTTTTTTAATTTTTGCCTTTTCCTTTTTCATAAAAAAAAAATGAGACTGAATTACAAACTCATACAATGATTGAGATGTGAAAGAAAACAATACACTATTCTTGTCTTGGGGTTTTGCTACATTGCCACTACATTAAATACTACATTTATTATATACATAATGAGGTTCTTAAAACAAAAAAGATTAGCCTGAGAATAATAAACATTTTTTTAATTATATTAGTTATTTCAATTTTGAAAAATAAGAATAAAGCTTTAGTATCCCATACCTCCCAGCATTTGTGGCTATTAGGCGCACAGGAGGTTGATACGGGCCCGTCACCATTTTGTGGGTGGAGCCCTGTTGGAAGGCATCTTGGGTGCTTAGTGGGTGGGATTGTGGGTGTGTCTGGGTGGTCTGTGGGTGTGTCTGAAGTTTGTGGGTGTTTCTGGGTGTTCAATGAGAGGGGCTAATTGAAATTCTGTAGATAGAGACAAATGGCTGACTCAAAGGAATAGAGCTCAGAATCAAGGACTGTCCTCACAAATAGGGACAGTTGAGAGGTCTGGGTACCGCCATGTTGAAACCTTGGTTTTTCTTCTCTGCTGAGGCCATTTAGAGACAGCAATAAATAGGTCACTAGAGGGTGCAACCAAGTGGTAAGTCTGGCGGCTGCACTTCCCTTTTAAAAGGAATTCAAAAACCCACAATTTTTAGTATGATATTAGAAAAATGGGACAATAAATTATGAAAGTATATTGCAATTTTAACCACATACAATTAAAAATGTCATAATACAATCTCAAAGTGTTTAATGTCCTTTTAACAGAAATTTAACTTCAGTAAATAAACATATTTCCCAGTCTGGAAAAAACTAATAATATCTCATCAATCTCCATTTAGCATAGTTCTCATAATGTACTTGCACCATCTGTAATGCAATGATATTTATTGTAAATTTTAGGAGGATGTTTTCCATGTGACTATACCACTATCTATTATATTACAGACAAGTAATATAAAGCAGTATTTAATATAACATGTAATTAATCTCCATCAAGTATGAATGTATATGGGCTCTGTAACAATACTTACAGAAAGGGAATATAAACTTAGAAAGAGTACTAGAGAAGTATGCAAAATCTGAATATAGGGCAGACTTTGTGAATAATAATACATTTCTTAAAGGGACAAAGTGTAAAAAGAAAATACTCTGAAGTGTTTGAGCATCCTAATTTTCATATTACTTGCATATAACCATATGTTTAACCCCTGCAAGCACATAGTTAAAGTTAGCTGCCAGGCAGTAATGCTGAACACATCTGGTGATCCAATGATGAGATGCATATGTAATTAGCCACCAATCAACATCAAACTCCCAGCGGTGCATTGCTTACCTTCCAAAACCTTAATATCTTGTTATAAAATAACATGTTACAATACATAACAGGATTTCATCTTGAAGATTGCTTGTATTTTGCAAGGCCTGTTTTTCATTATAATGAAATGGGAGAGATATGAGATATTGATCTGAATATGCAAAAACAGCTATGATATCTGCACCTGCCATCCAATGAAAACATAGGTCTCCTAGTGACCCTGCACCTCCCTTGATCAAACATTTAGTGACTACATCATGATATCTCCCCTAGATTCCTATAATGCATAACAGGCTCCACAGAAATGCACTATAAACCAAAAGTATGCCGACACCCCTACTAATTATTGAGTCCAGATGCTTGCCACACCCATTGCTAACAGGTGCAAAAAATCCAGCATATAGTCATAAAGATTCTATAGACAAACTTTGGCAGTGAAATGGAAGTGACGTTAAATATGGCACTGTCATTAGAAGTCACCTTAGCCAGAAGTCAGTTTGTGAAATTTATGCTTTACTAAATCTGCCCCAGTCAACTGTTAGTGTCATTACTGAGAAGTGAAAGGATCTAGGAGCAACAATAGCCCAGCCACAAAGTGACCAAGAAAACTCACGGAGCAGGACTGCTGAAGCCCGTAGCACATAAATATCACCTATTACATGTTGCGTCACTCACTACTGCCTCTGCACATAAGCCTCACATCACTGCAGTCTGGAGCAGTGGAAACGGTGAGCAAGGAGAACGAGGCCCATGAAGTGCGTAACCTTAAAGATCTTTCAGCTGAATGTTCACAAACTTCCACAGACGGACACCAAAATTGTGTGGAAAGGCTTCTCAACAGTGGCTGTTATAGGGAGGGCCAACTCCGTATAAATGCCTATTGTTTTGAAATGGAATTTCAAACAAGCTCATGTAGGTGTGATGGTCAGGCATCCACATACTTTTGCCATATAGTGTATGAACCAATGAGATCTTAGAGTGGATGGGAAGATTTAAGTAATACTTTTATACATGCGTAGTATATATAGGCATATATAAATAAGTATATATCAGCAATTAAGCATCTGCAATCCAAAATATATGTATACATGTTTTAAATGCATTTAAACTGTAATTTACATTTGTATTACTCTACAATCTAGACACATATTACTCATTAGCATATTTTTCGTATCTCCTTTGCTTTGGCATATATAATTGAGTTCCTGCACAGATTTACCGATCGCTGTAAAGAATGTTGCAGTGTAATGGATCTAAAGTCTGCTTGATACAATCCCACCTATCAGAAGGTAAACTGCAGGGAAATGGGCAAAAATAAATATTAATACACTATTACATTTTTTTATGGGGAATTACATTTGAGTTTAATGTCCCTTTAAGTGACTATTACACAAGCGTACCATAAAAATACCAATTCTGCAACTTTAAAACAAAAGATCATATTAGCATGTCAAATAAATGCAATTCTTTTCAAGGATTTTCCTTGATCTGCATCACTCTGAGCTAATTTACAATTACAATGACTGTATCTTTTAACTGACGATTTCAAAGTGGGCCTTATTGGAAAGTGCTGAATTTACGCAGTTGCCAGACAACTAAAGCAGAACGCTACAGTGCCAATAATCTCATTAGCAGCAACGCTGAAAACATTAGATACGCACAGACTGCTGCCAATAACATAACATGTTAGGTGGTTGCATGGTACTTATTAGGGCAGGATCATATTGGAGCCGCTGTTGATAGTGCTAATAGTATTCAAGGAGATAAAAATCCAGGTGTCAAATTAATAAATAAATTAATAATTGTTGCATAATGGAAGCTGCTACTTAATAGCAAAACTATTCAATGACAGCTGCAAAAGGCATGTTCTTCTTAAACGGGAAGAGTCCACAGCTGCATTCATTACTTCTGGGAAATACAGAACCTGGCCACCAGGAGGAGGCAAAGACGCCCCAGTCAAAGGTTTAAATACCTCCTCCACTTCCCTCATCCCCCAGTCATTCTTTGCCTTTCGTCACAGGAGGTTGGCAGAGAAGTGAATTCGGTTTAGTCTCTTATGGGGAGTGGAGTTTTAAGTAGTCCTGTCAGCCTCTCAGTGAGAGCATGGATGAAAAGTTAGAGTCCGGAGATGCAGGGAGAGTCTTTCTGTGAAACCATCCCAACTCATATTAACAGCTCCATAGGCAATCAGCGTTGACGAGTTTCTCTGCCTGCTTTCTTTGCTCAAGTCCATGTTAGAAGCAACCCTACTATTTGTCACACATGAAGGGCCGTGTTCCTGTTCCACGGCTTAGATTCTGGTGAGATCGTTTTATTTTACTTTCTATACGTGTATGTAATGTATATGAATAAGTCAGGGTCTCAGTGGGACTCCTTTATCTTTTGGAATCATGGGTTAATATCTCCTGAGGGAGGTTATTGAACAGGGGGACTTTAATCATGTTTGTTATGTGATTCTGTCTGCTAATGTGTAGTGATGCTTGGGCTCGTGGCTATTTCGGAACATACCGGCCTTTTTTGTCAGGCTGCGCAGTCTTTATGGACTGGTGTGCTTTTCTTTGGAATGCACGGTGCACCTTGTGACCGGGCATAGTCAAGTTTCTGTTC
This sequence comes from Bombina bombina, assembly GCF_027579735.1. Taxonomy (NCBI): domain Eukaryota; kingdom Metazoa; phylum Chordata; class Amphibia; order Anura; family Bombinatoridae; genus Bombina; species Bombina bombina. Next base: position 176,783,714 of record NC_069503.1, on the reverse strand, counting down.
TCTATTTCCGTATTCCTGAGGGAATCTGTTTCGCTAGTTGTCTGGGTCATAGGAGGTGGTAAGTGCCCCAGCCATTGGGGGTGTAAGGTGCCATTTTTTATCCATAATTTCAATCACCAGTTATGGAGGATTCTGATTTTGTGGAGACAGATGTCTCTGATTCAGATTCTACTTCTTGTGAAGAATATGAAATGGCCCGGGTAATCCATGCCCATCAGTTATGTTCCGAATGCCGCTTTAGAGTGCTCTTTTCTCTTGAATCGGGGAACTTAGAGTCCATATCCTGCGGGGGGGCGCGCCCTAGATCCTTCTTTTGCTACGCAAGCAGTCCCAAATGCCGTTACCCCTTCTCCGGAAGGCGGCTTGTTTCTTCCAGAAGTTACGGAACGGTTTCACACGGCCATATCTATGGCGTTGGCGCATTTATATCTTCCTGGAAGATACTGTCCGTGTTCTGCTAACCAGGGCTCGTCGGGCGTGGGTTCGTATGCATCAGATCAGCCATCTGGGGAAGCGGTTTCCTCTGAGGCTTCAGGGGTTTAACCCTCGGGGCCGGGGTCATCAGTTGCCCCAGCGGAGGTAAGTCTTGCCTTTTGTTATAGACTGGCGTGCCTTCGTGTCCTTCTGAGGCGTGTTTTGGCAGTGCTGGAGGATTCCAATCCTAATGGGTCAATGGATCCTCTGTCTTTCGTTCCAGACGGCAAGCTGGGTTAGACACATGGGGATGTCAATATCCTTGGCGTCTCCATTTTTCTTTTTTTTTGGGGTATCTTATTCCAGTTCTGAGCTTTGGAAGAATTGGGCCTTGGTCCTGTTAGTGTGTCCATTCTTGGGAGTTCACCTGCGGGTGCTGCCTTCATTTACTTTGATCCGGTTAGGATGTATTTTATTTTATTTTGAGAAGCTCATGTCTGTTATAGTTTTTCCTTTTGGAAAACATTTCTTTTCTGGAATTTGATACTAGCGATTTTGTGGTCACTTTAGCACTTCCGCGGAAGTTTGATAATAAGTGTTAGGACATTGTTATGTCTATCGTTTGTTTTGTCTGTCCCTACAGGGATTCGACTTTTCTGTGGCCTTGGTCATTTCCGAGGTGGTCCTGGTCGGGCACTAGTTTTTCTGTTCCTTTATGTTTATATCATCCACGTGGTACCCGTTATAACTGGCTGGTCTGGTTGGGGTGCCGAGTTTGCTCACTCTGGTGAGGAGTTCGTTTTTCTTGATTTTATATGTTATAGGAGGCCTTTTGTTTCTAGACGTTAGGCTGGTCCTCGTTATTCCTTTGGGTGGGGCATCAGAGGGGATTGGGCTCAGTCCTCAATGTCCTGTTCCTGATTGTTAGTGGGGTTACCATGGTCGGATCCTGCTAAGGCTTACTCTGGGGGTTCCTGAGGTCCTTTGGCCTCGGAGCTAGAGTTCTCTTCCCGATGGGGTTGGAAGTTCAGATGACTCTTTGGATATCCGTGGTACCAGCTTGGGTAGCGATTCTCGTCTCCCTTATGGGTATTTTTTTTTTTTGGATTGTCCTTTGTGAATCCTTGGTGACTATACCTCTTCCTTATGGGGTCGAGGTTACTGTGCCACTTTTTCCCCTTCATTGGCCATCTGTTTTTCTGGAAGCTCGGGTTTTTGGCCCTTTGTTTCTCCCTAAGGTATCTCGGCTGCTTCCATATTTTTGAAAGCTCTGGAGATTGTGTTGTCTCTTTTTCCTGCGGTTGCCCCTACTAGGCGTTTAGGTTGCCTACGGCCACGCCACCCTGAATGAGCCCAATCCCGTCTGGTCTCAGGAGATAAGCAGGGTTGGGCTTGGTTAGTACTTGGAATGCTCGTTCATTCGTAAATTCCTTGAGCTGTAGGGGTTTCTGGGAGATTGATCAGGAGAGGAATTTTTGGAGACTATTAATCTTCTCGATATAGATCTCTAGGTTTTTGAGAGCTGTTCTCTTGTAAGTTTTCCTTAGTTTTTAGACTTATTGTCCCTCGAGGGGTTAAGCTCCCTGTCTCTGGAATACTTATGTGAATGTTCAGTGTCCAAGGTCCCCTAAACACGGCTGTGATTGCATAACCTATGGTGCAAGGTCTTCTCCGGATGGGGTAGCCCGTGGGTTCCTCAGGGGTTATTTATTTGAAGCTGCTCCGGATGTTCAGTTTTATGTCCCTGATCCTTGTCTTGACTGGACGTTTTTGGGGTTTTCTGTGTCCTGATCTCTTAGATGGATCTGGACGGCCCAGTTTTCCGGTTCCGGAACGTCCTCTTGTCTCTTCGGCTGGGTTTTCTTTCTTTTAACGGAGAATTTGAATTCTTCTGGCCGGCTGTAGTGGCTGGATGGTTCCTGTCAAATTGGTATTGTCCTTTTGACGTCTGTCTACAGTTTTACGCTTCATGCCCGTGGGCGGGTGCTTATGTTTGCGTTTCCCCTCCTTTTGGGGGTGGACTGGGCATACCACAGTATCCACCTGGTGCCCGGAGGTCCTTCTCTTCCTCTGTTCAGTGGGGTCCTCCCTGCCTTGTGTGCAGGATGTCATGTGACAGGTTGGATCTGGTGTCATGCCGTTTCTGACCCAGTAATGCACAAATTTACCACTATCAAGGGAAATAAAGTATACATCTAGTGAACACCTTGGTATTTTGTATCAAAAGGAAGCAAATAAAAAAAAATGAATGCATAATATGAGACTATTAACAACTGAATGAGTAAATATGGCTGGAGTGGCTCTATAATGCATCTCACATTGCTGCTATTTCCTAAGTCACCATTAAACTTCGAGGGTGTCCTTGTCAAGTGTGTCAGTCATGCCCATCCGGTGAGCCCCTAATCCCCTGCTACAGCTACCTTCTACTTGAGGCTATACTGTCCATATATCTATTATGTATTTTATATTTATTTTATGTAATTGAAAACGTTGTCATAGAGCTAGTGTCAGAATAAAAGGGACATGCGACATAACTATTTTCTGTCAAGATTTAGATAGAGCATGCAGTTTTAAACAACTTTCTAATTTTCTTTCTCTTGGTATCTTTTATTGAAAATCAGGGCTGTAAGTTCAGGGTTGTGACCGTGTCTGGAGCACTATATGGCAGCAGTTTGCAAGTATGTTATTTAGTGATTCAGACACCTACCGAGGTATCGCTTCAACAAAGAATACCATGGGAACAAACCAAATTTTATAAAAGTAGTAAAGTGGAAACGTTTATAAAACGATTTGTTCTGTCTGAATCACAAAATTTGTTTCTTTATATCCCTTTAACCCTTTGAGTGCTAAGCACTTTCCCACCTGGGTGCTAAGATTTTTTATGTTTTTTTTATTTTTTGAATAATTTTTTTTAAACCCCCAAGACTTACACTATTGGAAAGGTTAGGCGACCTTTCCAATGGTGAGTCTTGGGGGTCTGTAGCTGCTTAGATGCCTGAGATACAGGCATCTAAGCAGCATGCCCCCTGCTCCTATACTTAACATTGTTAAGTATAAATAAAGTTGCGCAGTGACATCATCACTTTAATGCGCGTGACGTCACCACGCAAAACAGGAAGCCCAGGCGATGCCTGTCACTCTACAGGCACGATCTCCGAGGATAGGAGAGGGTGGGAGTCCCCAGATCTCCCTCAAGGTGGGAGAGTGCTAGCGACGGCTCTGAACCGTCATCAGCACCAGAGTGGGAAACTCTGTGATGGCTCAGAGCCGTCATTAGCACTCAAAGGGTTAAATAATGAATTTCTGTGGTTTTTGCATGTACAGAATGGCTAAAGCATCTGGCTTGGACATAAGCTCAGCAAAAAGAAAGTGTGAACATTTCTCATTACCTCTCTTTTGGAGGCAATATGGTTTGCAGCATGCTCTACGTTCCCATCGCACGCTCTTAGAGCCAGACGAGCCTCCTGTGCTGTACAACCTAGCTGTAATAGGTTCTCGACTTTTGTTGGGTCTATAGAAAGCTCGCTGTATAAGCTCTGCGCCTGCAAAAAACAAAACATAACAAGACATGAAAGGGACATGAAACCCAAAATTTTCTTTCGTGATTTAGAAAGAGCATGGAATTGTAAACAACTTTCCAATTTACTTTTATTATCTAATTTGCTCCATTCTCTTAATATTCTTTGTTGAAAAACATATATAAATAGGCTCAGTAGCTGCTGATTGGTGGCTTCACATAGATGCCTCGTATTATTGGCTCAACCATGTGCATTGCTATTTCTTCAACAAAGGATATCTAAATAATGAAGCAAATTAGATAATAGAAGTAAATTGGAATGTTGTTTAAAATTGTGTTCTCTATCTGAATCATGAAAGAAAAGAAAATGGGTTTAATTTCCTTTTAAACTCTAAATGCTAGATAGAATGATATATTCAAAGCAAAGATTAGCCGGAGGATAATATGCAGATGTATTTCTGTAAAGTTATATTAGTTGTTTATTAAAAAAAAAAAAAAAGTGCAAAACTTTAGTGTTCATAAAGCCATGGGCGTTGTAACCTAGGTTTGTTTAGGCCAATTAGGTACATTTATAAATGAGTCACCAGAGTGTGCAACAAATGGCTGTGTGGAATAGAAGAGTGCCAAGTCTGGCGTTTGCACTTACAGTACTAACAAGGCCACATCCTTAACAACTCCCCTTAAAAAACCCACCCCCAAAATTAGCCTTGATTTAGGACTTACCCGGGCAAGTTTTACAGTTGCCTCTTTGGCTTTACCGCTGTGGTAACTCACAATTCCTTGCAACAGATAAAGCCTCAGAAATAAGACCTTCTCTCTTCCATAACTACCCTACAAGAAACAGAAGGAGGAAGATACGTCACTGAAAATGTCACTAACATGAATATAAAACTTGCATTGTCATTTATATTAATATCATAATCACACATCATTTGCATATGAGTTTTAAAAACAGTTGTCACACTATATATTTCATTCACAGGGTAACATCTTAGCACAAGTCAACTGTATTTGTCTGTTAATAATTAAAGGGACACTAAACTCAACATTTTTCGTTCATGATTAAGGTAGAGAATACAATTTTAAAAGACATTCCAATTTACTTCTATTATCTAATTTGCTTCATTCTTTAGATTTCCTTTGTTGAAGAAATAGCAAAGCACATGGGTGAGGCATCTGTGCGCAGCCACCAATCAGCAGCTACTGAGCCTATCTAGATATGCTTTTCAGCAAAAGAATCTCAAGAGAATGAAGCAAATTAGATAATAGAAGTAAATTAGAAAGTTGTTTAAAATTGCCTGCTCTTTCTAAATCATGAAAGAAAAAATGTGGGTTTCATGTCCTTTTAACACCTAATATTATTTCTATTAGTATGGCCCTGCTAGTGCTTCTACCAGTGCTCCTGCAAGAGCTCCTATTAGGGCCTTTAAAAAAAGAACACACATACACACGCACATATACACACACACACACATATACACACACACATATACACACACACACACACATATACACACACACACACATATACACACACACATATACACATACACACATATATACACACACACACACATATACACACACACACACAAACACATATATATATATATATACACACACAAACACACACATATACACACACACACACATATACACACACACACACATATACATACACACACACATACACACATATACATACACACACGCATATACACACACACACAAACACACGCACATATATATATATATACACACAAACACACACACATATACACACGCATATACACACACGCATATACACACACACACACAAACAAACGCACATATACACACGCATATACACACACACATACACACATGCATATACACACACACACACGCACATATATATATATACACACAAACACACACACACACACATATACACACGCATATACACACACGCATATACACACACACACAAACGCACATATACACACGCATATACACACACGCATATACACACACGCATATACACACACAAACGCACATATACACACACACATATATACACACATATACACACACGCACATATACACACACGCACATATACACACACACAAACACATGCACATATACACACACACATATACACACACAAACACATGGACATATACACACACAAACACACACACATATACACACACAAACACACGTACATATACACACACAAACACACATATACACACACACACAAATGTATACACATATACACACACAAACACACGCACATATAGACACACACAAATATATACACATATACACAAACACACACACACAAACACACATACATATAAACACACCAATCAGTTATTACTCAGAACCATCATTAAATCAGAGGTGGAGGAAGGAGTTTTAAAAAAAACTTCCTCTCCCTCCATAAAATGTCCCTGGAGGCAAGCAGGACAGATCACTATTTGTCAGCGTAATCCCTGCAACCTAGTGCAACAAGTGACCCCTTTAAAGACTGGTCACAGTGTGTGTAAATCCATACAAAAAAATATTTTGGAATACCGTTCCGAAACTAGGGACACTTGCATAAAATACATAATCCGTGATAATTGTCATTAAAGGGATAGTCTAGTCAAATTTAAACTTTTATGATTCAGATAGGACATGCAATTTTAAACAACTTTGCAATTTACTTTTAACATCAAATTAGCTTTGCTTAATTGGTATTCTTTGTTGAAAGCTAAACCTAGGTAGGCTCATATATGATAATTTATAAGCCCTTGAAAGGTCACCTCTTATAGCAGTGTATTTTGACAGTTTTTCAAAGCTAGACTGCACTAGTTCATGTGTGCCGTATAGATAGCATTGTGCTCAGTCCTGTGCTGTTACCTGGGAGTCAGCAGCACTAATTGGCTTAAATAAAACACTGTCAAAAGAACTGAAATAAAGGGGCAGTCTGCAGAGGCTTAGATACAAGGTAATCGCAGAGGTATATTAATAAAACCGTGTTTGTTATGCAAAACTGGGGAATGGGTAATAAAGGTTATGTTTTTAAACAATAACAATTCTGGAGTAGACTGTCCCTTTAAGCTTGGTGCAGTGGTTTCGTCTAGCATAAAAATTATACTATTATTCTACTGTGGAGCTTATACGTTTAACAATAAATTTGTCATTTGTTCATAACAGAATATAACCTACTACAGAATTCTACATTTTGAAAATTCTTTTTTTTTTTTTTTAAACTGATTTTGCAACAAAATTGCAGGGAGGATGGAACTGCTACACCTATAAATATAGGTTTGTGTTGCTCAGTAACTACTACAATATCATACAAATGAATGACATTACTATACCGGTAAGACTTAAAGGGACATTATACACTAGATTTTTCTTTGCATAAATGTTTTGTAGATGATCCATTTATATAGCCTATACAGCTTTTTTTTTTTTTTAAAGTATAGTTTTGCTTATTTTTAATTAACATTGCGTTGATTTTCAGACTCCTAAACAAGCCCCAAAGTTTTAGGACAATACTGCTGTATACCTACTCCAGCTTGCTCCTGTTTGTGTAGAGTCTTTTCATATGGAAAAGGGGTGTCTGCTTTTTTTGCTATAGAACCACTTGCAGTGTGTGTTCCAGCTAACATTTTCAACAGAGCTAAACTGGTAAATTCTAAGTACGTTTTTAAATGGTTTTATACTGGATTTTTAGATCAGTATCTGTGCATATTATTCTGTATAGTAGTGTCTATTACATGCAGTTAAATGAAAATTGGTGTATACCATCTCTTTAATAACAGTAGTAAATTACATTAATGAAAATAAACGTCTGCATAATGATTGATATTATAAATTTATATCAACCCGCAGACCAAAATCTTTATCTTTCTCATTTATTTATTTTTTGAGCAAAGTTATAGAATAATAATTTTAAGTGTTCCCAAAACATTTAGTTAAAGCATCATGATGATTGTAAAAGACACTCCAAACTATGAGCACATTGCAATATTTATTTAAATAAATGACATTTATTATATTACCTAATTTATTCCCCCAAAACTGGCCTCTGTTACAAGGTCAAAGTTAACAGATGTTGCTGATAAACTTACCAATAACACAGTACTACGCACCAAGTGTGACCAAGTCAGTACTTAGGGAGTTTGTACATTTTACAAATAAAGTAGGGTTTGCTAACTGAAGTCACTAATCCCTTAAGAAATCCGTAACTCCTGCGCTGAGCTGTTTTTTAATACGAGGGCAGTTGCACAGTCTAAGGATAATTCAGTACTGGGGAATGTTGCACAGTCACGTAGCAGGAAATGCATTGCTTGTGTTGTCAGCAATTGTTTTTGTGACATATCACTTAATGAAAAAAATGTGTATTATTTTGGAGAAGGTTATTTCTTAAAGTGACCCAATCTGCAATACATTTCTAATGCTGATAGTATAATGCATCATTGCATGATTTTCCATTGTGAAGAATATGCATACTAAATGCTTCTTTTGGGTTAACCTGGAAAACAAAGTCACAAAAAGGGAAAAAAGTACAAAAAGAAAATGCTGCAATATATTTAAGAGCATTATTATTATTATCAGTTATTTATAGAGCGCCAACAGATTCTGCATTGCTATAAACATAGATATAATATGCAAAGGTAGAATTTATAACAGACAAATGCTTAGAGGGTCCTGCTTTATTACTGCATTATCACCAACCTACAACTATGTGCTTAACTCCTCCAAAATTTAAACACACAGTAAAAGTCATCTCTAGAGCAGCAATGCACTACTGTGAACTAGCTGGTGAGAAGTGGCTACACACATATGCCTCTTGTCATTGGCTCAGCAGATGTGTTCAGCTAATTCCCAGTAGTGCATTGCTGTTCTAAAGACGATTTTAAAGGGACACAGAACCCACAATTGCTGTTCCTCAACCTACTTAGATATGTTTTTCAACAAAGAACATCAAGTAAACTAAGTAAATTTGATAACAGAAGAAAATTGAAAAGTTTCTTAAAATGACATACTCTAAACCACCAAAGTATATTTGTATATTTGTATGTCCTTTAAACTACATGAAAATGTGCAACCAGGAGCTGAGCCTACCTAGATGTGCTTTTCAACAAAGGATATTTGTAAAGTAAATTGGAAAGTTGTTTAAAATTGTATGTTGTATCTATACACTCACTGGCCACTCTATTAGGTACACCTGTTCAATTGCTTGGTAACACAAATTGCTAATCAGCCAATCACATGGCAGCAACTCAATGCATTAAGCATCTAGATGTGGTGAAGACGACTTGCTGAAGTTCAAACCGAGCATCAGAATGGGAATTTAAGTGACTTTGAACGTTGCATGGTTGTTGGTACCAGATGGGCTGGTCTGAGTATTTCAAAAACTGCTGATCTACTGGCATTTTCACGCACAACCATCTCTAGGGTTTACAGAGAATGATCCAAAAAAGAGAAAATATCCAGTGAGCGGCAGTTATGTGGACGACAATGCCTTGTTGATGTCGGAGGTCAGAGGAGAATGGGCAGACTGGTTTGAGATGATAGAAAGGCAACAGTAACTCAAATAACCACTCGTTACACAACCACGGTATGCAGAATACCAGCTCTGAACGCACAATACGTCGAACCTTGAAGCAGATGGGCTACAGCACCAGAAGACCACACCGAGTGCGCTACAGCAGCAGAAGATCACACCGGGTGCAACTCCTGTCAGCTAAGAACAGAAAACTGTTGCTACAATTCGCACAGGCTCACCAAAATATGACAATAGAAGTTTGGAAAAACGTTGCCTGGTCTGATGAGTATCAAATTCAGCTTGGACATTCAGATGGTAGGATCAGAATTTTGCGTAACCAACATAAATACATGGATGCATCCTGCCCTGTATCAACGATTCAGGCTGGTGGTGTAATGGTGTGGGGGATATTTTCTTGGCACACTTTGGGCCCTTAGAACTAATTGAGCATCGTTTAAACGATACGGCCTACCTGAGTATTGTTGCTGACCATATCCATCACTTTATGACTACAGTGTACACATCTTCTGATGGCTACTTCCAGCAGGATAATGCACCATGTCACAAAGCTCAAATCATCTCAAACTGGTTTCTTGAACATGACAATGAGTTTACTGTACTCCAATGGCCTCCACAGTCACCAGATCTCAATCCAATAGAGCACCTTTGAGATGTGGTGGAAGCCGACAAATCTGCAGCAACTGCGTGATGCTATCATGTCAATATGGACCAAAATGTCACAAAGAATTAAGGCAGTTTTGAAGGAAAAAGGGGGTCCTACCTTGTACTAGTAAGGTGTACCTTATAAAGTGGCGCCATTACAAGTGGCTGATTATTGCTACCGCAAGCTCGTGATAGCAATTAGCGCTTATAACATTAAGCAGAAATCATCAGATCTCTGGTTCATTTTATAAATGTGCCCCAAATTACAATGTAGTGTATTTTATTAAAAAATAAAAATGGTAGCATTTTTATTTTTTAATAAAACAACTGCACAAGACAGTATTTTGGTGTTAAAGATTGGCGGATGTGTGGTGTTTGCAAAGTGAAGGCAGTTTTCAGTGCCATTTTTTTTTCTGTCTATGGGAACTGTGTGTTCCCAGTAAATAAATATGTATAAAAGCATATACATATATATAAATATATATTTAATATTGCTGCACAACCTTCTCCCTTCGCTGCGCTAGTTCTCAGGCTTCCATTAGAGCCTATTGAGCGCAGAGCTTCCATGCAATGCGAATGAAAGGTCGTGTTTGCATTGCGGGCGACTTTAAATAACAGCGCACAGTGGAGAACATATATTGCGCTCACGAAAGTTCAATTTTTCACTACACTCGTAATCTGTCCCTTAGTGTTTAATGTCCCTTTAAAATTGACCTTAAAAGGGATGAGAAAGTTGAAGGTAGGTTGTCAGGTTGGCAACAGGATAAAGATAAAGAAACAAAACATACAGTGGGATAATAATTTATATGTTGGTGTTAAGATAGGAGAGTAGTTTGTTATGAGACTGTGATGAGGTCAGCTAGGGCAATAGCGGTAGGGCTGGGGTAAGCCATTGGTTGTCAGTGAGCTCAGCAATATGTTGTGTGATGAAGAGAAGTATGTCAGTTGTGCTAGGGAGAGAATTTCACCATCATTATGAGTTTAATATATTAATAGAACAGCCTAAATCTAAACATGTTGGTTGTAATTAGTCTGATATCTAATTTTTTGTTTTAAATTGGGATCAACGTGTGTATTTCCTGGGATATTTACTGAGAATGTTGTACTAAACAGGAAATGCTTTAGCAATAGTTGCTAGGGACTCATGTGCTATTACAATATTTAGATACATACATGTCTAGGCCTAATGCTAAGGAATTGAGAGTACTGACAATAAACGATAATTACATGGATATGATAAGAGGCACAATAAAAAGGTTGTAGATGAGCAATATGAACAGTATAGCTGGCTCACTCCAGAGAATATACATCCGCAGCTAATTAGTGACAAAGAAAGACTGTGGGTATGTGTGAGCATATTATACTTTGGCAGTTCCTGATGATTAAAGGGACATGAAACCCACATTTTTTCTTTCATGATTTAGACAGAGGATACCATTTTAAACAACTTTACAATTTATTTCTATGATTTAATTAATTTTTGTTTACAATTGTATGTTCTACCTAAATCATGAAATACATTTTTTGGTTTCATGTCCCTTTAAGCTACAATCCGAAATATTCAAAGTTTAGCTGAAGGGATCCAGAAAATGTGAGCACATTTCAATGTTTCCACTTAAAAAAGATCATACAAAAAAGCACAAAAATTGATTATCCACAACAAGATTTAAAAAAGGTAATTTTTTTTTTTTGTCTTGGTCCCGGAAGAACACCCACTCACAGGTTCATGTTATATTAATGCTGCTGAACTTAAGGGGACACTAAAGTCACAATTAAACATTCATGATTCAGATAGAACATGCAGTTTTAAGATACCTGTCAATTTACTGCCATTATCAAAACATGCACAGTCTTTTGAAATAGCTGTGAAGTAGGAGGGATGACGTACTATTGACAGTTTGGGGAAACTTTGCCTCCTCCTAGTGGCAGGGAAGTGAATCCCAAGCTTAATGAATCGTGGACTCTCACCACCATGAAAGAAAGGAATTTATCAGGTAAGCATACATTTTGTTTTCATATGCACACTTTATGACGCACCAGCTATGCAAAGTTGTCAGTGTATATGTATACGAGTCTGTGATTGACCTATAGCTGTCACATGGTACAGAGGGGGCTGGCAAATTAAAGCAAATTGAGAAATTTGTCAGAAAATATCTACTGCTCATTTTAAATTCAGATTAAGTACTATTGTATAGTCTTTTTATTATGCAATTCTGCTGTATTTAGTGGCTGTGCTGAGGTAGGCAACGTATGGGGCAATAATCCTTTACCCTTCAAAAAAGTATTTTGTTCACAAGGTTTATTTATTCTCTTTATAAAAAAAAAACACACACAAAAAAAACACACCAACAACAATTATGTGGCATAGGGTTCTTGTCAAAATCTAATACCGTTTTCTATTTAAATGTGATTAATTGAGAGCAATGGTCTTGGGGGGAGTTAATATTTCATTGTATAATAAAAGCCCCAACAAATTTTTTTTTCTTTCCACACAAAGGGCAGAATAAATAAATGAATGAGGCTTGAGACGAATAGAACATGACAAAACTGATAGTCTAGAGGGGGATGTTTCTGTAAATGCTGCTTTATACTTAGAAATTGGGGGAAACAAATCCCTCAGAGAAAAGCAGTCTGTATTACTTGGCTTGAGTTACATTTTATAAGCTTTTACTTTTTTTTTGAGAAGCTAGAACTGAACACTGGAGGCAAACACAATAGTAATGAACTTCACAGCTAAATAAGCCAGTTCTTAGACTTTTGAGCGTTATTAAAGCTTGCATGACAGTTTTTATGCCGAGCAATACACAGAGGTGCTGTTGTGCGAAGTAGAAAAACTCATTACATATTGGGGCCAATTTATCAGTCTGTCCGACATGATACGCTGAAGCGTATCATGTCCGACAGACATTGCACAAGCAGACACAGAACTGCTTGTGCAATGCCACCCCCTGCAGATTTGCGTCCAATTGGCCGTTAGAAGGGGGTATCAATCAGCCTGATCGTATAAGATCGGATGGATTGAAGACCGCAGCCTCAGAGGCAACGGATCAGTCATAACTGCCGTTTCCGGAGCTTGATAATTCGGCCCCATTGTCTTTAAATTGTAATTATGGGGGCAGTGTTTTCAAATTTTGTATAATAAACGTGAAAGAGAAAATAAACACATTTTCTTTCTTTTTTTTTTTTTTTTTAACTAAAAAGGTCAACAGGAAAGTAAAACCAAATTTAAACTTTTATGAATCAGAGCATGCAATTTTAAACAAATTTTCAATTTTCTTCTATTATATAATTTGCTTCATTCTCTTTGTATTTTTTGTCTAACGCTCACTTTCCATCCACGACTTTTCCATACCGCAGATCCCCCTACGCCATTTGCGTATCCTATCTTTTCAATGGAATCTTTCTAACGCCGGTATTTAGAGTCTTGGCTGAAGTGAGCGTTAGAAATCTAACGACAAGACTCCAGCCGCAGAAAAAAGTCAGTAGTTAAGAGCTTTCTGGGCTAACGCCGGTTCATAAAGCTCTTAACTACTGTGCTCTAAAGTACACTAACACCCATAAACTACCTATGTACCCCTAAACCGAGGCCCCCCCACATCGCCGCCACTCTAATAATTTTTTTTAACCCCTAATCTGCCGACCGCACACCGCTGCAACCTACATTATCCCTATGTACCCCTAATCTGCTGCCCCTAACACCGCCGACCCCTACATAATATTTATTAACCCCTAATCTGCCCCCCCCCAACGTCGCCGCCACCTTACCTACACTTATTTACCCCTAATCTGCCGACCGGACCTCACCGCTACTATAATAAAGTTATTAACCCCTAATCCGCCTCACTCCCGCCTCAAAAACCCTATAATAAATAGTATTAACCCCTAATCTGCCCTCCCTAACATCGCCGACACCTAACTTCAAGTATTAACCCCTAATCTGCCGACCGGACCTCGCCATTACGCTAATAAATTTATTAACCCCTAAAGCTAAGTCTAACCCTAAGACCCCCCTAAGTTAAATATAATTTTTATCTAACGAAATAAAATAAATCTTATTAAATAAATTATTCGAATTTAAAGCTAAGTACTTACCTGTTAAATAAACCCTAATATAGCTACAATATAAATAATAATTATATTGTAGCTATTTTAGGATTAATATTTATTTTACAGGCAACTTTGTATTTATTTTAACCAGGTACAATAGCTATTAAATAGTTAAGAACTATTTAATAGCTACCTAGTTAAAATAATTACAAAATTACCTGTAAAATAAATCCTAACCTAAGTTACAATTAAACCTAACACTACACTATCAATAAATTAATTACATACAAATACCTACAAATAAATACAATTAAATCAACTAACTAAAGTACAAAAAATAAAAAAAGAACTAAGTTACAAAAAATAAAAAATAATTTACAAACATTATAAAAATATTACAACAATTTTAAGCTAATTACACCTACTCTAAGCCCCCTAATAAAATAACAAAGCCCCCCAAAATAAAAAAATGCCCTACCCTATTCTAAAATAAAAATTGAAAAGCTCTTTTACATTACCAGCCCTTAAAAGGGCCTTTTGCGGGGCATGCCCCAAAGAATTCTGCTCTTTTGCCTGTAATAAAAAACATACAATACCCCCCCAACATTACAACCCACCACCCACATACCCCTAATCTAACCCAAACCCCCCTTAAATGAACCTAACACTAAGACCCTGAAGATCTTCCTACCTTATCTTCACCACGCCGGGTATCACCGATCCGTCCAGAAGAGGCTCCGAAGTCTTCCTCCTATCCGGGCGATGTCTTCATCCAAGTGGGGGCTGAAGAGGTCCATCATCGGGCTGAAGAGGTCCATCATCCGGCTGAAGTCTTCATCCAAGCGGGGGCTGAAGAGGTCCATCATCCGGCTGAAGTCTTCTATCAAGCGGCATCTTCAATCTTCTATCTTCCGGCTCCATCTTCATCCCGCCGACGCGGAACATCCATCCTGGCCGACGACTTCCCGACGAATGACGGTTCCTTTAAGGGACGTCATCCAAGATGGCGTCCCTCAAATTCCGATTGGCTGATAGGATTCTATCAGTCAATCGGAATTAAGGTAGGAAAATTCTGATTGGCTGATTGAATCAGCCAATCAGATTCAAGTTCAATCCGATTGGCTGATAATCGCATTGTACTTGAATCTGATTGGCTGATTCCATCAGCCAATCAGAATTTTCGTACCTTAATTCCGATTGGCTGATAGAATCCTATCAGCCAATCGGAATTCGAGGGACACCATCTTGGATGACGTCCCATAAAGGAACCGTCATTCGTCGGGAAGTCGTTGGCCAGGATGGATGTTCCGCGTCGGCGGGATGAAGATGGAGCCGGAAGAAAGAAGATTGAAGACTTCAGCTGGATGATGGACCTTTTCAGCCCCCGCTTGGATGAAGACTTCAGCCGGATGATGGACCTCTTCAGCCCCCACTTGGATGAAGACATCGCCCGGATAGGAGGAAGACTTCGGGGCCTCTTCTGGACGGATCGGTGATACCCGGCGTGGTGAAGACAAGGTAGGAAGATCTTCAGGGGCTTAGTGTTAGGTTTATTTAAGGGGGGTTTGGGTTAGATTAGGGGTATGTGGGTGGTGGGTTGTAATGTTGGGGGGGAGTATTGTATGTTTTTTTTTACAGGCAAAAGAGCAGAATTCTTTGGGGCATGCCCCGCAAAAGGCCCTTTTAAGGGCTGGTAAGGTAATAGAGCTTTTCAATTTTTATTTTAGGGGGCTTTGTTATTTTATTAGGGGGCTTAGAGTAGGTGTAATTATCTTAAAATTGTTGTAATTTTTTTATAATGTTTGTAAATTATTTTTTTATTTTTTGTAACTTAGTTCTTTTTTATTTTTTGTACTTTAGTTAGTGTATTTATTTGTAGGTATTTGTATTTAATTTATTTAATGATAGTGTAGTGTTAGGTTTAATTGTAACTTAGGTTAGGATTTATTTTACAGGTAATTTTGTATTTATTTTAACTAGGTAGCTATTAAATAGTTATTAACTATTTAATAGCTATTGTACCTGGTTAAAATAAATACAAAGTTGCCTGTAAAATAAATATTAATCCTAAAATAGCTACAATATAATTATTCGTTATATTGTAGCTATATTAGGGTTTATTTTACAGGTAAGTATTTAGCTTTAAATAGGAATAATTTATTTAATAAGATTTATTTTATTTCGTTAGATAAAATTATATTTAATTTAGGGGGGTGTTAGGGTTAGACTTAGCTTTAGGGGTTAATACATTTATTAGAGTAGCGGTGAGGTCCGGTCGGCAGATTAGGGGTTAATACTTGAAGTTAGGTGTCGGCGATGTTAGGGAGGGCAGATTAGGGGTTAATACTATTTATTATAGGGTTTTTGAGGCGGGAGTGAGGCGGATTAGGGGTTAATACATTTATTAGAGTTGCGGCGAGGTCCGGTCGGCAGATTAGGGGTTAATAATTGCAGGTAGGTGGCGGCGACGTTGGGGGCGGCAGATTAGGGGTTAATAAATATAATATAGGGGTCGGCGGTGTTAGGGGCAGCAGATTAGGGGTACATAGTTATAATGTAGGTTGCGGCGGTGTACGGAGCGGCAGATTAGGTGTTAAAAATAATATGCAGGGGTCAGCGATAGCGGGGGCGGCAGATTAGGGGTTAATAAGTGTAAGGTTAGGGGTGTTTAGACTTGGGGTACATGTTAGGGTATTAGGTGCACACTTAGGAAGTGTTTCCCCATAGGAAACAATGGGGCTGCGTTAGGAGCTGAACGCTGCTTTTTTCAGGTGTTAGGTTTTTTTTCAGCTCAAACTGCCCCATTGTTTCCTATGGGGAAATCGTGCACGAGCACGTTTTTGAAGCTGGCCGCGTCCATAAGCACCGCTGGTATTTAGAGTTGCAGTGGCGGTAAATTATGCTATACGCTCCCTTTTTGGAGCCTAACACAGCCCTTCTGTGAACTCTAAATACCAGCGGTATTTAAAAGGTGCGGGGGAAAAAAAGCATGCGTAGCTAACGCACCCCTTTGGCCGCAGAACTCTAAATCTAGGCGAATATTTTATTTGCCAACAAACATATTTTCTCAGACCAGAAATCATTAAAAGGTCCAGTGGTCCGTCATGCGGCTGTGCTGCCCAGTAACAGTCCAGTGGTCCGTCATGCGGCTGTGCTGCCCAGTAACAGTCCAGTGGTCCGTCATGCGGCTGTGCTGCCCAGTAACAGTCCAGTGGTCCGTCATCCGGCTGTGCTGCCCAGTAACAGTCCAGTGGTCCGTCATGTGGCTGTGCTGCCCAGTAACAGTCCAACGGTCCGTCATGCGGCTGTGCTGCCCAGTAACAGTCCAGTGGTCCGTCATGCGGTAACAGTCCAGTGGTCCGTCATGCGGCTGTACTGCCCAGTAACAGTCCATTGGTCTGTCATGTGGCTGTGCTGCCCAGTAACAGTCCAGTGGTCTGTCATGCGGCTGTACTGCCCAGTAACAGTCCAGTGGTCCGTCATGCGGCTGTGCTGCCCAGTAACAGTCCAGTGGTCCGTCATGCGGCTGTGCTGCCCAGTAACAGTCCAGTGGCCCGTCATGCGGCTGTGCTGCCCAGTAACAGTCAAGTGGTCCGTCATGCGGTAACAGTCCAGTGGTCCGTCATTCGGCTGTGCTACCCAGTAACAGTCCAGTGGTCCGTCATGCGGCTGTGCTACCCAGTAACAGTCCAGTGGTCCGTCATGTGGCTGTGCTGCCCAGTAACAGTCCAGTGGTCCGTCATGCGGTAACAGTCCAGTGGTCCGTCATGTGGCTGTGCTGCCCAGTAACAGTCCAGTGGTCCGTCATGCGGTAACAGTCCAGTGGTCCGTCATGCGGCTGTGCTGCCCAGTAACAGTCAAGTGGTCCGTCATGTGGCTGTGCTGCCCAGTAACAGTCCAGTGGTCCGTCATGCGGTAACAGTCCAGTGGTCCGTCATGCGGCTGTGCTGGCCAGTAACAATCCAGTGGTCCGTCATGCGGCTGTGCTGCCCAGTAACAATCCAGTGGTCCGTCATGCGGCTGTGCTGCCCAGTAACAGTCCAGTGGTCCGTCATGCGGCTGTGCTGCCCAGTAACAGTCCAGTGGTCCGTCATGCGGCTGTGCTGCCCAGTAACAATCCAGTGGTCCGTCATGCGGCTGTGCTGCCCAGTAACAATCCAGTGGTCCGTCATGCGGCTGTGCTGCCCAGTAACAGTCCAGTGGTCTGTCATGCGGCTGTGCTGCCCAGTAACAGTCCAGTGGTCCGTCATGCGGCTGTGCTGCCCAGTAACAGTCCAGTGGTCCGTCATGCGGCTGTGCTGCCCAGTAACAGTCCAGTGGTCCGTCATGCAGCTGTGCTGCCCAGTAACAGTCCAGTGGTCCGTCATCCGGCTGTGCTGCCCAGTAACAGTCCAGTGGTCCGTCATGCGGCTGTGCTGCCCAGTAACAGTCCAACGGTCCGTCATGCGGCTGTGCTGCCCAGTAACAGTCCAGTGGTCCGTCATGTGGCTGTGCTGCCCAGTAACAGTCCAGTGGTCCGTCATGCGGCTGTACTGCCCAGTAACAGTCCATTGGTCCGTCATGTGGCTGTGCTGCCCAGTAACAGTCCAGTGGTCCGTCATGCGGCTGTACTGCCCAGTAACAGTCCAGTGGTCCGTCATGCGGTAACAGTCCAGTGGTCCGTCATGCGGCTGTGCTGGCCAGTAACAATCCAGTGGTCCGTCATGCGGCTGTGCTGCCCAGTAACAATCCAGTGGTCCGTCATGCGGCTGTACTGCCCAGTAACAGTCCAGTGGTCCGTCATGCGGCTGTGCTGCCCAGTAACAGTCCAGTGGTCAGTCATGCGGCTGTGCTGGCCAGTAACAGTCCAGTGGCCCGTCATGCGGCTGTGCTGCCCAGTAACAGTCCAGTGGTCCGTCATGCGGCTGTGCTGCCCAGTAACAGTCCAGTGGTCAGTCATGCGGCTGTGCTGGCCAGTAACAGTCCAATGGCCCGTCATGCGGCTGTGCTGCCCAGTAACAGTCCAGTGGGAGGAAGAAAATAGGAAAGAGGAGATCCATGAAAAACAAGGGGTGAGATAAAGACCCATTCTGAGTTTATTTCTTCACACACAACAGAAGCCTTCAAGGGAAACTTGAAAATAGGAAAGTCACAATGTAATATTCACAAAAATTGGATTTCTCCAACCAAATGATTATTGCACAAATACGTGAATTATACATGTACTATGGTTGTTATTGGAATGTGTATTCAGGGAGCCTATTATAAATTAAAATATCTTAGTAAATTGATAGATAGTGAGTTTTTTGGAAAAGTTTATTTTGGGATTTGTGGAACACAAATTTAAAGGGATATGAAAGTCAAAATTAAACTTGCACAAATCAGATAGAGCATGCCATTTTAAGACACTTAAGTTCACTTACATGTTTATTTTGTTCTTTTTGTATGCTTTATTGAAAATAATATGTACATATCCTACACTACTGGTGCTTGGCTTATCAGATGTGTTAAGATATCTCCCAGTAGTGCACTGCTGCTCTGAAGCTGACTTTAACTATGTGTTTAATCCCTTTGTAGCAGTTAAACACAGTTATATGCAAGCAATAATAAAATGCTCTAACATAGTAGAGCCTTTTTTCACTTTATATCCCTTTAACATCTGTGTGCATTCAACTTAAAAAGTGGATGTTTACTTCTTTCTTAAATATTGGTTCATTATCATATAATGAATCATGGTTAACATATTTGATTCCCTCAGGTCGTTTAAAGAAAATTAATTAGAAACTAGGGAAAATGTTAAAGGGATATGAAATAGTGCTCCTTTAGTAGAAAAAAATATATGTTAAATCAAAGTAGAGATAAAAAGAAACAGATTGTGTTAAAAAAAACAGCAAATGAGCAATTCTTGCTAAATGAGCAATTCTCAGTGTAGCCACTGCCTGCAGCTAGATAAGAGATCTACCATTACAGAACTTAACTTCTACTGTCACATGATTTTTACAGCAAAAGTCCTCTACAGAGCATGGGCAACACAATGATTGCAGCTAGGTTAGATGTCTCCTAGCAACACTTCAAAGGACAATTGCAACTTTGCCTTCCTGTACAGCCCCCAGCCCCTCCCCTGTGGGGCTGTGACAAGAAGTATTTGACCCTGTACAAATTAAGCAAATAAAATAAATGTACAATATTTTTAAAATTATGAACCCACTGCCTAGTGTTTTTTTTAATTAAATTTTGTTTCTCTTTAAGGTAAAATAGTAAAATAGTAAAATAGTAGATTAAAAATAGTAGATTAAAATAAAAAAAAGTAAAAATGAAATAAAGATAATTTGTTTCTTACTTGACACGGTGAGTTCACGGATCATCATAATTACTATTGGGAATAGCTGGCAAAGAGCACCACAGCCAAAGCTGTTAAATACCACTCCCCTTACCCACAACCCCCAGTCATTCGACCAAAGGGAAAGGAGAAAGGAAAGTAATATAAGGTGCAGAGGTGCCCGAGGTTTAAGAAAAAATAAACTGTCTGAAAATACAGGGCGGGGCCGTAGACTCACCGTGTCAAGAAAGAAACAAATTTATCAGGTAAGCATGAATTTAATTTTCTTTCTAACAACACGGTGAGTCCACGGATCATCATAATTACTATTGGGAATCAATACCCAAGCTAGAGGACATGGATAATAAGGAAGGGACAAGACAATTAGCCTAAACTGGCACCACTGCTTGAAGAACCTTTCTCCCAAAAACAGCCTCAGCAGAAGCAAAAGTATCAAATTTGTAAAATTTAGAAAAAGTGTGTAGAGATGACCAAGTAGCAGCCTTGCAAATCTTATCTACAGAAGCCCCATTGTTGAAAGCCCAAGTAAAATAAACAGCCCTCATGGAATGAGCTGCGATTTTCTCAGGAGGCTGCTGTCCAGCTGCTGACAAGCGAATAACACTCCTCAACCAATAAGAGAGGTAGCCGCAGCTTTCTGACCTTTACGTTTTCCACAAAAAAACACAAATAAAGAAGAAGAAGACTGGCGAAAATCCTTAGTCGCCTGCAAATAATATTTCAATGCAAGAACTACATCCAAATTGTGCAACAAATGTTCCTTTTGAGAAGGAGGATTAGGACACAAAGAAGGAACAACAATCTCTTGATTAATATTTATCAGAAATAACCTTGGGAAGAAAACCTAAAGCAGTATGAAGTACCACCTTATAAGAATGAAAAATAAGGAAAGGAGACTCACATTGCAACGCAGAGAGCTCCGAAAACCTTCGAGCCGAAGAGATAGCAACCAAAAACAAAACCTTCCAGGTTAACAACTTAATATCCAAAGAATGCATAGGCTCAAACGGAGCCTGTTGAAGAACTCTGAGAACTAAATTAAGACTCCAAGGAGGAGTCGCAAACTTAAACATAGGCCGAATTCTAACCAAGGCCTGAGGAAAAGACTGAACATCTGGCACATCCGCCAGGCGTTTATGCAACAAAATAGATAAAGCAGAAATTTGACCCTTCAGGGTACTAGCAGACAAACCTTTCTCCAGACCCTCCTGGAGAAAAGACAAAATCCTAGGAATCCTAACTACTCCAAGAGTAGCCCTTAGATTCACACCAATACAGATATTTATGCCATATCTTGTAATAAATCGTTCTAGTCACAGGCTTACGCGCCTGAATCATAGCCTCAAAAATCCTCGCTTAGATAGAATCAAGCGTTCAACCTCCAAGCAGTCAGCTTCAGAGAAATGAGATTTGGATGAAGGAAGGGCCCCTGAAGTAGAAGGTCCTTCCTTAACGGAAGACTCCACGGTGGAGACGATGACATCTCCACCTGATCTGCAAACCAGATCCTGCGAGGCCAAGCCGGAGCAATGAGAATCACTGACACCCTCTGTTGTCTGATCCGAGCAATGACCCGAGGAAGAAGAGCAAACGGAGGAAACACATATGCTAGACTGAACTTCCAAGGAACTGCTAGGGCATCTATTAGAACAGCATGAGGGTCCCTTGACCTCGATCCATACTTCGGAAGCTTGGCATTGTGACGAGATGCCTTAAGATCCAATTCCGGAAGACTCCATTTGAGAATCAAACTGGAAAACGCCTCCAGATGAAGCTCCCACTCCCCGGGATGAAAAGACCGTCTGCTCAGAAGAGAGAGAGAATGGATGGGGATGTCAGGGTTCCAGGAATCAGACAGAAACATGAAATGCTAAAATAATCACACATCAGGAGCCAGAGCGATTAGTCAAACCAATATGCAGCCGCACTGGTAAGTGTAGCAATACATGCAGCAGGTTGCCACTGGAACCCCTGGTGAACATACACCCTTTTAAGCAAAGCTTCTAATTTCTTATCCATGGGATCCTTAAAAGAACAACTATCCTCAATAGGAATAGTAGTCCTCTTAGGTAAAGTGGAAATAGCTCCCTCTACCTTAGGAACCGTCTGCCAAGATTCCTTAATAGAGTCCTCAATAGGAAACATCTTCCTAAAAATTGGAGAGGGGGAAAAAGGAATACCAGGCTTCTCCCACTCCCGAGAAATAATTTCTGAAACACGATCTGGAACAGGAAAAACCTCTGCCACAGAAGGAACTTCAAAAAACTTGTTAAGCTTACTAGCCTTCATGGGAGTAACTATGACCGTAGAATCAGAGTCATCTAAAGTAGCTAACACCTCCCTGAGTAACAAACGGAGGTGCTCCAGCTTAATTCTGAAAGAAACCACCTCAGAATCAGCCAAAAGAGACACACTATCAGAGTCTGAAATCTCACCTTCAGACGCTACTGAAATATCTTCTTCCTCAATCCTTTGAGAATAAACATTAGACAGAGTTGCAACAGACTCAGAACTCCTTTTACGCTTACCCTGTAACACAGGAAAAGCAGACAACACCTCAGTTACAGCAGAGGGTATATGAGTAGCCATATCCTGCAAAGAAAAAACAACTTTAGATGAAACGCAGGGCACTGCATGTGAAGAGGATTGAGATTGGGGAGAAAGCTGCATTACAGCTTGAACAGGAGGCTCCTGGACAACAGTCTCCCTGGAAAATACAGACTGCAAGGTGCGCGAAAAACTTGCGCCGAATACAACTCCGCCCATCGTGGGCGTGCCTCACTCCCTCCCGGCCAACATTAAGTACTTAAATGAAAAACGCCGCCGGGAGAATAACAAAATACGCTACCAAACTGCGCACAAACAGCATCGTAAAAAACAAGCCCTAATATATGCAAAATACATTTACATATAACTTGACTCCATATATTCAGCCAAAAATTAAAGTATGTCCCTAACAGAGCCATCCTCACACAGTGCCCAGAAAAAAATACCTGCACACAAGCAGGATTAACCCCATAAGTGCTATAGTTTTTCCTGTGCACACAGAAGAAAAAGAAAAATAGCACTTACCTCCAGACTGCCAGGCAGCAAGGCAGCTAACCAGGCTTGAAAAGATTCCTTCCTCTCATGGACCTGTAGGCAAAGGAAAAAAGACTAAATAAACCAACATAGTCTTTAACCAAAAATGGCAGCATCACATCCTTGGAGGCGCAGAGGGGATTATACCCCCTAAGTTCCCAAAAGCTTAAAAGCCACCACAGCTCTACTGAAGAGACTGACCCCCAAGAAAAAAAAAAAAACTTGCTCTGTTTAAAAAATAAAAAAAAACTCTTGAAAAATCAGACACCTAACTTTACCACCTCCATGCACTACAAGCAAAGAGAATGACTGGGGGTTGTGGGTAAGGGGAGTGGTATTTAACAGCTTTGACTGTGGTGCTCTTTGCCTCCTCCTGCAGGCCAGGAGTGATATTCCCAATAGTAATTATGATGATCCGTGGACTCACCGTGTCATTAGAAAGAAAATAATATATATTACACCAAACATTTTAATGCAGGTATGTTTACAATCAGGTCGGCAACCCACCAGTGAGAAGAGACACTAATGCAGGGCAGTGACCTGTGCTTTTGTTCAGTGGGGCAGTGCTATAGCACCTAATTGGCTACAATCAAGGAACAACTGGGAGAAAGAAAATCAAAAAAAGCAGACAAGCAACCAAAGGATGCAGTAAACTTTCCAATTTCAGTTCTTCATAGCAAAGCATGATATGTGTCGTTGCAATTATTAAACAAACCTTTTTGACATTTTCAACATTTAGTGCCCCTTTAAGGAATAAAGTTAGTGCCCAAGCATATAACTCTTACTGAAGTCAAATACAAAAACTTGATTACATTGTTAAATTGTTTGTACATACACAGGTTTAAAACACAGGAATAGATTGGGTAGTAATATTAGTTGAAATGCTCAGCCTTTATATTCACTAAGGAAATGTTTCATTGTTGATTGATATCTTAGATAAGTATTCTACAGAAAGTGAAGATGGGAAAATAGAAAAAAAAAAAAAATAACTGGGCACAGAACTTCCAGTCAAGAGAAGATTCAGGACCTATAGATACAATAAGGGGAATGAAAATAATTGAAGTTAATACATTTTCACATACCCACTGGTAAAAGAAAACAGGAGTCACTTAAGATTATTTTGTAATTGATTTCCAACTCAGACACATTTAGGGGGAAATAGAAAAGATAAAGGGTGAAAGAAAGGAAAAATGTATCATTTATGCAAGATATAGTATAAGAGACATTAAGAATAAATATTAGCAACACTAATATTAAATCACTATTTGGATACAAGTGCACTTATATTTTAAACAGATTTTAATACTACTAAAAAATTATAATTGTTAGATTTTATTTATAGACATGCATAATGATTCATTAATAAATCACCTTATACAAATAAAACCAGGAAGCACCCAAGACCAGTAGGACCAGTGCAAGTAACTGGATGACCCTACACTACATTATGAACCGACAGTGCTGTGTTGTCTGAGGTACATGACCCTACACTGCATTATGAACCGACAGTGATGTGTTGTCTGAGGAATAGAACCCTACACTACATTATGAACCGACAGTGCTGTGTTGTCTGAGGTACATGACCCTACACTGCATTATGAACCGACAGTGCTGTGTTGTCTGAGGTACATGACCCTACACTGCATTATGAACCGACAGTGATGTGTTGTCTGAGGAATAGAACCCTACACTGCATTATGAACCGACAGTGCTGTGTTGTCTGAGGTAGATGACCCTACACTGCATTATGAACCGACAGTGATGTGTTGTCTGAGGTACATGACCCTACACTGCATTATGAACCGACAGTGCTGTGTTGTCTGAGGAATAGAACCCTACACTGCATTAAGAACCAACAGTGCTGTGTTGTCTGAGGTAAATGACCCTACACTGCATTATGAACCAACAGTGGTGTGTTGTCTGAGGTAGAAGAGTCTAAACTGCATTATGAACGAGACAGTGGTGTGTTGTCTGAGGTAGATGACCCTTCACTGTATTATGAACCAACAGTGGTGTGTTGTCTGAGATATAAATTTCCCTAAACTGCATTATGAAATGACAGTGGTGTGTTGTCTGAGGTAGATGACCCTACACTGCATTATGAAACAACAGTACTGTGTTGTCTGAGGTAGATGACCCTACACTGCATTATGAAACAACAGTACTGTTTTGTCTGAGGTAGATGACCCTACACTGCATTATGAACAGACAGTGGTGTGTTGTCTGAGGTAGATGACCCTACACTGCATTATGAAACAACAGTACTGTGTTGTCTGAGGTAGATGACCCTACACTGCATTATGAACAGACTGTGCTGTGTTGTTTGAGGTAGATGTCCCGTGTGGATAACCACAACCTTCTAGAGCATACTACATGACCAGAGATGAGCATAAAATGTTTTTATGCAAGAGACTGTAAAAAAAACACCGGCAGGAATGTAAGAGAAGGATTATCTGGAGTGTACATAGAGGACAAATATGTGTACACAAAAGTGACAGCAGCACATCATTAGATATAACAGTTCTAAAGGACAGGAAATACAATTGTGTTTGGTTAGAAAAACTCACAAGCACAGTATCATGGTGGAATATATACAAATTACCACTGTAATGTGAGATGAAACAAAGTATATATCACGCTGACAGGCAAAGCTCTAATGTCTAAATAGTCTAGTCAAAATATTTGGGAAAGCAATCTGGTATTGCTCTTTTTGTGTATGCTGAATACATCCTCAGCTTTAATAAACCCCTTTGTATGCGTCAAGGCTTCAATCATATCACCTCTTTCCTCTAAGCTATACATATTAACATCAAGACGTTTTATTTTAACCCATGTACATTTTTGGTAGCCTTCCAGTTATTTTAATATCACTACAAATTGTATATGCCCTTCTGGAATGGCGATTGTTAAACGTTAAAAAGATTACTGCGAATATGTTAGCCATATAACTCACCTTTAGATGGACCAATCGTTCATGATTCTCTCCATAGCATTTATTAAAACACTGTTGGGCAATGTCCAACTTTGCTTCTGCATCATCCAAGCAATCTAACTGTTCCAGACGGAAGAAGCACCACACAATATCAAGCTGCAGAACTGCATAATTGTCCACTGAATTCAGCAACTCTGTGCCACACTCGCTGGAAATAAGAACACACCTATATAAACCTACTTCTGTTGCATTTCAGCTATGCCATAAATGGCTGATGAGTATACTAAAGAAATGGTAAACATAAATTCAATATACAGCATCATATGAATTATTAACCTATCTTGCTATAACAAATGTTTAAAATAATACATGAGATCTGAACATAACAAAGATCAGTTAAACAATAGATTAGACATTTCTCGGTTTTGTACCCAGTGTTGGTAAATACACTCAATATTGAAATATTCCAAACGGATAGCAAATAGAAAGAGGAGCTCTATGCTAACAAGATCAGATAGATTATCATGCCAGATGGAACCATGTTTATAGAGACTAGAGACAAAAATATGGCTAATGTTATGTTTAATGAAAATACAATACTCAAGAGGCTTTTCAATGAGAATGTATCTATGGACTGATAAAACAATGCAAAGTTTCTATTAATAACATTTTAAATGTATAAATATTGTGTTCAATATAGTGATTAAAGGAATATGAAACCCAAAATTTTTATATCACGTTTCAGATATATTGAATACACTTTTAAACAACATTCTATTTACTTCAAAAGAAGTAAAGTGGAAAATTGTTTAAAATTGCATGTTGTAGCTAAATCATGAAAGAAAACTAACTTTACCGTCCCTTTTATTTCTGATGCATATATATATATATGTTTTATGCCCCTTTAATTATATGCTGCATGTTAATACAACAAACCCTTTTGCAAATAGGATATTAGCACTAATAGGAATAGATTAGATGCATAAAATAAGTATGTAAATATAAATTATTTTACTACAGAAGAATTTTACATTATGATGGTGATAACGATTCACTAAAAAGCCATTACCAGCTTCACCAATTGCTGCATTATTCTATTCAGCAGATTCACCGGATAATGTATTGATGTTTAGTGAATCGGTTGCATAAAACAATACAGGAAGGGTTGCAGCTAGAGAAACTGCAGAGACTGAGGAAGCTTTTAGCAAATAGTGGCCAATATCCTTTAAACCAAAACTTGCTAACTTGAGTTTATCCAGCTTATTTCCAAATATACAGTAATTATAAACAGATAAGAATAATTCAACCCTTACCAGAAATGCTTATCGGCATCCAACAGAAAGGGCAATGCTAAAGCATACTCTGTTCTTTTAAGGAATGCTCTCCCTCGTTCATGATAGCCCATTGCAAGCATTAGCGCCTATGGACACAGATAGAAGTCATTAGAACACTCAGCTCTATCCATGACTATTAAATATGGGATTATGTGGCAAAGAAAAAACAAACAAAAAACAACAGGTTATGTTGAGTAAATATCGCACACATCTCACATTCTACCATTACAGGAAAGCTGGTGGTTCTTATTATGTTGCTTAAAGGGACAGCCTAGTCAAAATTAAACTTTCATGATTCAGATAGGGCATGCAATTTTAAACAACTTTCCAATTTACTTCTATTATCTAATTTGCTCAATTCTTTAGATATCCTTTGTTGAAGAAATAGCAATGCACATGTGTGAGACAATCACACAAGGCCTCTATGTGCAGCAACCAATCAGCAACTTCTGAGCATATCTAGATATGCTTTTCAGCAAGTGATATCAAGAGAATGAAGCAAATTAGATAATAGAAGTAAATTAGAACGTTGTTTAAAATTACATGCTCTTTCTAAATCACAAGAAAAAAAATTGGGTTTCATGTCCCTTTAAGAATAAAAGCAATTGCATTTTTTGGCTCTCACAACCTTTGGTTCCTGTAAAATTCACCTGGCTGTCAGCTGGTAGTCTGTAGAATTGCTGTAAACTACAAATAAAGTTTCAAAATGCTGCAGTTCCAGGTGTCCCATGGGAATTCTGCTGGTTTAGGAATAGGTTAGAATCAACCTATTAGCTGTATGACATTGCAGGAATCTCCGGTAGCCAAGGAGTTAAAGGGATAGCAAGGGCAAACATGAAATGTGCATAAGTGCATTTGAAATAACAGTAATAACTTAAATAAGAAACATTTTTGCTAATAAAGTATAATGTTATTCTGCAGCATACGCACATATCCTGTGAGGGCTTGTGCACCAGTATTCAAACACCATTCCTGCTCAGAGAGTCAACAGTTTAGAAGCAATATACACCACAGCCAACTCTCTGAGCAGGAATGGTGTCTGAATACTGGTGCACGGCCCTCACAGGATATGTGCGTATGCTGCAGATAAACAGTAATAACTTATATTAGAAGCATTTTTGCTAAAGGAAGTATCCCTTTAAAGGAAGCCCAAAAAAATATTTTTTGACTCAGACAGAGCATCCAATTTTAAAAAGGTTCCAATTGACTTCTATTATTAAATTTGCTTTGCTCCCATGATATTCTGTGTTAAAGAGATACCTAGGTAGGCATCTGGAGCACTATATGGCAGGAAATGGTGTTGCCATATAGTGATCTTGCAAATAGATAACATTCTAGCAAAACTGCTGTTATATAGTGCCCCAGAAATGGGCCGCTCCTAAGCATATGTCCCTGCTTTTCAACAAAAGGTACACACAAAAAACAAAGAAAAATTGATAATAGAAGTAAATTAGAAAGTTGTATCAAATTGCATCCTCTAGCTGAATCATGAAAATACAAGTTTGGGTTTTATGTCCCTTTATTAAGACATCTAAAGAATAAGAAGTGCATAAACAGTGTTCTACTGTAAAATAATATTGCAATCAATATAACAGCACTATACACTACCACTGAATAACCTTGAATGCCCTTGAGGAACGCCAGCGTTGCATAAATACGCTGAGCTGATTCTGCTGCACTTAAACCAATATGTATTTCCATTTATAAATGTTATGAAAAAAGCCTCTTGTGAGTATCACTTCATACTCAGCAGGTGTTTAGCCGACGGACGCTATTCACCATCTTACATGTCACAAGTTTTAATCTGAGTTGTAGGTTACCCTAGAGCAGTGCTTTCCAAACTGTGTGTCGTGACACATTAGTGTGTCGGCGGCAGTGTGTAGGTGTGTCCCTGCTTCAGCACAAATTTTTTTTTTTTTAAATTTAAAATTATTTTTAAATGTTCTTTTTGGTTTCCCACTTTACGTCTGTCTGCTATGCATATCATGTAGTTGACACGTAATCGATTACCTAGTGGGTCACAGCTCATCTTAACCTATTGGCGCAGCTTAGCGGGAACTGAAACTATTCCCATTGGTGGCACATTGGTTCCTGACTGCACATGTAGTCTCCTCAATCGGCTCATGACTGCATGTGTAGTCAGTGAGTGGGACAGCAGTGTGTTTGCAGTGGGGGCAATAGTCAGTCAGTCACGCAGAGCTCTGAGGGCGGCAGCTTAAACACTGAGCAGACGCATTTAAGCTGCAGAAACGCTGAGCGCTGCGGAATCTGTTGGCAGTCTACAAATACCGGATAACAATAAAAAGTCAAAGTGTTTAGGTATTTTTGCAGCTAGCTCCCAGTAGTGCATTACTGCTCCTGCTCTTGATATATGGATAGGAAGTGGAAACTTAAAAATGCTTGATAATGAAATGCGAATGTCTTTATCTAATATTCCGAAACTATATTCATCCCA
The DNA here is from genome assembly GCF_027579735.1 of Bombina bombina. NCBI lineage: Eukaryota > Metazoa > Chordata > Amphibia > Anura > Bombinatoridae > Bombina > Bombina bombina. The sequence goes on along the minus strand of NC_069503.1, from coordinate 176,753,424 downwards.
TAAACCTCATGCATCCCATTAAAATAGTAATTAGCTATGGGTGTTATTAAACTTTTTTTTAAGTCTTGCACATACATACTGTTATTTGTAAATACATTTCGTTATTATATCATTTATGTATGTGTCCGTATCTCTTAAAACAACTTAGTTTAATCGCCTGTTTGCTACAACTGAATTACTGTGTCGCAAAATGATGTAGGTCTAAAAAGTGTGTCACCAACATAACAAGTTTGGAAAGCTCTGCCCTAGAGAATGCCTGAGGATAAACACAGGCAATATAACAAGTACACACAGTGCTGCTATACAGAATAGAATATTAGTTTATAATCTCACACTATTGCTGCATTTTGTTCTCTTTGAAGTTTCTGCACCTCTTTGTGCTATAAATAATTTGTAAGCAGCTGATGCTTAAAGGGACAGTCTATTTGAAAAATGTTATTGTTTAAAAAGAAAGATAATCTCTTTATTACCCATTCCTCATTGTTGCATAACCAAACCTGTGATATTAATAAACTTATTACCTTGTATCTAAGCATCTGCAGACTGGTCTGCATTTTAACCAATCAGCGCAGACTCCTAAATAACACCACGGGAGGGAGCACAATGTTATCTATATGACCCACATGAACTAGCTCTGTCAAACTGTGAAAAACTGTCAAAATTCACTCAGCTAAGAGGTGGTTCTTAACGGTTTAGAAATTAGTTTGAGCCTACCAAGGTTTAGCTTTCATAAATAAATACCAAGAGAACAAAGCAAATTTGATGATTAAAGTAAATTGGAAAGTTGTTTAAAATTGCCCTATCTGAATCATGAAAGTTTAATTTTGACTAGACTGTCCCTTTAAAATAGGACATTGTTGTTTCATTATATTTATATTCCTAGTTTTGGCTTTTAAGAGAAGATTTTTAAAATCTTTAAAGTGTAGTGTATAATTATTATTGATAATACCAAATGATGTCACCAGTATATAGATTTGTGACATACACCAAAGGGACATCGGACACACAATGAACAGCAATGCAATTGCATTATCAGACATATTAAAAGTTGCATAAGCATTCCCTGAATCATTTAATGCTGTAGGTTTTCTGAAGCCTCCAAGCCAGATCCTTCAGTCACAGATTTTTTTTAAATGTATTTTCCAGAACAGGGTGATAAAGCCAATTTAAGGGACATAATAATTTAAATACTTCACTGACCCCTTAAGCCTCTTGTGTTTTCTTTAACAAAAATTGACCTGGTATGATAGATATGAACTATTTACCCCATTATGAGAAAACCTTAAAGGGACATTGTACAATAGATTTTTCTTTGCATTAATGTTTTGTAGATGATCCATTTATATAGCCCATCTGGAAGTGTTTTTGTAACAATGTATAGTTTTGTTTATTCTTTTAATAACATTGTGCTGATTTTCAGACTCCTAACCAAGCCCCACAGTACTGCTGGCTCCTGTTTATTTTATATGTCTTTCCATATGCAGTGAAGGGGGGGTGTCTGCGCTCCTTTTGTTTTTCCAGACCCTTTCACTAGGTGTCCCAGCCTAACCTCAGCAACAGTGCTAGACTGGGTGCTTCTAAGTAAGGTTTTATACTGGATTTTTATATTAGTATCTGTGCATATTCGTCCTTATAGTAATGTATATTACATGCAGTCATATGACAGTAGGTGTATACTGTCCCTTTAAATTCTTATGATCTAGACCTGCTTTATTTTGTAAGCCTAATAAAATTACAAAATTAGTTAAAAATAGGATGACTTGATATATAAATATATAATGCTCACCTTCCTTTCAGCCTGAGGAATTTTAAGCGATCTTCCTGTTTGATTTGCAATCTCCAAATAAGGAGTTGTGTCGACATCATAAGATTCACCTGCCGTAACAGCAAAGCTTTAGTCACAAATGTATGATGTAGTCATATAAATGCTTAATCTGAAAGTTTACATACGCCATTGACATAATCATGTATATGTCTGTCTGTATATACACACATTATATATATATATATATATATATATATATATAAACATACATACACACACACACATACATACATACATATATACATACACACACACACACAGTATCTCACAAAAGTGAGTACACCCCTCCCATTTTTGTAAATATTTTATTATATATTTTCATGTGACAACACTGGAGAAATGACACTTTGCTACAATGAGTACACCCCTAAGTGGAAATGTCCAAATTGGGCCCAATTAGCCATTTTCCCTCCCCAGTGTCATGTGACTCGTTAGTGTTACAAGGTCTCAGGTTTGATTGGGGAGCAGGTGTGTTAAATTTGGTATTATCGCTCTCACACTCTCTCATACTGGTCACTGGAAGTTCAACATGGCACCTCATGTCAAAGAACTCTCTGAGGATCTGAAAAAAAGAATTGCTGCTCTACATAAAGATGGCTTAGGCTATAAGAAGATTGTCAAGAAGACCCTAAAACTGAGCTGCAGCACGGTGGGCAAGACCATACAACGGTTTCACAGGATAGGTTCCACTCAGAACAGGCCTCGCCATGGTCGACCAAAGAAGTTGAGTGCACATGCTCAGCGTCATATCCAGAGTATGTCTTTGGGAAATAGACGTATTTTAATAAAATTTGTGTGAAGTGATGCGCTGGGTTCCCCAACTGGCCAACCTAATAGAAGCTGGAAAATTCAGGTGGCACTTAAAAAAGCTGTGGGTTGGTGGGCTCCCCATAAAAAGTTGTTTTGATGCATAAGATTTTTATATGGAGTTTTCAAGAATGTTTCTGAAAAGATTCAGTATGAAGGCACTAGGTTTTTTATTTTTCTATTTAGCTATGTATTTTTAAAATTCTATTGTTTTTTAAGCATTTTTGTCATACAAAGGAAGCTCCTGCAACTACACACAGAGCAATTGAGAAGAGTTGTGTGACAAAAAAGGCTACCCGGTATCCTGAGACGCACCAAAAACAGCGTACCTGCCGGTGGGGAACAGCCGGACAAGACATCGATAAGGAGCAGGTGAGAACGTGTGTGATTAAGAGCACAGGGTTCCCTGCACTGATAATGTCAGATATAATTAGAGGAGACTAACACGCTTAATTAATCCTGTGACAAAAAAAAAAAAAGCGATACTATTGGAAAGAGACTGTATTAGCACACCCAGCACCAAAGTGTGTTTGTAATTTGGAAGTGCATTTGGAAAGAGGTGGTGATTGGATAACCAAGTTGTTTAAGAACATTGCACATTATTTACAATTGGAGACAGCTGATACTGTTTGAACTGACAGCAAGTTAACACTACAATTCTCTTATATCAAACATTGCACTGGTGGTTATATGTTGCATAGTGTTTACATAGGATACGATCAGTAAGGTAATTCATAGAAGCTCAGTATACCTAAAAAAGTTGAAGGAGCATTTTATGGTTGATTAAGCACTGATATTGACCTGTTATTTTATCAATTTTTATATAGTATAGTTAAAGTTATCAGTGAATAGAAATTGTAGGCTGTATGAATGGTGATTGTAACTGTTTTGGGCCAAAACGTATGATTGAATTTGTGATGATATTTGAACAATTTTTTAATGACATTTGAATTGTCTTCATACTGTGTTTAATAAATTAAGTGTTTTGAAGAGCTGACTGCATCTAGTAAGAATATTTTTCAAAGAGGGAATTTTTAAGAGTTTGTATTAGTATTTAACCCACAGCTTCTTTAAGCGCCACCTGAATTTTCCAATTTGATACTCCCTGGAAATAGACGTATGACTGCTGCCAGCATTGCTGCAGGGGTTGGAGGGATGGGGGGGGTCAGCCTGTCAGTGCTCATACCATACGCCGCACACTGCATCAAATTGGTCTGCGTGGCTGTCGTCCCAGAAGGAAGCCTCTTCTAAATATGATGCACAAGAAATCCTGCAAACAGTTTGCTGAAGACAAGCAGACTAAGGACATGGATTACTGGAACCATGTCCTGTGGTCCAATGAGACCAAGATAAACTTACAAACTTATTTGGTTCAGATGGTGTCAAGCATGTGTGGCAGCAACCAGGTGAGGAGCACAAAGACAAGTGTGTTTTGCCTACAGTCAAGCATGGTGGTGGGAGTGTCATGGTCTGAGCCTGCATGAGTGCTGCTGGCACTGGGGAGCTACAGTTCATTGAGGGAATGCCAACATGTACTGTGAAATATTGAAGCAGAGCATAATAGCCTATTCCAGTATTCTAACATGATAACGACTCCAAACACACCTCCAAGACGACCACTGCCTTGCTAAAGAAGCTAAGGATAAAGGTGATGGACTGGCCAAGCATGTCTCCAGACCTAAACCCTATTGAGCATCTGTGGGGCATCCTCAAACGAAAGGTGGGGGAGCGCAAGGTCTCTAACATCCACCAGCTCTGTGATCATGGATGAGTGGAAGAGGACTCCAGTGGCAACCTGTGAAGCTCTAGTGAACTCCATGCCCAAGAGGGTTAAGGCAGTGCTGGAAAATAATGGTGGTCACACAAAATATTGACACTTTGGGCCCAATTTGGATATTTCCACTTAGGGGTGTACTCACTTTTGTTGACAACGGTTTAGACATTAATGGCTGTGTGTTGAGTTATTTTGAGAGGACAGCAAATTTACACTGTTATACAGGCTGTACACTTACTACTTTCCATTGTAGCAAAGTGTCATTTCTTCAGTGTTGTCACATGAAAAGATATAATATATTTACAAAAATGTGTGGGGTGTACTCACTTTTGTGAGATACTGTGTGTGTGTGTGTATATATATATATATATATATATATATATACATATATATATACACACACACACACACACACACACACACACACACACACACATATATATATATATATATATATATATATATATATATATATATACACATATACACACACACACACACACACACACATATATACATATACACACACATAAATATACATACATATATATATATATATATATATATATATATATATATATATATACATACACACACACAAAACACAGAAATGAACTGCACTCTCAAACTATACTGGGTGCACATCCTATGACCCAGCAAAACTCACAGCCATGGGAGCTCACCAGCTCTCAGGCAGCTGCACAGCTTTCAGGGACTAAGGCAATTAACCCCAGACAAGCCTGGGTGCAAAGCCCATAGGAAACATTACAAAACAAAATTATCAAACAAAACACATAAAAGGTCTGGTACTCTCTTGCAAGCACAGAGCTAGACTAAAAGCAAAATAGAAGAGTTAGTTACAGCATTTGGCGCAGGACCATGTCAGAATCTCTTCCTCCCTGGGTCCCTAACCTACAGCCACACAATGCATGCCTTCAACCAAACACACTGAGATACAAACAAGGCTGACGCAGCATGCTGTAACTCACTCTATTTTATTTTAATCTGTGTGCTTGCAAGAGAGTGCTAAGACTTTCTATGTGTTGTGTTGATAATTTTGTTTTGTAATTTTCCCTATGGGCTTTGCACCCAGGCTTGTCTGGGGTTACCTACATGAGTCTCTGAAAGCTGTGCAGCTGTCTGTGAGTGCTGGTGAGCCCCTAGGGCTGTGAGTTTGGCAGGGTCATAGGATGTGTACCCAGTCCGGTTTGAGACCGCAGTCAGTTTCCATGTGTCTAGGGAAATTACAAAGGGCCTGTGTTATACCCCAAGTCATAATTAGTATTTCAATACCTAACACGAATATACACAGGTTGAGCTTACTGTTGTACAGAAACAAACATGAAGGGACAGTTAACACTCTACAGTAGGTATAACAAGTTATTTGGAACACATTAAGGGGAAAAAAATATATAAAAATAGTGTTCCTTTAAATTATTGCATAGTTTTAATTTAATGTTTCTCCGCCTTAGAATTAAAGTACACCCAACAAGTGAGATACAAAGGATTTCCCTACATGACCACGGGTGGATTGATCGCAGATATGATATAGCAAGGAAAGTCTTAAATTCTGGCTTGTTAGCAGTACTTGAACGCTGAGGTTGGGAAAACCTGCTTTAGTATACAATTAATATGCGGGTTGTACTGAACTTGATCGATTACTTTAAGTGCCATAAAAATCCTTTTAATTTTTCATTTAAATCACATTTTTGAATAACTGAATAAAAAAAGCATTAACACACAATTTTCTTTAACAAAACTGCTTTTGTTACGATTGAGAAAACCAAATATGGGTTTTATAAAATGTCTTGTATCAGAAGCCTTCAACTACAATGTAATTAAACAATAGTTTTCCCATCTGTGTGTGGGAAACTCAAACCAACTTGAAGGATCTCTTAAATGTAATCTTGTGCTTCATAACAGGCCTCTAGTGTACCAAAGCTCTATTTTATAGAGGATATAAAGTAAGTTTTAATTGTCTCCCACTTAACTCGTAAAAGCCGTGGAATCTAAAGTATATGTTGTTTATTGGCAACCAACTGTATGTGATACTGTAACTGTGAAGGTTCTCATTAACGCTGTAAGGTACAACCCAAAATATGTTATCCAAAATGTGTTTGCATGCAAAAGCTATTTATAAACTGGGTTGTAACGTTTATCCACCCAATAAGTGGTACACATTTTATTTCATAATTCTCACAACAGAAACAAAAACAATTTTTTTTCCGGGGGGGGGTATTATTACTGTGTATAAGTACAACACTGCATTTTGCAGGGTCTGTCCTTTATCTTCAACATACAAGCCAAAGTGGCAGCAAATTGCTTTAACATCCTTCTACAGGTTGGTTAAACAGTCATTTCCAGAAAAATAATTTTGCTTCACTTTTTTATTTTTTTATGTAAAGGGACAGTAAAGTCATAGTTAGACATTCAAGATTTAGACAGAGCATACCATTTTAAACAACTTTCCTATTTATTTCTATTATTTAATTTGCTTGCTACTCTTGTTATCCATTGCTGAAAGGTTTATCTAGGTAAACTCAGGAGCAGCAAAGAACCTAGGTTCTGGCTGCTGATTGGTGGCTGCATACATATATACCGATTGTCATTGGCTCACCCATGTGTTCAGTAGTGCATTGCTACTCCTTCAACAAATAATACCAAGAGAATGAAGCACATTTTATAATAGAAGTAAACTGGAAAGTTGTTTAAAATTGTATGTTCTATCCAAATCATGAAAGAAAAAAATTTGGGTTTCATGTCCCTTTAAATAAAACTTTTTTCACATTCTTTGTGGGAAGCTATGTTCTCACTCTTGTAGAGCAAATCCCTTTGGACACCCTACAAGGCTTTGTCAGCAATGATGTCATCTAGGTCAACAAAACTGATTCAGCCTATCACACTCTTACAATCCAATAAATATATGCTTATCTTTGCATTTTTCACATTTTCTATTAATACAATGGAAAAACAAAAAGTTGCCAGAGCTTATGTTTCAAAACAAAATAGAATTTATGCTTACCTGATAAATTACTTGCGGTGTATCCAGTCCACGGATTCATCCTTTACTTGTGGGATATTCTCATTCCCTACAGGAAGTGGCAAAGAGAGCACACAGCAGAGCTGTCCATATAGCTCCCCCCCTAGCTCCGGCCCCCAGTCATTCGACCGAAGGTTAGGAGAAAAAGGAGAAACCATAGGGTGCAGTGGTGACTGTAGTTTAACCAAAAAAATGATGTACCTGACTTAATTGTCAGGGAGGGCCGTGGACTGGATACACCGCAAGAGAAAGTAATTTATCAGGTAAGCATAAATTCTGTTTTCTCTTGCAAGGTGTATCCAGTCCACGGATTCATCCTTTACTTGTGGGATACCAATACCAAAGCTTTAGGACATGGATGAAGGGAGGGAACAAGACAGGTACCTTAAACGGAAGGCACTACTGCTTGCAAAACCTTTCTCCCAAAAATAGCCTCCGAAGAAGCAAAAGTATCGAATTTGTAAAATTTGGCAAAAGTATGCAGTGAAGACCAAGTCGCTGCCTTACAAATCTGTTCAACAGAAGCCTCATTCTTGAAAGCCCATGTGGAAGCCACAGCTCTGGTAGAATGAGAAGTAATTCGTTCAGGAGGCTGCTGGCCAGCAGTCTCGTAAGCCAACCTGATGATGCTTTTCAGCCAGAAGGAAAGAGAGGTAGCAGTCGCTTTCTGACCTCTCCTCTTACCAGAATAAATGACAAACAAGGATGAGGTTTGTCTGAAGTCTTTAGTTGCTTGTAAATAGAATTTTAAAGCACGAACCACATCAAGATTGTGTAGCAGGCGTTCCTTCTTTGAAGATGGGTTAGGACACAGAGAAGGAACTATGATTTCCTGGTTAATATTCTTGTTAGAAACAACCTTAGGAAGAAAACCAGGTTTGGTATGCAAAACAACCTTATCTGCGTGAAACACCAGGTAAGGTGAATCACACTGTAAAGCAGACAATTCTGAAACTCTTCGAGCAGAAGATATAGCTACCAAAAACAAAACTTTCCAAGATAATAACTTAATATCTATGGAATGTAAAGGTTCAAACGGAACCCCTTGAAGAACTGAAATAACTAGATTAAGACTCCATGGCGGAGCCACAGGTTTATAAACAGGCTTGATTAAGAGAATAGACATAGCAGATATCTGTCCCTTTAAGGAACTAGCTGACAATCCTTTCTCCAATCCTTCTTGGAGAAAAGACAATATTCTGGGAATAATAATCTTACTCCATGAGTAACCCTTGGATTCACACCAACAAAGATATTTTCGCCATATCTTATGGTAGATTTTCCTGGTGACAGGCTTTCTAGCCTGAATCAGAGTATCTATAACTGACTCAGAGAAACCACGCTTTGATAGAATTAAGCGTTCAATCTCCAAGCAGTCAGACGCAGAGAAACTAACTTTGGATGCTTGAATAGACCCTGTATTAGAAGATCCTGACTCAATGGCAGTGTCCATGGTGGAACAGATGACATGTCCACTAGGTCTGCATACCAAGTCCTGCATGGCCACGCAGGCGCTATTAGAATCACTGAAGCCTTCTCCTGCTTGATTCTGGCGACCAGACGAGGGAGAAGAGGAAACGGTGGAAAGACATAAGCCAGATTGAAGGACCAAGGTGCTGCTAGAGCATCTATCAATACCGCCTTGGGGTCCCTGGACCTGGATCCGTAGCGAGGAAGTTTGGTGTTCTGACGGTACGCCATCAGATCCAATTCTGGAGTGCCCCATAGCTGGGTCAGCTGAGCAAAAACCTCTGGGTGGAGTTCCCACTCCCCCGGGGGGAAGAGTCTGACGACTTAGAAAATCCGCTTCCCAGTTGTCCACTCCTGGGATGTGAATTGCTGAGAGATGGCAGGAGTGATCCTCCGCCCACCTGATTATTTTGGAGACTTCCTTCATCGCTAAGGAACTCTTCGTTCCCCCCTGATGATTGATGTAAGCTACATTCGTGATGTTGTCCGACTGAAATCTGATGAATTTGGCCGCAGCTAGTTGAGGCCATGCCTGAAGCGCATTGAATATCGCTCTCAGTTCTAAAATGTTTATCGGGAGAAGAGATTCGTCCCGAGACCATAGACCCTGAGCTTTCAGGGAGTCCCAGACTGCACCCCAGCTAACAGACTGGCATCGGTCGTTACAATGATCCATTCTGGTCTGCGGAAACATGTTCCCTGAGACAGATTATCCTAAGACAACCACCAGAGAAGAGAGTCTCTGGTCCTCTGGTCCAATTGTATCTGAGGAGACAAGTCTGCGTAATCCCCATTCCACTGTTTGAGCATGCACAGTTGCAGTGGTCTGAGATGTATCCGAGCAAAAGAGACTATGTCCATTGCCGCTACCATTAATCCGATTGCCTCCATGCACTGAGCTATAGATGGCTGAGGAGTGGAATGAAGTCCTTGGTAAGTAGCTAAAAGCTTTAACTTTCTGACCTCCGTCAGAAATATTTTCATTTCTACCGAATCTATTAGTGTTCCCAGGAAGGGAACCCTTGTGAACGGGGACAGAGAACTCTTTTGGATGTTCACCTTCCACCCGTGAGACCTTAGAAAGGCCAGTACAATCTCTGTGTGAGCCTTGGCTCTGGGAAAAGACGACGTCTGAATTAGGATGTCGTCTAGATAAGGCGCTACTGCTATGCCCCGCGGTCTTAGCACCGCCAGAAGGGAACCTAGCACCTTTGTGAAAATTCTGGGAGCAGTGGCCAAACCGAAGGGAAGAGCCACGAACTGGTAATGCTTGTCCAGAAAAGCGAACCTGAGAAACTGGTGATGATCTTTGTGGATAGGGATATGTAGGTACGCATCCTTTAAATCCACGGTAGTCATATATTGACCTTCCTGGATCTTTGGTAAGATCGTTCGAATGGTCTCCATCTTGAATGATGGGACTCTGAGGAATTTGTTTAAAATTTTTAGATCCAGGATTGGTCTGAAAGTTCCCTCTTTTTTGGGAACCACAAACAGGTTTGAGTAAAAGCCCATTCCTTTTTCTGCAATTGGAACTGAACATATCACTCCCATCGTGAGTAGATCTTCTACACAGCGTAAGAACGCCTCTTTCTTTGTCTGGTCTGAAGACAGACGAGAAATGTGAAACCTTCCCCTTGGAGGGGAGTCCTTGAATTCTAGAAGATATCCCTGGGTAACAATCTCTACTGCCCAGGGATCGTAAACATCTCTTGCCCAAGCCTGAGCGAAGAGAGAGAGTCTGCCCCCTACCAGATCCGGTCCCGGATGGGGGGCTACCCCTTCATGCTGTCTTGGTAGCAGCTGCAGGCTTTTTGGCCTGTTTACCCTTGTTCCAGCCCTGGTAAGGCTTCCAGGTTGCCTTGGGATGTGAAGCGTTACACTCTTGCTTTGTAGCTGTAGAGGCTGAAGCCGGACCGTTCCTGAAGTTACGAAAGAAACAAAAATTAGCTTTGTTTCTAGCCTTAAAGGGCTTGTCCTGAGGAAGAGCATGGCCCTTTCCTCCGGTGATTTCTGAAATAATCTCTTTCAATTCTGGCCCGAAAAGGGTCTTCCCCTTGAAAGGGATATTTAACAATTTAGATTTTGACGACACATCGGCCGACCATGACTTGAGCCAAAGCGCTCTGCGCGCCATAATGGCGAAACCTGAATTTTTTGCCGCTAACTTAGCTAACTGCAAGGCGGCATCCGTGATAAAAGAATTAGCCAGCTTTAGAGCCTTAATTCTATCCATAATTTCGTCGTATGAGGTCTCCGTCTGGAGTGACTCCTCCAGCGCCTCAAACCAGAAAGCCGCTGCAGTAGTTACAGGAATAATGCAGGCAATAGGTTGGAGAAGGAAACCTTGTTGAACAAAAATTTTCTTAAGTAAACCTTCTAATTTTTTATCCATCAGATCTTTAAAAGCACAACTGTCTTCAATTGGTATGGTTGTGCGCTTAGCAAGAGAAGAAACAGCCCCCTCAACCTTAGGGACCATCTGCCACGAGTCCCGCCTGGGGTCATTTATGGCGAACATTTTCTTAAAAATAGGGGGGGGGGGAACAAAAGGGACACCTGGTCTATCCCACTCCCTAGTAACAATATCCGCAACCCTTTTAGGGATCGGAAACGCATCAGTGTATACAGGGACCTCTAGGTACTTGTCCATTTTACACAATTTCTCTGGGACCACCATAGGATCACAATCATCCAGAGTGGCTAATACCTCCCTAAGCAATACGCGGAGGTGTTCCAGTTTAAATTTAAATGCTAAAGAATCTGATTCTGCCCGCTGAGAAACCTTTCCTGAGTCAGAAATTTCTCCTTCAGACATCAAATCCCTCACCGCCACTTCAGAGTCTTGTGAGGGTACATCAGATAAACCTCCCAAAGCTTCTGACTGCTCATAATCTGTTCTAAAAACAGAGCTATCACGCTTTGTAGGAAAAACTGGCAGTTTGGATAGAAATGTTGCAAGGGAATTATCCATGACTGTCGCTAATTGTTGTAAAGTAATAGGGGCCAATGCACTAGAGGTACTAGGCATCGCTTGCGCGGGCGTAACACATGGGGAGAGGAAGGCGACACATGGGGAGAGGAAGGCGGACTATCCTCGTTACCTTCCGTCAAAGAATCATCTAGGGCTACATTCTTAAGTGACACAATATGATTTTTAAAGTGTATAGACACATTAGTGCACTTGGAACACAATTTTAGAGGGGTTCCACCATGGCTTCTAAACACATAGAGCAAGGCCTCTCTTTAGTGTCAGACATGTTTAACAGACTAGTATTATTCACAAGCAGGCTTGGAAACACTTTATTCAAATAAAATTTACAATTTGAAAAAAACGTTACTGTGCCTTTAAGAAATAAAAAGTGCACACAATTTTACCAAACCGTGAAAAATTATCCAATCTCTCTGAAATTTTTACCGCATGAGCCTAAGGCTTTGAAATGATTGCACAACAATTTTCAGCCCAATTAACCCCTTAATGCCCAAACCGGAGCAACCTAAAGCTGACAACCGGTTAATAAACTACAGCACCTTGCCACAGCTTACTGCTGTGGCCCTACCTGCCCCTGGTGATTAGTTTTATGTAAAATAAGCTTCTTTGAAGTCCTCAAGCAGTCTTTGGACCCTCCACGTGAAGCTGCATGAACTGTCTGCAAATATTAACTGCGCAACTGAGGCGCGAAATTTAGGCCCCCTCCCCCTCCACTCCGGAGTTGTGGGGCCTTCAAAATCCCAAATAGGTGACTAAACATATGCCATGTGGAAGATAACCCCATAATAACACACCAAAGTGCATAAAAAATGTCTATAACGAATATTTTTTCCAATTAAATAATCGATTGCCCTGTAACAGTGTCCACCAGCCTATTGAGCCCTGTTAAGTAAGCCTTCCTTCTATACTGAGTCTCAGAACATGGCTTACCTTCCCCACATGGGGATTCTTGTCAGTCTTCTAGCATTAACTGAGTCTTGTCTAGAAAAAGATGACTGAACATACCTTATTGCAGTTAAGCCTGCAAACTGTTCCCCCCAACTGAAGTTTTCTGGTACTCCTCAGTCCTGTGTGGGAACAGCAATGGATTTTAGTTACAACATGCTAAAATCATTTTCATCTCAGCAGAATTCTTCATCAGATTTCTGCTATAGAGTAAATAGTACAAACCGGTACCATTTAAAAATAACAAACTCTTGATTGAAGATATAAAACTACAAATCTAACACCACATTCACTTTACCCTTCCGCAGAGTGGCCCTGCTGTCAGAGCCGGCAAAGAGAATGACTGGGGGGAGGAGCTAGGGGGGGAGCTATATGGACAGCTCTGCTGTGTGCTCTCTTTGCCACTTCCTGTAGGGAATGAGAATATCCCACAAGTAAAGGATGAATCCGTGGACTGGATACACCTTGCAAGAGAAATTTAAATAAAAACAAGGAGATTCTGAACTTAATCTACCCCTTTGAGAGAGCTACATGACATCAATGACATCACTAGATCCCCTCTGAGATTAGTTAATGTCATAGATAATGACACAGGTGAGGTCACTAGTGAAGTCAATGATAAAATCACGCTAAGCTCCCAAGAGAGAATTTAGGTTTGGAGTTTCCATGCTTCTAAAATCTGATTAAGAGCACAAACAAATTGTTTGTACCAATCTATGTAGTTTCTTTCCTTTAGGTTGGCGTCTTTCCTGTGCCAGACTCAGAGTTAAAAAACATAATTTATGCTTACCTGATAAATGTATTTCTCTTGTAGTGTATCCAGTCCACGGATCATCCATTACTTGTGGGATATTCTCCTTCCCAACAGGAAGTTGCAAGAGGATCACTCACAGCAGAGCTGCTATATAGCTCCTCCCCTAACTGCCATATCCAGTCATTCGACCGAAGCAAGCAGAGAAAGGAGAAACCATAGGGTGCAGTGGTGACTGTAGTTTAATTAAAATTTAGACCTGCCTTAAAAGGACAGGGCGGGCCGTGGACTGGATACACTACAAGAGAAATAAATTTATCAGGTAAGCATAAATTATGTTTTCTCTTGTTAAGTGTATCCAGTCCACGGATCATCCATTACTTGTGGGATACCAATACCAAAGCTAAAGTACACGGATGATGGGAGGGACAAGGCAGGAACCACTGCCTGTTGAACCTTTCTCCCAAAAACAGCCTCCGAAGAAGCAAAAGTATCAAATTTGTAAAATTTTGAAAAGGTATGAAGCGAAGACCAAGTCGCAGCCTTGCAAATCTGTTCAACAGAAGCCTCATTTTTAAAGGCCCAGGTGGAAGCCACAGCTCTAGTAGAATAAGCTGTAATCCTTTCAGGGGGCTGAAAGGCAAAAAGAAAGAGAGGTTGCCGAGGCCTTTTGACCTCTCCTCTGTCCAGAGTAAACAACAAACAGGTTAGATGTTTGACGAAAATCTTTAGTAGCTTGTAAGTAAAACTTCAAGGCACGGACTACGTCTAGATTATGCAAAAGACGTTCCTTCTTTGAAGAAGGATTAGGGCACAATGATAGAACAAAAATCTCTTGATTGATATTCTTGTTAGAAACCACCTTGGGTAAAAACCCAGGTTTTGTACGCAGAACTACTTTATCTGAATGAAAGATCAGATAAGGAGAATCACAATGTAAGGCAGATAACTCAGAGACTCTTCGAGCCAAGGAAATAGCCATCAGAAAAAGAACTTTCCATGATAAAAGTTTGATATCAATAGAATGAAGGGGTTCAAACGGAACCCCTTGAAGAACTTTAAGAACCAAGTTTAAGCTCCATGGAGGAGCAACAGGTTTAAACACAGGCTTAATTCTAACTAAAGCCTGACAAAATGCCTGAACGTCTGGAACTTCTGCCAGACGCTTGTGTAAAAGAATAGACAGAGCAGAAATCTGTCCCTTTAAAGAACTAGCTGATAATCCTTTGTCCAAACCCTCTTGGAGAAAGGACAATATCCTAGGAATCCTAACCCTACTCCATGAGTAATTCTTGGATTCACACCAATGAAGATATTTACGCCATATCTTGTGGTAGATTTTCCTGGTGACAGGCTTTCGTGCCTGTATTAAGGTATCAATGACTGACTCGGAGAAGCCACGCTTTGATAGGATCAAGCGTTCAATCTCCATGCAGTTAGTCTCAGAGAAATAAGATTCGGATGATTGAAAGGACCTTGTATTAGAAGGTCTTGTCTCAGAGGCAGAGTCCATGGTGGAAAGGATGACATGTCCACCAGGTCTGCATACCAGGTCCTGCGTGGCCACGCAGGCTCTATCAGAATCACTGATGCTCTGTCCTGTCTGATTTTGGCAATCAGTCGAGGGAGCAGAGGAAACGGTGGAAACACATAAGCCAGGTTGAAGAACCAAGGAGCTGCTAGAGCATCTGTCAGCGTCGCTTCTGGGTCCCTGGACCTGGATCCGTAACAAGGAAGCTTGGCGTTCTGGCGAGACGCCATGAGATCCAGTTCTGGCTTGCCCCGACGATGGACCAATTGAGCAAACACCTCCGGATGGAGCTCCCACTCCCCCGGATGAAAAGTCTGACGACTTGGAAAATCCGCCTCCCAGTTCTCTACGCCCGGGATATGGATCGCTGATAGGTGGCAAGAGTGAGTCTCTGCCCAGCGAATTATCCTGGAGACTTCTGACATCGCTAGGAAACTCCTGGTTCCCCCTTGATGGTTGATGTAAGCCACAGTCGTGATGTTGTCCGACTGAAATCTGATGAACCTCAGTGTTGCTAACTGAGGCCAAGCTAGGAGAGCATTGAATATTGCTCTTAACTCCAGAATATTTATTGGGAGGAGTTTCTCCTCCTGAGTCCATGAACCCTGAGCCTTCAGGGAGTTCCAGACTGCACCCCAACCTAGAAGGCTGGCATCTGTTGTTACAATCGTCCAATCTGGCCTGCGAAAGGTCATTTGGACAGGTGGACCCGAGATAACCACCAGAGAAGAGAATCTCTGGTTTCCTGATCCAGATTTAGTAGAGGGGACAAATCTGTGTAATCCCCATTCCACTGACTGAGCATGCATAATTGCAGCGGTCTGAGATGCAGGCGCGCAAATGGCACTATGTCCATCGCCGCTACCATTAAGCTGATTACTTCCATGCACTGAGCCACCGCAGGGCGCGGAATGGAGTGAAGAACACGGCAAGCATTTAGAAGTTTTGACAACCTGGACTCCGTCAGGTAAATTTTCATCTCCACAGAATCTATAAGAGTCCCTAGGAAGGAAACTCTTGTGAGAGGATATAGAGAACTCTTTTCTTCGTTCACTTTCCACCCATGCGACCTCAGAAATGCCAGAACTATCTCTGTATGACACTTGGCAATTTGAAAGCTTGACGCCTGTATCAGGATGTCGTATAGATAAGGAGCCACCGCTATGCCTCGCGGTCTTAGAACCGCCAGAAGTGAGCCCAGAACCTTTGAAAAAATTCTCGGGGCTGTAGCCAACCCGAAGGGAAGAGCCACAAATTGGTAATGCCTGTCTAGAAAGGCAAACCTTAGGAACCGATGATGATTCTTGTGAATCGGAATGTGAAGATATGGCATCCTTTAAGTCCACTGTGGTCATGTACTGACCCTCTTGGATCATGGGTAGGATGGTCCGAATAGTTTCCATCTTGAAAGATGGAACTCTGAGGAATTTGTTTAAGATCTTTAGATCCAAAATTGGTCTGAAGGTTCCCTCTTTTTTGGGAACCACAAACAGATTTGAATAAAAACCCTGTCCTTGTTCCGTCTGCGGAACTGGATGGATCACTCCCATTACTAGAAGGTCTTGCACGCAGCGTAGGAATGCCTCTTTCTTTATCTGGTTGGCAGATAATCTTGAAAGGTGAAATCTCCCTTGTGGAGGAGAAGGCTTGAAGTCCAGAAGATATCCCTGAGATATGATCTCCAACGCCCAGGGATCCTGAACATCTCTTGCCCACGCCTGGGCGAAGAGAGAAAGTCTGCCCCCTACTAGATCCGTTGCCGGATAGGGGGCCGTTCCTTCATGCTGTCTTGGAGGCAGCAGCAGGCTTTCTGGCCTGCTTGCCCTTGTTCCAGGACTGGTTAGATTTCCAGGCCTGCTTGGGTTGAGCAAAAGTTCCTTCTTGTTTTGAAGCAGAGGAAGTTGATGCTGCACCTGCCTTGAAATTTTGAAAGGCACGAAAATTAGACTGTTTGGCCCTTGATTTGGCCCTGTCCTGAGGAAGGGTATGACCCTTACCTCCAGTAATGTCAGCAATAATTTCTTTCAAACCAGGCCCGAATAAGGTCTGCCCCTTGAAAGGAATGTTGAGTAATTTAGACTTTGAAGTCACGTCAGCTGACCAGGATTTAAGCCATAGCGCCCTACGCGCCTGGATGGCGAATCCAGAATTCTTAGCCGTTAGTTTAGTCAAATGAATAATGGCATCAGAAACAAATGAGTTAGCTAGCTTAAGTGTTCTAAGCTTGTCAATGATTTCAGTCAATGGAGCTGTATGGATGGGCTCTTCCAGGGCCTCAAACCAGAACGCCGCCGCAGCAGTGACAGGCGCAATGCATGCAAGGGGCTGTAAAATAAAACCTTGTTGAATAAACATTTTCTTAAGGTAACCCTCTAATTTTTTATCCATTGGATCTGAAAAAGCACAACTGTCCTCAACCGGGATAGTGGTACGCTTTGCTAAAATAGAAACTGCTCCCTCCACCTTAGGGACCGTCTGCCATAAGTCCTGTGTAGTGGCGTCTATTGGAAACATTTTTCTAAATATAGGAGGGGGGGAAAACGGCACACCGGGTCTATCCCACTCCTTATTAATAATTTCTGTAAACCTTTTAGGTATTGGAAAAACATCAGTACACACCGGCACTGCATAGTATTTATCCAGTCTACACAATTTCTCTGGCACTGCAATTGTGTCACAGTCATTAAGAGCAGCTAACACCTCCACAAGCAATACACGGAGGTTCTCAAGCTTAAATTTAAAATTAGAAATAATCTGAATCAGGTTTCCCCGAGTCAGAGATGTCACCCACAGACTGAAGCTCTCCGTCCTCATGTTCTGCATATTGTGACGCAGTATCAGACATGGCTCTTACAGCATCTACGCGCTCTGTATCTCGTCTAACCCCAGAGCTATCGCGCTTGCCTCTAAATTCAGGCAATCTGGCTAATACCGCTGACAGGGTATTATCCATGATTGCAGCCATATCCTGCAAAGTAATCGCTATGGGCGTCCCTGATGTACTTGGCACCATATTAGCGTGAGTCCCTTGAGCGGGAGGCAAAGGGTCCGACACGTGGGGAGAGTTAGTCGGCATAACTTCCCCCTCGACAGAACCCTCTGGTGACAATTCTTTTATAGATAAAGACTGATCTTTACTGTTTAAGGTGAAATCAATACATTTAGTACACATTCTCCTATGGGGCTCCACCATGGCTTTTAAACATAATGAACAAGTAGTTTCCTCTGTGTCAGACATGTTTGTACAGACTAGCAATGAGACTAGCAAGCTTGGAAAACAGAATTTATGCTTACCTGATAAATTACTTTCTCCAACGGTGTGTCCGGTCCACGGCGTCATCCTTACTTGTGGGATATTCTCTTCCCCAACAGGAAATGGCAAAGAGCCCAGCAAAGCTGGTCACATGATCCCTCCTAGGCTCCGCCTACCCCAGTCATTCGACCGACGTACAGGAGGAAATATGCATAGGAGAAACCATATGATACCGTGGTGACTGTAGTTAGAGAAAATAATTCATCAGACCTGATTAAAAAAACCAGGGCGGGCCGTGGACCGGACACACCGTTGGAGAAAGTAATTTATCAGGTAAGCATAAATTCTGTTTTCTCCAACATAGGTGTGTCCGGTCCACGGCGTCATCCTTACTTGTGGGAACCAATACCAAAGCTTTAGGACACGGATGAAGGGAGGGAGCAAATCAGGTCACCTAAATGGAAGGCACCACAGCTTGCAAAACCTTTCTCCCAAAAATAGCCTCTGAAGAAGCAAAAGTATCAAATTTGTAAAATTTGGCAAAAGTGTGCAGTGAAGACCAAGTCGCTGCCTTACATATCTGGTCAACAGAAGCCTCGTTCTTGAAGGCCCATGTGGAAGCCACAGCCCTAGTGGAATGAGCTGTGATTCTTTCAGGAGGCTGCCGTCCGGCAGTCTCATAAGCCAATCGGATAATGCTTTTAAGCCAAAAAGAAAGAGAGGTAGAAGTTGCCTTTTGACCTCTCCTTTTACCAGAATAAACAACAAACAAAGAAGATGTTTGTCTGAAATCTTTAGTGGCCTCTAAATAGAATTTTAGAGCACGGACTACGTCCAAATTGTGTAACAAACGTTCCTTCTTTGAAACTGGATTCGGACACAAAGAAGGTACAACTATCTCCTGGTTAATATTCTTGTTGGAAACAACTTTCGGAAGAAAACCAGGCTTAGTACGCAAAACCACCTTATCTGCATGGAACACCAGATAGGGCGGAGAACACTGCAGAGCAGATAACTCAGAAACTCTTCTAGCAGAAGAAATTGCAACCAAAAACAAAGCTTTCCAAGATAATAACCTAATATCTACGGAATGTAAGGGTTCAAACGGAACCCCTTGAAGAACTGAAAGAACTAGATTAAGACTCCAGGGAGGAGTCAAAGGTCTGTAAACAGGCTTGATTCTAACCAGAGCCTGAACAAACGCTTGAACGTCTGGCACAGCTGCCAGCCTTTTGTGAAGTAAAACAGATAACGCAGAGATCTGTCCCTTCAGAGAACTTGCAGATAATCCTTTCTCCAAACCTTCTTGTAGAAAGGATAGAATCCTAGGAATTTTTATCTTGTTCCATGGGAATCCTTTAGATTCACACCAACAGATATATTTTTTCCATATCTTATGGTAAATTTTTCTAGTTACAGGCTTTCTAGCCTGAATCAGAGTATCTATTACAGAATCTGAAAACCCACGCTTTGATAAAATCAAGCGTTCAATCTCCAAGCAGTCAGTTGGAGGGAAACCAGATTCGGATGTTCGAATGGACCTTGAACAAGAAGGTCCTGTCTCAAAGGTAGCTTCCATGGTGGAGCCGATGACATATTCACCAGGTCTGCATACCAAGTCCTGCGTGGCCACGCAGGAGCTATCAAGATCACCGAAGCCCTCTCCTGATTGATCCTGGCTACCAGCCTGGGAATGAGAGGAAACGGTGGGAATACATAAGCTAGGTTGAAGGTCCAAGGTGCTACTAGTGCATCTACTAGAGTCGCCTTGGGATCCCTGGATCTGGACCCGTAACAAGGAACCTTGAAGTTCTGACGAGA
This sequence comes from Bombina bombina, assembly GCF_027579735.1. NCBI lineage: Eukaryota > Metazoa > Chordata > Amphibia > Anura > Bombinatoridae > Bombina > Bombina bombina. Next base: position 176,733,215 of record NC_069503.1, on the reverse strand, counting down.
GGCCATCAGATCCATGTCTGGAATGCCCCATAATCGAGTTATTTGGGCAAAGATTTCCGGATGGAGTTCCCACTCCCCCGGATGGAATGTCTGACGACTCAGAAAATCCGCTTCCCAATTTTCCACTCCTGGGATGTGGATTGCAGACAAGTGGCAGGAGTGATCCTCCGCCTATTGAATTATCTTGGTCACTTCCTCCATCGCCAGGGAACTCCTTGTTCCCCCCTGATGGTTGATATATGCAACTGTCGTCATGTTGTCTGATTGAAACCTTATGAATTTGGCCTTTGCTAGATGAGGCCAAGCTTTGAGAGCATTGAATATCGCTCTCAGTTCCAGAATGTTTATCGGGAGAAGAGATTCTTCCCGAGACCATAGACCCTGAGTTTTCAGGGGTTCCCAGACCGCGCCCCAGCCCACCAGACTGGCGTCGGTCGTGACAATGACCCACTCTGGTCTGCGGAAGCTCATTCCCTGTGACAGGTTGTCCAGGATCAGCCACCAACGGAGTGAATCTCTGGTCCTTTGATCTACTTGAATCGTCGGAGACAAGTCTGTATAATCCCCATTCCACTGTCTGAGCATGCACAGTTGTAATGGTCTTAGATGAATTTGTGCAAAAGGAACTATGTCCATTGCTGCAACCATCAATCCTATTACTTCCATGCACTGCGCTATGGAAGGACGAAGAACAGAATGAAGTACTTGACAAGAGCTTAGAAGTTTTGATTTTCTGACCTCTGTCAGAAAAATCCTCATTTCTAAGGAGTCTATTATTGTTCCCAAGAAGGGAACTCTTGTTGACGGGGAAAGAGAACTTTTTTCTATGTTCACTTTCCATCCGTGAGATCTGAGAAAGGCTAGGACGATGTCCGTATGAGCCTTTGCTTTTGACAGAGACGACGCTTGAATCAGGATGTCGTCCAAGTACGGTACTACTGCAATGCCCCTTGGTCTTAGAACCGCTAGAAGGGACCCTAGTACCTTTGTGAAAATTCTCGGAGCAGTGGCTAATCCGAATGGAAGTGCCACAAACTGGTAATGCTTGTCCAGAAAAGCGAACCTTAGGAACTGATGATGTTCCTTGTGGATAGGAATATGTAGGTACGCATCCTTTAAATCCACCGTGGTCATAAATTGACCTTCCTGGATGGTAGGAAGGATCGTTCGAATGGTTTCCATTTTGAACGATGGAACCCTGAGAAATTTGTTTAGGATCTTGAGATCTAAAATTGGTCTGAATGTTCCCTCTTTTTTGGGAACTATGAACAGGTTGAAGTAAAACCCCATCCCTTGTTCTCCTATTGGAACTGGATGAATTACTCCCATCTTTAACAGGTCTTCTACACAATGTAAGAATGCCTGTCTTTTTATTTGGTTTGAAGATAATTGAGACCTGTGGAACCTTCCCCTTGGGGGTAGTTCCTTGAATTCCAGGAGATAACCTTGAGAAACTATTTCTAGTGCCCAAGGATCCTGAACATCTCTTGCCCAGGCCTGAGCAAAGAGAGAAAGTCTGCCCCCCACCAGATCCGGACCCGGATCGGGGGCCATCCCTTCATGCTGTTTTGGTAGCAGTGGCAGGCTTCTTGGCCTGCTTACCCTTGTTCCAGCCTTGCATCGGTCTCCAGGCTGGTTTGGGTTGAGAAGTATTACCCTCTTGCTTAGAGGATGTAGAAGTAGAGGCTGGTCCGTTTCTGCGAAAGGGACGAAAATTAGGCTTATTTCTAGCCTTAAAAGACATATCCTGAGGAAGGGCGTGGCCCTTTCCCCCGGTGATGTCTGAAATAATCTCTTTCAAATCAGGACCAAACAGTGTTTTACCCTTGAAAGGGATGTTAAGCAATTTTGTCTTGGAAGACACATCCGCTGACCAAGACTTTAGCCAAAGCGCTCTGCGCGCCACGATAGCAAACCCTGAATTTTTCCCCGCTAATCTAGCTAATTGCAAAGCGGCATCTAGAATAAAAGAGTTAGCCAATTTAAGTGCTTGAACTCTGTCCATAACCTCCTCATACGAAGATTCTTTATTGAGCGACTTTTCTAGTTCTTCGAACCAGAAACACGCCGCCGTAGTGACAGGAACAATGCATGAAATTGGTTGTAGAAGGTAACCTTGCTGAACAAACATCTTTTTAAGCAAACCCTCTAATTTTTTATCCATAGGATCTTTGAAAGCACAACTATCTTCTATGGGAATAGTAGTGTGTTTGTTTAGAGTAGAGACCGCCCCCTCGACCTTAGGGACTGTCTGCCATAAGTCCTTTCTGGGGTCGACAATAGGAAATAATTTCTTAAATATAGGGGGAGGAACAAAAGGTATGCCGGGCCTTTCCCATTCCTTATTTACTATGTCCGCCACCCGCTTGGGTATAGGAAAAGCATCGGGGGGCACCGGAACCTCTAGGAACTTGTCCATCTTACATAATTTCTCTGGAATGACCAAATTGTCACAATCATCCAGAGTAGATAATACCTCCTTAAGCAGTGCGCAGAGATGTTCTAATTTAAATTTAAATGTTACAACATCAGGTTCAGCTTGTTGAGAAATTTTTCCTGAATCTGAAATTTCTCCCTCAGACAAAACCTCCCTCCTGGCCCCTTCAGATTGGTGTGAGGGTATGTCAGAAACGTTATCATCAGCGTCCTCTTGCTCTGATAAGTAGGCATTTTAGATAAAATATTCGCAATAGAATTATCCATAACAGCCGTTAATTGTTGCATGGTAATAAGTATTGGCGCACTAGATGTACTAGGGGCCTCTTGTGTGGGCAAAACTGGTGTAGACACAGAAGGGGATGATGCAGTACCATGCTTACTCCCCTCATCTGAAGAATCATCTTGGGCAATATTATTATCTGTGGCATCATTGTCCCTACTTTGTTTGGACACTATGTCACAATTATCACATATATTTAAATGGGGAGACACATTGGCTTTCATACATATAGAACATCGCTTATCTGATGGTTCAGACATGTTAAACAGGCTTAAACTTGTCAACAAAGCACAAAAAACGTTTTAAAATAAAACCGTTACTGTCACTTTAAATTTTAAACAGAACACACTTTATTACTGAATATGCGAAAAAGCATGAAGCAATTGTTCAAAATTCACCAAAATTTCACCACAGTGTCTTAAAGCCTTAAAAGTATTGCACACCAAATTTGAAAGCTTTAACCCTTAAAATAACGGAACCGGAGCCGTTTTTACATTTAACCCCTATACAGTCCCAGGTATCTGCTTTGCTGAGACCCAACCAAGCCCAGAGGGGAATACGATACCAAATGACGCCTTCTATAAGCTTTTTCAGTGGTTCTTAGCTCCTCACACATGCATCTGCATGCCTTGCTTTCCAAAAACAACTGCGCATTAGTGGCGCGAAAATGAGGCTCTGCCTATGACTAGAGAAGGCCCCCATCTGAAAAAGGTGTCCATACAGTGCCTGCCGTTTTTTAACAACAATCTCCAAGATTATAATAACTATAAAGAGTTATAATCTGCCAAATATGCTTAGCAAAGTAATCGTTTTAGCCCAGAAAAATGTCTACCAGTTTTTTAAGCCCTTATAAAGCCCTTTATTCTTTTACTTAATCTAAGAAAATGGCTTACCGGTCCCCATAGGGAAAATGACAGCCTTCCAGCATTACAAAGTCTTGTTAGAAATGTGGCCAGTCATACCTCAGGCAGAAAAGTCTGCCAACTGCTTCCCCCAACTGAAGTTACTTCATCTCAACAGTCCTGTGTGGAAACAGCAATCGATTTTAGTAACGTTTGCTAAAATCATCTTCCTCTTACAAACAGAAATCTTCTTCTCTTTTCTGTTTCAGAGTAAATAGTACATACCAGCACTATTTTAAAATAACAAACACTTGATTGAAGAATAAAAACTACATTTAAACACCAAAAAACTCTTAGCCATCTCCGTGGAGATGTTGCCTGTGCAACGGCAAAGAGAATGACTGGGGTAGGCGGAGCCTAGGAGGGATCATGTGACCAGCTTTGCTGGGCTCTTTGCCATTTCCTGTTGGGGAAGAGAATATCCCACAAGTAAGGATGACGCCGTGGACCGGACACACCTATGTTGGAGAAAACACTTTAAACCAAGTTAACAAGCAATATAAAAAACGTTACTGCGCCTTTAAGAAAAACTAATTTTGTCAAAATTTGAAATAACAGTGAAAAAAATTAGTTACACTAACGAAATTTTTACAGTGTATGTAACAAGTTAGCAGAGCATTGCACCCACTTGCAAATGGATGATTAACCCCTTAATACCAAAAACGGAATAACAAATGAAAAAAACGTTTTTAAAAACAGTCACAACAACTGCCACAGCTCTACTGTGGCTGTTACCTTCCTCAAACACGACTTTTGAAGCCTTTTGAGCCCTTCAGAGATGTCCTGTATCATGCAGGGAACTGCTGAGGGAATCTGAATGTCTCTGTCTGTAATTTTAGCTGCGCAGAAAAGCGCTAAAATAGGCCCCTCCCACTCATATTACAACAGTGGAAAGCCTCAGGAAACTGTTTCTAGGCAAAAATCAAGCCAGCCATGTGGAAAAAACTAGGCCCCAATAAGTTTTATCACCAAGCATATATAAAAACGATTAAACATGCCAGCAAACGTTTTTATATTGCACTTTTATAAGAGTATGTATCTCTGGTAATAAGCCTGATACCAGTCGCTATTAAATCACTGTATTTAGGCTTAACAATAATCCGGTATCAGCAGCATTTTCTAGCAAATTCCATCCCTAGAAAAATTTTAACTGCACATACCTTATTGCAGGATAACCTGCACGCCATTCCCCCTCTGAAGTTACCTCACTCCTCAGACATATGTGAGAACGGCAGTGGATCTTAAGTTACTTCTGCTAAGATCATAGAAAACGCAGGCAGATTCTTCTTCTAAATGCTGCCTGAGATAAAATAGTACACTCCGGTACCATTTAAAAATAATAAACTTTTGATTGAAGAAAAAAACTAACTATAATACACCACTCTCCTCTTACTACCTCCATCTTTGTTGAGAGTTGCAAGAGAATGACTGGGTATGGCAGTTAGGGGAGGAGCTATATAGCAGCTCTGCTGTGGGTGATCCTCTTGCAACTTCCTGTTGGGAAGGAGAATATCCCACAAGTAATGGATGATCCGTGGACTGGATACACTTAACAAGAGAAAAGGCTACATCCTAATATGGGAAAGTTGCTAAGAAAAAAGTATCTTGAGGCTATACAGCCCTGACATTCTGTACTATATTGTCCCTTTAAACCATAGATTCCTAATTTGTCTCAGGACCTACTCACACCTTTTGGATGAGAAGAAATTAAGCAAATAATGATGTCACCTGTGCTGTACTTTGGGCATCTGATATTTGGTTCTGAGTTGGTGAGTTCGGGGACCATATGAAATTATGCTGGTTTAGGCACTTACCAACATTTTGATTCCTAAGTTACAGAATGTTCTTTTTGGGCTGTATAGCAAGCGCAGGATATAGCAAAATTTTATTGCACAGAAACCATAAATTGTCAATAAAAGGGGAAAAAACAGGATTCTGCTAACCTACTATTATTATTTAATTGGCCTTCATCTCAGTATTCAAGATACTTTCCTAAAAAATATATTTTATATGACAGATGGCAGAGATGGCTGTATTCACAGATCCAGATGTTGCCCTGAATATGACCTCTGAGACCCTCGGCAATAAAGTTTTCCCCCTTTTAATAGAACTTACCTCTTTCTGCTAGAATCTCCAGGCCCTTTTTAGTCCGCATGATCTTCTTTTTAACACTCTCTTCCTTTTTCACATCACTCTCCCTTTCCTTTTCTTCATCATGAGTCCTTTTTTTAGCTTCTTCCTCTGAATAATTAAGCTCAAGGACGAGCACTTTGACATTGTGACTGACGCCTTGCTCTTGAAGAGTTCTGTCTGGTGATTATAAATTAAAAATATCAAGTGAACAATTCAAACATGGACTTAATTTTTTTACTTTCAGGCAGAACAGCCAGTACCTCCAACATTAATTATTTTTAGTTATGCCAAAGCCAACTAAAACCATAGAGAAAACTTGCTTTAGAAATAATGAACAGCCCAGTGCCTAGATTATTCCCACAGGTGTCACATGGATGCAGCTCATACTTATTTTTCCTTAAAAAAAAAAAAAAAATCTGCTACATTCACCGTCACAGCTGTAACATTTCAGCATTCTCACAGAGATCTCATATCCCCTTAAAGGGACATTCCAGCCAAAATTGAAACCCACATGGATGCATTTGACTTTTGATAAGAAGCATTTTTGTAATATACAGTACATGTATGCAAAAATGATTCTAATAAAAGCTATAGCCGTTTCAAACGTGTATCTAAGTGTTTATATACCATATACCATCCGGTAATGACTCAATTTGTTGATTGCTGACATAATACAAGCCCCACTGGTGCTCTGAGCAGCTGCATAATTTAAAATGCTGGTTCACTGAGAATATCTAGCTAAGCTTCACATGCACAGAAAAATGTTAACAGTAAAACAGTGATAACTTTTACTACAAGTATTTTTGCCAATACGTGTATATTGCAAATATGTTTCTATCTAACGATTTACTTCATATATGTGTATTTTTGCCAATACGTGTATATTGCAAATATGTTTATATCTAACGATTTACTTCATATATGTGATTTTAAATTTTGACCGGAATATCCCTTTAACTGCTGAACTATTTCACACTCCTGTGCTGAGCTGTGTTAGAGATTTTAGATGCAGTTTACACTTTATCACTTCTAGAAGTCATTTTTAGGGCTCGATTTATTTTCACAAGAATTTGCTCGCTGTATTTAACAAGCAGCAGTCACTAGACCGCTGCTTCCCTAACCTCTTCGCAACCGCTAAGGTGGCGAAATTCAATCTTCGCGGTCTAGTCCGACCGAGGAGATTGACAGCTCCTGCCCGCACGTGATTGGCTGTGCGCGGGCAGGGGGCGGGATTGCACGCGAGCCAAAATTGCGCTTGTGTGCAATGGAGAATTCCTGCGGATAAATTCGCCCCTCCACAGGCGAGCTGAGGCGTACAGGGGCATGTATATGCGCCCCTGTCCGCCTCAGCTTTAATAAAGCGAGCCCTTAGTGAGAAAATGTGTGTGTATAAAAAAATATATATATATATATATATATATATATATATATATATATATATATATATTTATTCTGGTTTTGGGATCCAAGCACTCACTGTACGTTGGGTTGCCTGGGTGCACTCTATGGTAGATAGGTAGAAACTTTTCATGTAGAGAAGAGGCACACACAGGTCTTAATTAGCATAAGTTTTATTAATTCAGTCAACGTTTCGGTCCTCACAGGGACCTTTGTCAAGACTGTTCTATATACAAAAATAAGAAGAAACAGAAAATACAATGAATTCCACAAAGGAGAAAAAACACATCACAAGACAAGACTAATAGACTAAAAACAAATTGTGCAAGTCAAAAAAGAAAAAGAAAGGAAAAGAAAAAAGCACAAAAAAAAGAACAAAGTGGAGATTTGATTCCTAGGACAACATTAAATCCATAGTAGAAAGTAATACAATGAGCAATGTATAGGAAATCACATAATTCATAGCGGAGAATATTGGCTAAGGTCTGGAACCTAATAGACAGGTAGCATTTAGTAAAGAACAATGTATTTCATGTAACTTGAAGCAATACAATTTCACTGATTCTGCAAGGAGAAACGGAGAACAAGGTCAAACAGTTCAGAGTGAGACTCATATAATACGCTCAAGGTTGGTACAAAGATGTGGTCCAGACCATAGGGCTGATTGTTATATGTCTTGGTATACACAGATTGGGTCATTAACAATACAAAGGCAGCATAGAACAGAGCCATAGCGCTTCAGATATACATGGTAACGGAGATTCAAAGGAATCAAAGGAACTAGAAGGATAGGACAGATTTAAAACGTTAAAAACTGACTCCTTCCTCACTAGAGGCATCCACACATATTACCAGGTTTGTTTATATTAACACAGATAAATGTCATTGCATAACAGTACATATATGTGTGTGTATGTATATATATATATATATATATATATATATATATGACACGGAAGGAGACTGCACTCCAAGACCGGACCGGGTACATATCCAATAACTCTGCAACATCCCAGCCCTGGGTGCTTAAAGGGACAGTATACACTCATTTTCATATAACTGCATGTAATAGACACTACTATAAAGAATAAGATGCACAGATACTGATATAAAAATCCAGTATAAAACTGTTTAAAAACTTACTTAGAAGCTCTCAGTTTGGCTCTGTTGAAAAGGTAGCCGGAAAGCCCACTGCAAGTGGGAAATAAGACACTCCCCCCTCTCCCTTCTTTTGCATATGAAAAGACCCTTTACACAAACAGGAGCAAGCTGGAGAAGGTAGCTGACGGTATTCACATAAAACTTTGGGGCTTGGTTAGGAGTCTGAAAATTAGAGGAATGTTATTGAAAAATAAGCAAAACTATACATTTATTTTTAAAAAAAAAAGCTTTATGGGCTATATAAATAGATTGTCTACAAAACATTTATGCAAAGAAAAAATGAGTGTATAATGGCCCTTTAAATAGAACTACCAAAAAGCTGTGCTGTCACCAGAGTCACAGGCAGTTAACCCCAGTCCGGAATGGGTGCAAGAAACATAGGGGGATTACAAAAAAATAATAATACAACACAAAGAGATACCCAGAACTCACCAGCTAGCTCACAGCTAAGATTTAAAAACACAACTGGAAAGGTTAGTTATCGCATCTGGGCAAATGGGAAAAGCTCAGGCACCACGCCAAGGTCCTTTCCACTGCCTGAGTCCCTAACACAGCCACACAATGCGCCAAACAAACTGGGAACAAGGGAGGGTTGCACAGGTATATGTCATCACCGAGAAAAATATAAGACACGGAAGGAGACTGCACTCCAAGACCGGACCGGGTACATATCCAATGACTCTACAACATCCCAGCCCTGGGTGCTTAAATAGCACTCCCGAAAAGCACAGATATATATATATATATGCATACACACACGTATACAGACACACTGCTATGGCTTGTGTGTTTGGTAATATATACTGTATATATATATATATATATATATATATATATATATATATATATATATATATATATATATATATATATATATATATATATATATAGCAAGAAACTTGCACTCACTGGACTTTTTTCAAAACACCAAAATTGAATGTGACGTTTCGGAGATAGAGTATCCCCTTCCTCAGACAAAAGTGAAATAGCAATACAAGCAGTTTAAAAAGACAAACAAAATGGTGACCCCCTCCCCCCAATTAAGACAAAAACCGCCAAAAATGGTAGTCATGACTACCACACAATCCAAATTACATGTGTTGTTAAACAAAACAAATATTGCTGAGAAATTCAAAATTAATTGATCAAGTGATTGAATATTATAGTGTAAAGCACTGAATCATGTGAAACAAAAACCATAATTAGAAAAGGATAATAAAAAGAATTTACCAATATCTGGCAACTATGGAGTATTAAATTCTAAATACTATGTGTTATTCACATATACACACGCATATTCCATTCAAAACTGTATATGGGATCCAGCGTCATAGGGGGAAGCACAAACTAGCACACGCTAACAAACTCACAGTCTCATAGTTCTAAGGCAAAGAAGGGTGCATACACAACACAGTGCCATTGAAGATGAGGGAACAGGACATTGTTAATTGTACATCTATTACTGTGCATTGCAAAAATAGGCATTTACTCACACGCTAGAAAGTAAAATCCACCAGGACCGGTCATGGCGAAAACCAGAAGTGGAGGGGGCGAGTAGTGACGTCACGTCACCAAGGCAACGACTAAAGCATTGCACACTGAGAGCGCATAGTCAGACCAAGGGGCGTAATAGCCACTATCAGACTGTAGAGCGCAATAGCCACTATGGGTAAAGGGAAAAGAAACCTATGTGTATTGCAAGGAAAGTACAAATCACAACACCACACAGAGTAAGCATTAATATATTCGATAGAACTCGTAACCAAACGGTAACAAGAGGTCCTGAGTCTCATACCAGTGTAGCCAATGGGAAAGTGTGGATCATGAGGATCAGGCACTAAACACCGCTAATATATGCAGTACCAGCATTATACCTAAGGCAGGGAAATGAAATAAAATAAAGGTAATATAATAGGTAAGAACTTATAAGAACTGGATAAGAAAGATAAGGGACTAGTGAATAAATAAAACAAAGAGAAGTCACAAGGTATTCAATTAACAGGAGTGGATACTACACTGATCATGTCATCTACCCTATCCACAAATAAAAATTGTTACAAATATAAAAGTGAGCAATAATAGACACCTGTCACCACAGGTGATAAGCCGAGAACTTTAAATGTACAACTCAAAACTATACAGGTATTGGCTAGTAAGGAATAAACAACAATATGAGAGAAGCAGGACATCAAGCGGAACAGACCCCAAATCTAAAATAGACACTGTGGTGGCATACATCAAAACTGAGCATAGAACGACTGTGAGCCTCAAAAGCCACAAAAATAACAAAAATAAATACATACAAAAGAGTGCAAAGGAATCCTGTCCACACATACAGGGGATAGAACTAACATGCATGCATCCACCAGATCAAGACACACAGACACATAAGTCAAATTGAGGAATAAATTAATCTGGACTCTCACGAGTGGAGAAAATGGATCTGGACCCCCACAAGTGAAAAAATGGTGCATAGTTCTCTGGAGTATAACTCTCAAGGATTAGGTCCATAGACTTTTCTTCTGGTAACTACAAGAAGCAGTGCCAATCTACCACCGTATTGAGTCCATTGGGTTGCGTTGTCTTCAGGCGATGGATCCACCTTGCTTCTGTTTGTAATAAGATCGTGTTACGGTCCTCGTCTCAGTGGGGGAATATGATCAATCAGAATGAAACGCAAGTCATTCACTGTATGGCCAGCTTCAACAAAGTGTCTGGCCACCGGTTGATCACTTTTGTGTGGCCGACCTGTGGTTGGCAAACCTTGTCCTGGCGTCATCTGTCGTTTTTCCGACATAGAAGCGCCCGCAGGAACAGTTCAGAAGATAAACCACATGTGTTGTCGTGCACGTGATAAAGTGCCTGATCTTAAATCTCTTGTTCGTGTAAGGGTGGGCAAATGTTGGGCCAGTGAACATAGAGCTGCAGGTTGTGCAGCCAGTGCACCCATAGCAGCCGTTCTTCTTCTTCCTTTGTAGCCAGTTAGATGGAGTGTAGCAATGAGCTGGATCAGTAATCATTAGAGCATCTTTCAAGTTCCTATTATGCTTAAATCCCACTCTGGGATGTTCCCACTCTTCAAATGGGAGGGAAGGATCGCTCTTGATGATATGCCAATATTGGTTAAGGCTATTGCCTAACTCCCTCATAGACGGACTGTATGTGGTAGTGAAGGTGAGTCTTTTGGTGTCACTTCGAGGTTTCATTTGCTTCCCAGGTTCCACATTAATGACTTCTTGCATATTCTTCTTGATCAGTTGAGGATTGTAACCTCTCCGTTTAAATTTCTCCGCCATCTCTGTGAGTTGAGTTGACATCAATTCAGGTTCACTGTTTTTTCTTACTACCCTTAGAAGTTGGATGGCTGCTGTTCGCATGGAGGAGTGAATTCCGATCAGTGGATTTACAGAACAGTGCCGTACCCAGATGTCTTTGGCCCTTTTTAAAAATCTTCAAATCAAGGAATTCAATCGCTGATTCCTGAATATTAAGTTTGAACCTTACTGGGTTGTCGAGTGTATTGAGCTGGTCAAACCAACCCTGTAGGCTCTCTGCTGAGCCACTCCAGATGATAAAGAGGTCGTCTATGTAACGACGGTAATATTTCACCTCTGGTCTGTCAAAAATCCCCATGACTGTAGTTTCATAATTGTCCATGAATATGTTGGACAGGGATGGGGCCACATTTGACCCCATGGCAGTCCCGGCTATTTGCTGGTAGAATGAGTTTTCGAATCTGAAGTAGTTCAATCGCAAACTTAAATCCAGCAACTCAATGAGGAACTCTCTGGGTGGACCAATATAGGGATATCGGTCAAGTGTCTCTGAAACACATCCTTTCCCTCTTTCATGGGGGATAATGGTGTAAAGGCTATTCACGTCGGCTGTTGCCAAAATCCACGAATCATCCACTTCTACTTCAGTCAGATCAAGGATAAGCTGCGAAGAGTCACGGAGATATGACCGTATATTCTTGACTAGTGGTTGTAGAAAGCTATCCACGAACACAGCTAATTTAGATGTAATGGAATTCCGTGCAGAGACAATAGGTCTCCTGGGTGGTGTCGTCATGTCCTTATGGATTTTGGGTAATGTATATAGTATTTGACATGATGGAAATTCCACTAACAAGTATTTCATAGTGTTCTCATTAATCCATCCAGCTGTGAGGCCCTTCAACACCGTTTCTTTGATAATGGCTTTGAAGTGGGATCATGTGATAGTGGTAAATAAGTCTTCGGATCACTTAGTTGTTGCAATATTTCACTCTGATAATAAGAGTAATCAAGGATCACAACCGCTCCGCCCTTGTCCGCCATTCTAATCACAATATCAGGGTCCGTAGACAAAGACTGCAATGCTTGTTTTTCATCTGTTGTCAAATTATTGCGATATTTCGCTTGTTCCATTTTGATGAGGTCTTGGGACACCAGGCGCATATATGTTCTAATGCTGGAATTCTGGCTTTGTGGATCAAAAGAGCTTTTCATTTTGAACCCTGAATCAATCTGTTGGGCATCTGTATTGGAATCCTTCAAAAATTCTTTAAGTCTCAACGTACGTTGGAACTTGTGACAGTCAATGAATAAGTCAAAATCATCCGCCTTGCGTGTGGGGACAAAACACAAACCTTTATTCAAAAGGGACACTTCGGCGGGAGACAAGGACCGTTGGCTGAGGTTCACCACTAAGTCAGCCTCCGGTCTAGCAGTATCGGTTATCTCGGGGGGGTTTTCTCGCCACCCGCCCCTCCGTATGTGGGGCCTTCTCCTCTTCTCCTTTGTCCGGCTCTTGTTGTGACCCCCTGAAAAAACTGATGTTGGGTTCCAGTAGCACCAGTTGCTGTATTGCCGGAGCTTGGTACATCAGTATCAGACCCTGAGCTGCTGTCCACAGTTTGTAGAGACTGTTTAGTATAATAGCGTTGTCGTCTCCTTCTCTGTGCAAGTGATCTCCTATTGTCACCGCCGAGTAGCCACCGGTACACCCTTTTCTCCTTGTGATCTTTAATATATATATTTATTTATTTATTATTATTTTTTACGTAATAAATCTACAACAAAAGGTTTAAAAATGTACATTTTATTAAAGGGACATGGAACCCAAATTTTGTATTTCATGATTCAGCTTTCCAATTTACTTTCCAATTTACTATGATCTAATTTGCTTCAGTCTCTTGGTATCCTTTGTTGAAGAGACAGCAATGCACATGGGTGAGCCAATAACATGAGGCTACCTAGGTGTGCTTTTCAATAAAGGATACAAAGAAAGTAAAAGAAAATAGATAATAGAAGTAAATTGTAAAGTTGTTTAAAATTCTATGCTCTGACTGAATCACAAAAGAAAAAATATGGGTTTTGTGTTACTTTAAAATTGTAGCAAACATGGTTGTTTTTCCCCCTAAACTTTGACTATAGTCAAAATAATGGTTTATCCTCATATAAATAAGAGCCTTTGGGTGTATTTATATACATTTGTTCTGCACATAGGGGCTCCCATAAGCCTCTAATTAAAGAAGGGGTCTTGGGGCCTTTTTGACCTTTAGGCTTTTTTGTTGTTTGATGAAACCTAATATGTAACATTTTGTATCTTAGAAAATTCTACTAAAAACATTATAAAAAGGTAGTAAAACCCTTTACTCAAACTGCTTGGACCCGGAAAGGGTTTGGATTCTGAAATGTTTGCATCTTAAAATGGATAGAAATGTCAACATTGGCATGAGTGGATTTCAGTTTGAAATAGAAGAATTTTGCAGTATACTTTCATTACCAAAAATGCTTCTAATAAAAGTCATTACTGTTTTTCTGCGGCATATGCACATATCCAGTGAGGGCTGTGCACGGGCATTCAAACACCACCCTTCACAGAGGGTCAGCAGTAGTTTGTATGACACTTATTACGTACTTGGAAGCAATACACACCACAGCTACCTCTCTAAACACCCATGGTGTTTGAATACTGGTGCACAGCCTTCACAGGATATGTGCGTATGCCACTGACAAATAACTTTTGTTAGAAGCATTTTTACTAATGGAAGTATATAGCTAAAATGCTTTTATTTCACATTAAAATGCACCTATGTATATTTCATTTTTGACCTTTCTATCCCTTTAAAATGGGATAGTTTGGAGAGGGGATGGAACCAAGTATAAACAAGAATATCTTAGAGACATTAAACCCACATTTTTTCTTTCATGATTCAGATAGAGAATACCATTTTAAACTGTTTTCTAATTTACCGTATTTTTCGCTCCATAAGACACACTTTTTCCCCCTCAAAAGTAAGGGGAAATGTCTGTGCGTCTTATGGAGCGAATGCAGCCAATCTAGGACTACACTTCCCATAACTCCTCATGTCACGCTCCGCTCAGCTCCGCCTCCAACTTAGTAGTCACTCAAACTAGGACTACACTTCCCATAACTCCTCATGTCACGCACCGCTCGGCTCCGCCTCCAACTTAGTAGTCACTCAAACTAGGACTACACTTCCCATAACTCCGTGGGGATACTAGTTATAACGTCAGTGCCCTGGAAGTTCTGGCACGCAAATGTGTTGGTGACATGACCTGGAGGTCAGTGTTGAGGGGCTCGGAGCTGCGGTGAACGGTGGCCGCTCTGCTGGGGTTCCAGTCAGGGGGTATGCTAAAAAACCGGGTGAGAAATATATAAATCTATGTCTGAAAAAGGAATATACCTTAGATCGGGGAGTGTTGAGAAGCTGTTGGACAATATAGACACAGGTCATGTCTCTAGGGGAAAATACCGGTAGCTTGTCTGTTATTACACAAGTTTTTTTTTAGCTTGGTGCTGGATATTTGGAAACGGTGTCTATTTTAGGGGTCAAAATCTTGAAGAATGACACTATTTTATAGCATCAATAGCATTTTAGTGCTTATGGAAGTTTGTATTTTATTTATGGCTGTGTTAGTAGCTCAGTTTGTTTAAACGTTTTGATATACTGGCTATGTCTGAATATATTGTGGTACTGATTTAGTGTTTCCTATGTGTATCAATTTGACTCTTATCACACACTCTCAATCACACACAAGCTCTCTCACACTCTCACACACACTCACACACGCGTACTCTTATCACACACACACACACATTTTTATCACACACTCTCAATCACACACAAGCTCTCCAGAATATTATTTTCCTTGTTTTCCTCCTCTAAAAACTAGGTGCGTCTTATAGTCAGGTGCGTCTTATGGAGCGAAAAATACGGTACTTCTATTATCTAATTTGCTTCATTCTCTTGATATTATTTCCTGAAAAGCATATCTAGATAGGCTCAATAGCTTCTGATTGGTGGCTGCACATAGATGCCTTATGTGATTGGCTCACCCGTGTGCATTGCTATTTCTTAAACAAATGATATCTAAAGAATGAAGCAAGTTAGATAATAGAAGTAAATTGGAATGTTGTTTAAAATAGTATTCTCTGTCTGAATCATGAAAGAAAATGTTTGGGTTTAAGTCCCTTTAAGTCATTTAGGCAATAGTTACATGTCCTTATACAGCTTATACATGTAGTAAGCTAAAGTAGTTTCATATCATTTTGTTATACTTTTGTATACCTAGTACCCTCAGAAACATAGTTCTGTACTGTAATTATAAAAGTAATATTTGTTGTTTTAAATAAATATAGACTATAATTTATAAAATTGAGATTTACAGCCAGGGAAAAACATAATTTATGCTTACCTGATAAATTTATTTCTCTTGTAGTGTGTTCAGTCCACGGGTCATCCATTACTTATGGGATATATTCTCCTTCCCAACAGGAAGTTGCAAGAGGATCACCCAAGCAGAGCTGCTATATAGCTCCTCCCCTCACATGTCATATCCAGTCATTCGACCGAAACAAGACGAGAAAGGAGAAACTATAGGGTGCAGTGGTGACTGGAGGTATAATTTAAAATTTAGAATCTGCCTTAAAAAGACAGGGCGGGCCGTGGACTGAACACACTACAAGAGAAATAAATTTATCAGGTAAGCATAAATTATGTTTTCTCTTGTTAAGTGTGTTCAGTCCACGGGTCATCCATTACTTATGGGATACCCATACCAAAGCTAAGTACACGGATGATGGGAGGGACAAGGCAGGAACATTAAACAGAAGGAACCACTGCCTGTAGAACCTTTCTCCCAAAACCAGCCTCCGAAGAAGCGAAAGTGTCAAATTTGTAAAATTTGGAAAAAGTATGAAGTGAAGACCAAGTTGCAGCCTTGCAAATCTGTTCAACAGAGGCCTCATTCTTAAAGGCCCAGGTGGAAGCCACAGCTCTAGTGGAATGAGCTGTAATTCTTTCAGGAGGCTGCTGTCCAGCAGTCTCATAGGCTAAACGTATTATGCTACGAAGCCAAAAAGAGAGAGAGGCGGCCGAAGCCTTTTGACCTCTCCTCTGTCCAGAGTAAACGACAAACAGAGAAGAAGTTTGTCTAAAATCTTTAGTTGCCTGTAAGTAGAACTTCAGAGCACGGACCACGTCTAGATTATGCAAAAGACGTTCCTTCTTTGAAGAAGGATTAGGACATAATGATGGAACAACAATCTCTTGATTGATATTCCTGTTAGAAACAACCTTAGGCAAAAACCCAGGTTTAGTACGCAGTACTACCTTGTCTGAATGAAAGATCAGATAAGGAGAATCACAATGTAAGGCAGATAACTCAGAGACTCTCCGAGCCGAGGAAATAGCCATCAAAAAACATAATTTATGCTTACCTGATAAATTCCTTTCTTCTGTAGTGTGATCAGTCCACGGGTCATCATTACTTCTGGGATATTACTCCTCCCCAACAGGAAGTGCAAGAGGATTCACCCAGCAGAGCTGCATATAGCTCCTCCCCTCTACGTCACTCCCAGTCATTCGACCAAGGACCAACGAGAAAGGAAAAGCCAAGGGTGAAGTGGTGACTGGAGTATAAATTAAAAAATATTTACCTGCCTTAAAAACAGGGCGGGCCGTGGACTGATCACACTACAGAAGAAAGGAATTTATCAGGTAAGCATAAATTATGTTTTCTTCTGTTAAGTGTGATCAGTCCACGGGTCATCATTACTTCTGGGATACCAATACCAAAGCAAAAGTACACGGATGACGGGAGGGATAGGCAGGCTCTTTATACAGAAGGAACCACTGCCTGAAGAACCTTTCTCCCAAAAATAGCCTCCGATGAAGCAAAAGTGTCAAATTTGTAAAATTTGGAAAAAGTATGAAGCGAAGACCAAGTTGCAGCCTTGCAAATCTGTTCAACAGAGGCCTCATTCTTGAAGGCCCAAGTGGAAGCCACAGCTCTAGTAGAATGAGCTGTAATTCTTTCAGGAGGCTGCTGTCCAGCAGTCTCATAAGCTAAACGAATTATGCTACGAAGCCAAAAAGAAAGAGAGGTAGCGGAAGCTTTTTGACCTCTCCTCTGCCCAGAGTAAATGACAAACAGAGAAGACGTTTGTCGAAATTCCTTAGTTGCCTGTAAGTAAAATTTTAGAGCACGGACTACATCCAGGTTGTGCAGTAGACGTTCCTTCTTTGAAGAAGGATTTGGGCATAAAGAAGGAACAACAATCTCTTGATTGATATTCCTGTTAGTAACTACCTTAGGTAAGAACCCAGGTTTAGTACGCAGGACTACCTTATCCGAATGAAAAATCAAATAAGGAGAATCACAATGTAAGGCTGATAATTCAGAGACTCTTCGAGCCGAGGAAATAGCCATTAAAAATAGAACTTTCCAAGATAACAACTTTATATCAATGGAATGAAGGGGTTCAAACGGAACGCCCTGTAAAACATTAAGAACAAGGTTTAAACTCCATGGTGGAGCAACAGTTTTAAACACAGGCTTAATCCTGGCCAAAGCCTGACAAAAAGCCTGGACGTCAGGAACTTCTGACAGACGTTTGTGTAACAGAATGGACAGAGCTGAGATCTGTCCCTTTAATGAACTAGCAGATAAACCCTTTTCTAAACCTTCTTGTAGAAAAGACAATATCCTAGGAATCCTAACCTTACTCCAAGAGTAACCTTTGGATTCACACCAATATAGGTATTTACGCCATATCTTATGGTAAATCTTTCTGGTAACAGGTTTCCTAGCCTGTATTAAGGTATCAATAACTGACTCAGAAAACCCACGTCTTGATAAAATCAAGCGTTCAATTTCCAAGCAGTCAGCTTCAGAGAAGTTAGATTTTGATGTTTGAAGGGACCCTGTATCAGAAGGTCCTGTTTCAGAGGTAGAGACCAAGGTGGACAGGATGACATGTCCACCAGGTCTGCATACCAAGTCCTGCGTGGCCACGCAGGTGCTATTAGAATCACTGATGCTCTCTCTTGTTTGATTCTGGCAATCAATCGAGGAAGCAACGGGAAGGGTGGAAACACGTAAGCCATCCTGAAGTCCCAAGGTGCTGTCAGAGCATCTATCAGGACTGCTCCTGGATCCCTGGATCTGGACCCGTAACGAGGAAGCTTGGCGTTCTGTCGAGACGCCATGAGATCTATCTCTGGTTTGCCCCAACGTCGAAGTATTTGGGCAAAGACCTCCGGATGAAGTTCCCACTCCCCCGGATGAAAAGTCTGACGACTTAAGAAATCCGCCTCCCAGTTCTCCACTCCCGGGATGTGGATTGCTGACAGGTGGCAAGAGTGAGACTCTGCCCAGCAAATTATCTTTGATACTTCCATCATAGCTAGGGAGCTTCTTGTCCCTCCCTGATGGTTGATGTAAGCTACAGTCGTGATGTTGTCCGACTGAAACCTGATGAACCCCCGAGTTGTCAACTGGGGCCAAGCCAGGAGGGCATTGAGAACTGCTCTCAATTCCAGAATGTTTATTGGTAGGAGACTCTCCTCCTGACTCCATTGTCCCTGAGCCTTCAGAGAATTCCAGACGGCACCCCAACCTAGAAGGCTGGCGTCTGTTGTTACAATTGTCCAGTCTGGTCTGCTGAATGGCATCCCCCTGGACAGATGTGGCCGAGAAAGCCACCATAGAAGAGAATTTCTGGTCTCTTGATCCAGATTCAGAGAAGGGGATAAGTCTGAGTAATCCCCATTCCACTGACTTAGCATGCACAGTTGCAGTGGTCTGAGGTGTAAGCGTGCAAAGGGTACTATGTCCATTGCCGCTACCATTAAGCCGATTACCTCCATGCATTGAGCCACTGACGGGTGTTGAATGGAATGAAGGGTGCGGCAAGCACTTTGAAGTCTTGTTAGCCTGTCCTCTGTCAGGTAAATCTTCATTTCTACAGAATCTATAAGAGTCCCCAGGAAGGGAACTCTTGTGAGTGGAACGAGTGAACTTTTCTTTTCGTTCACCTTCCATCCATATGACCTTAGAAATGCCAGCACTAACTCTGTATGAGACTTGGCAGTTTGAAAGCTTGAAGCTTGTATCAGAATGTCGTCTAGGTATGGAGCTACCGAGATTCCCCGCGGTCTTAGTACCGCCAGAAGAGCACCCAGAACCTTTGTGAAGATTCTTGGAGCTGTAGCCAATCCGAATGGAAGAGCCACAAACTGGTAATGCCTGTCTAGGAAGGCAAACCTTAGGTACCGATAATGATCTTTGTGAATCGGTATGTGAAGGTAAGCATCTTTTAAATCTACAGTGGTCATGTATTGACCCTCTTGGATCATAGGTAAAATTGTCCGAATAGTCTCCATCTTGAACGATGGAACTCTTAGGAATTTGTTTAGGATCTTTAAGTCCAGGATTGGTCTGAAAGTTCCCTCTTTTTTGGGAACCACAAACAGATTTGAGTAAAACCCCTGTCCCTGTTCCGATCGTGGAACTGGATGGATTACTCCCATTAACAAGAGCTCTTGTACGCAGCGTAGAAACGCCTCTTTCTTTGTCTGGATTGTTGACAATCTTGACAGATGAAATCTCTCTCTTGGAGGAGAGTATTTGAAGTCCAGAAGGTATCCCTGAGATATTATCTCTAGCGCCCAGGGATCCTGAACATCTCTTGCCCAAGCCTGGGCGAAGAGAGAAAGTCTGCCCCCCACTAGATCCGATCCCGGATCGGGGGCCCTCAATTCATGCTGTTTTAGGGGCAGCAGCAGGTTTCCTAGTCTGCTTGCCCTTGTTCCAGGACTGGTTAGGTTTCCAGCCTTGTCTGTAGCGAGCAACAGCTCCTTCCTGTTTTGGTGCAGAGGAAGTTGATGCTGCTCCTGCTTTGAAATTACGAAAGGAACGAAAATTAGACTGTCTAGTCTTGGCTTTGGCTTTGTCCTGAGGCAGGGCATGGCCTTTACCTCCTGTAATGTCAGCGATAATCTCTTTCAACCCGGGCCCGAATAAGGTCTGCCCTTTGAAAGGTATATTAAGCAATTTAGACTTAGAAGTAACATCAGCTGACCAGGATTTTAGCCACAGCGCCCTGCGTGCCTGAATGGCGAATCCTGAATTCTTCGCCGTAAGTTTAGTAAGATGTACTACGGCCTCCGAAATGAATGAATTAGCTAGTTTAAGGACTCTAAGCCTGTCCGTAATGTCGTCCAGAGTAGCTGAACCAATGTTCTCTTCCAGAGACTCAATCCAGAATGCCGCTGCAGCCGTGATCGGCGCAATGCATGCAAGGGGTTGCAATATAAAACCTTGTTGAACAAACATTTTCTTAAGGTAACCCTCTAACTTTTTATCCATTGGATCTGAAAAAGCACAGCTATCCTCCACCGGGATAGTGGTACGCTTAGCTAAGGTAGAAACTGCTCCCTCCACCTTAGGGACCGTTTGCCATAAGTCCCTTGTGGTGGCGTCTATTGGAAACATTTTTCTAAATATCGGAGGGGGTGAGAACGGCACACCGGGTCTATCCCACTCCTTAGTAACAATTTCAGTAAGTCTCTTAGGTATAGGAAAAACCTCAGTACTCGTCGGTACCGCAAAATATTTATCCAACCTACACATTTTCTCTGGTATTGCAACTGTGTTACAATCATTCAGAGCCGCTAACACCTCCCCTAGTAATACACGGAGGTTTTCCAGTTTAAATTTAAAATTTGAAATATCTGAATCCAGTCTGTTTGGATCAGAACCGTCACCCACAGAATGAAGTTCTCCGTCCTCATGTTCTGCCACCTGTGACGCAGTGTCTGACATGGCCCTAATATTATCAGCGCACTCTGTTCTCACCCCAGAGTGATCACGCTTACCTCTTAGTTCTGGTAATTTAGCCAAAACCTCAGTCATAACAGTAGCCATATCCTGTAATGTGATTTGTAATGGCCGCCCAGATGTACTCGGCGCTACAATATCACGCACCTCCCTCTGAGCGGGAGATGTAGGTACTGACACGTGAGGCGAGTTAGTCGGCATAACT
The DNA here is from genome assembly GCF_027579735.1 of Bombina bombina. NCBI lineage: Eukaryota > Metazoa > Chordata > Amphibia > Anura > Bombinatoridae > Bombina > Bombina bombina. The sequence continues at coordinate 176,711,564 of NC_069503.1, read as the reverse complement.
CTCCCCTCGTTGTTTGGTGAAATTTGTTCAATTTGTACAGATTGACTTTTATTTAAAGTAGCATCAATACAGTTAGTACATAAATTTCTATTGGGCTCCACTTTGGCATTGCAACAAATGACACAGGTATCATCCTCTGAATCAGACATGTTTAACACACTAGCAAATAAACTTGCAACTTGGAAATACAATTCAATTAGAATAATATTAAAACGTACTGTGCCTTTAAGAAGCACAGAAGATCTATGACAGTTGAAAATTAATAAATTGAAACAGTTATAGCCTCAATCCTTGTAAACAACACAACTCTAGCAAAGGTTTAATCCCATTAGCAAAGATAACAAATTCTGAAAGCAGGAAACAAATTACAGAATAAACGTTTTTTATCTCAGTCAAACTATAATTCTCACAGCTCTGCTGAGAGAAATTACCTCCCTCAAAATAAGTTTTGAAGACCCCTGAGCTCTGTAGAGATGAACCGGATCATGCAGGGAAAACAATGAGTTGCTGACTGAAATATTTGATGCATAGTAAAAGCGCCAAAAAACGGCCCCTCCCCCTCACACACAGCAGTGAGGGAGAACAGAAACTGTCAGAAAAACAGATTAAGCAACTGCCAAGTGGAAAAATAGTGCCCAAACATTTATTCACACAGTACCTCAGCAAATGAAAACGATTTTACATTCCAGCAAAAACGTTAAACATAATCTCTAGTTATTAAACAGCTTTATGAATTTCTTACAGTGTAATTCTAGTGAAGTACCATTCCCCAGAATATTGAAGTGTAAAGTATACATACATGACATTATATCGGTATGGCAGGATTTTCTCATCAATTCCATTGTCAGAAAATAAAAACTGCTACATACCTCTATGCAGATTCATCTGCCCGCTGTCCCCTGATCTGAAGTTTACCTCACTCCTCAGATGGCCGAGAACAGCAATATGATCTTAACTACTCCGGCTAAAATCATAGCAAAACTCTGGTAGATTCTTCTTCAAACTCTGCCAGAGAGGTAATAACACACTCCGGTGCTATTTTAAAATAACAAACTTTTGATTGAAGATATAAAACTAAGTATAATCACCATAGTCCTCTCACACATCCTATCTAGTCGTTGGGTGCAAGAGAATGACTGGGAGTGACGTAGAGGGGAGGAGCTATATGCAGCTCTGCTGGGTGAATCCTCTTGCACTTCCTGTTGGGGAGGAGTAATATCCCAGAAGTAATGATGACCCGTGGACTGATCACACTTAACAGAAGAAACAAAACCTTCCAAGATAAAAGCTTAATATCAATGGAATGAAGGGGTTCAAACGGAACACCCTGAAGAACTTTAAGAACCAAGTTTAAGCTCCACAGAGGAGCAACAGCTTTAAACACAGGCTTAATTCTAGCCAAAGCCTGACAAAAGGCCTGGACGTCTGGATTCTCTGCCAGACGTTTGTGTAAAAGAATAGACAGAGCTGAAATCTGTCCCTTTAGCGAACTAGCGGATAAACCCTTTTCTAAACCCTCTTGTAGAAAAGCCAATATCCTAGGAATCCTAACCTTACTCCATGAGTAACTCTTGGATTCGCACCAATATAAATATTTACGCCATATCTTATGGTAAATTTTTCTGGTCACAGGTTTCCGAGCCTGTATTAATGTATCAATAACCGAATCCGAAAACCCACGCTTTGATAGAATCAAGCGTTCAATTTCCAGGCAGTCAGCCTCAGAGAAATTAGGTTTGGATGGTTGAAAGGACCCTGAAGTAGAAGGTCCTGCCTCAGAGGAAGAGACCATGGTGGACAGGACGACATGTTCACTAGGTCTGCATACCAGGTCCTGCGTGGCCACGCAGGCGCTATCAGAATCACCGATGCCCTCTCCTGTTTGATCCTGGCAATCAGTCGAGGTAGCAACGGAAATGGTGGAAACACATAAGCTATGTTGAAAACCCAAGGGGCTGCTAATGCATCTACCAGCACCGCTCCCGGGTCCCTGGACCTGGATCCGTAACAAGGAAGCTTCGCGTTCTGGCGAGATGCCATGAGATCCAGATCCGGTTCGCCCCAACGACGAATCAGTTGAGCAAATACCTCCGGGTGAAGTTCCCACTCTCCCGGATGAAAATTCTGGCGACTTAGGAAATCCGCCTCCCAGTTCTCTACGCCTGGGATGTAAATCGCTGACAGGTGGCAAGAGTGAGACTCTGCCCAGCGAATTATCTTCGAGACTTCCAACATCGCTAGGGAACTCCTGGTTCCCCCTTGATGATTGATGTAAGCCACAGTCGTGATATTGTCCGACTGAAATCTGATGAACCTCAGTCTTGCTAACTGAGGCCAAGCTAGAAGAGCATTGAATATTGCTCTTAATTCTAGAATGTTTATTGGAAGGAGTTTCTCCTCCTGAGTCCACGAACCCTGAGCCTTCAGGGAATTCCAGACTGCTCCCCAGCCTAGAAGGCTGGCATCCGTTGTTACAATCGTCCAATCTGGTCAGCGAAAGGTCATTCCTTTGGACAGATGAACCGGTGACAACCACCAGAGAAGAGAATCTCTGGTCTCCTGGTCCAGATTTAGCAAAGGGGACAGATCCGAGTAATCCCCGTTCCATTGACTGAGCATGCATAGTTGCAGCGGTCTGAGATGCAGGCGCGCAAATGGCACTATGTCCATTGCCGCGACCATTAAGCCGATTACCTCCATGCACTGAGCTACTGATGGGCATGGAATGGAATGAAGGACACGGCAAGCATTGAGAATCTTTGATAACCTGGACTCCGTCAGGTAAATCTTCATCTCTACAGAATCTATAAGAGTCCCTAGAAAAGGGACCCTTGTGAGTGGTAACAGAGAACTCTTTTCCACGTTCACTTTCCACCCATGCGACCTCAGAAATGCAAGAACTATCTCTGTATGAGACTTTGCATTCTGAAAACTTGACGCTTGTATCAGAATGTCGTCTAGGTACGGAGCCACCGCAATGCCTCGTGGTCTTAGTACCGCCAGAAGTGAGCCCAGAACCTTCGTAAAAATTCTCGGGGCCGTGGCTAACCCGAAGGGAAGAGCCACAAACTGGTAGTGCCTGTCTAGAAAGGCAAACCTTAGGTACCGATAATGATCTTTGTGAATCGGTATGTGAAGGTAAGCATCCTTTAAGTCCACTGTGGTCATGTATTGACCCTCTTGGATCATGGGTAGGATGGTTCGAATGGTTTCCATCTTGAACGATGGTACCCTGAGGAATTTGTTTAAGATCTTTAAGTCCAAGATTGGCCTGAAGGTTCCCTCTTTTTTGGGAACCACAAATAGATTTGAGTAAAATCCTTGTCCCTGTTCCGATCGCGTAACTGAGTGGATCACTCCCATGATTAAGAGGTCTTGTACACATTGTAGAAATGCCTCTCTCTTTACTAGGTTTGTTGATAACCTCGAAAGATGGAACCTCCCTTGTGGAGGAGAGGTTTTGAAATCCAGAAGGTATCCCTGAGATATAATCTTCAACGTCCAGGGATCCTGCACATCTCTTGCCCAAGCCTGGGCGAAGAGAGAAAGTCTGCCCCCCACTAAATCCGTCTCTGGATAGGGGGCCCTGTCTTCATGCTGTCTTAGGGGCGGAAGTAGGCTTTCTGGCCTGCTTGCCCTTGTTCCATGACTGGTTGCCTTTCCAACCCTGTCTGTAACGAGCAGTAGTTCCTTCCTGTTTTGGAGCGGAGGAAGTTGATGCTGCTCCTGCCTTGAAGTTACGAAAGGCACGAAAATTAGACTGTTTGGCCTTTGGTTTGGCCCTGTCCTGAGGAAGGGCGTGGCCCTTACCTCCCGTAATGTCAGCAATAATTTCCTTCAAGCCGGGCCCGAATATGGTCTGCCCTTTGAAAGGAATGTTAAGTAGCTTAGACTTGGAAGTTACATCCGCTGACCAGGATTTAAGCCAGAGCGCTCTGCACGCCTGTATGGCGAATCCGGAATTTTTAGACGTAAGTTTGGTTAGATGTACTACGGCATCTGAAACAAACGCATTAGCTTGCTTAAGGGTTCTAACTCTGCGCAAAGCCTCATCCAATGGCTCTGTGCGAATCGCCTCTTCCAGAGACTCAAACCAGAATGCCGCTGCAGCCATGACAGGCGCAATGCATGCAAGAGGCTGCAAAATAAAACCCTGTTGAACAAACATTTTCTTAAGATAACCCTCTAACTTTTTATCCATTGGATCTGAGAAAGCACAGCTATCCTCCACCGGGATAGTGGTACGCTTGGCTAAAGTAGAAACTGCTCCCTCCACCTTAGGCACCGTCTGCCATAAGTCTAGTGTGGTGGCGTCTATAGGAAACATTTTTCTGAATATCGGGGGAGGGGAAAAAGGCACACCGGGTCTATCCCACTCCTTACTAATAATTTCTGTAAGTCTTTTTGATATAGGAAAGACGTCAGTACACACCGGTACCGCATAGTATCTATCCAACCTACATAATTTCTCTGGGATTGCCACCGTGTCGCAATCGTTCAGAGCCGCTAATACCTCCCCTAGTAACACACGGAGGTTCTCAAGCTTAAATTTAAAATTTGAAATTTCTGAATCCGGTCTCCCCGGATCAGAACCGTCACCGACAGAATGAAGCTCACCGTCCTCATGTTCTGCAAATTGTGACGCAGTATCAGACATGGCTCTCGTGTCATCAGCGCGCTCTGTCCTTAACCCAGAGCTATCGCGCTTGCCCCTCAATTCGGGCATATTATATAATACTTCTTTCATAACATTAGCCATATCATGTAAAGTGATTTGTAAGGGCCTAGATGTACTAGGCGTCTCAATTCTACGCATCTCCCGAGCGGGAGACGCAGGTACTGACACGTGAGGAGAGTTAGGCGGCATAACTTCCCCCTCGTTGTCTGGTGATAGTTTCTCTATCGGTACAGATTGACCTTTATTCAAAGCAATATCAATACAATTGGTACACATTGTTCTATTGGGCTCCACATTGGCTTTTGAACATGATGAACAAACAGTTTCCTCTGAATCAGACATGTTTAAACAGATTTAGCAATGAAACTAGCAAGCTTGGAAATCACTTTCAATAAGTTTACAAGCAATATAAAAAACGCTGCAGCGCTTTAAAAATACAGATATAATTAAAACAATTCTTAACAAGAAGTGTAAAATTAGCAGAGGATTGCACCCATTAGCAAAAGGATGATTAACCCCTCAATACCCAAAACGGATAAAACGGATATCAATTAAGATTTAACGCTTTTAATCACAGTCAAGCACACTGTCACAGATCTGCTGTGACTGATTACCTCCCTCAAAAATGACTTTTGCAGACCCCTGCGCTCTCTTGAGACGTCCTGGATCAAAGAGGAAGAAGCAGGAAGACTGTGCTAGAATTTTAACTGCGCAACAAGGCGCTAAAACAAGGTCCCTCCCACTCCTATCACAACAGTGGGAGCCCTGATATAACGGTTTCCATGCAGAAAATATATGTCAGCCATGTGGAAAAAAATCATGCCCAAAGAGATTTATCACCAAAGTACCTCACAAAAACGAATAACATGCCAGTAAACGTTTTAATAAAAAATAAAATTTTCCAATGTCATGCAAAGTTATCACTAAGCCTGCTACCAGTCGTTACCACTGCAGATAAGGCTTAAGTATTATTTCAGTTTTAACAGTATTCTCTCAGTCAAATTCTAGTCCCTAGAAAATAACTCTACTGTGCATACATTCATCAGCCTGATACCAGTCGCTACTACTGCATTTAAGGCTGTACTTACATCATACGGTAACAGCAGTATTTTCTTAGTCAATTCCATTCCCAGAAAATAAAGTACTGCACATACCTCATTTGCGGAGGACCCCGCATGCTATTCCCAGTTTCTGAAGTTACCCCACTCCTCAGAATGTCGAGAACAGCCAGTGGATCTTAGTTACGCCTGCTAAGATCATAGAAAAAAAACGCAGGCAGTTTCTTCTTCCAAATACTGCCTGAGATAGAAAAACAGCACGCTCCGGTGTCATTTAAAATAACAAACTTTTGATTGAAGAATAGTTAAGTAAAAACTCCAGCTCCTCTCGCGACCTCCTTCTTTGTTGAGGGTTGCAAGAGAATGACTGGATATGACATGTGAGGGGAGGAGCTATATAGCAGCTCTGCTTGGTTGATCCTCTTGCAACTTCCTGTTGGGAAGGAGAATATATCCCATAAGTAATGGATGACCCGTGGACTGAACACACTTAACAAGAGAAATAGTATTTTAATAATTTTATTTAAAAAAAAAAATGTGCAAACAAGGCTGTAAGGAATATAGGATTGCTAAAGTAATGATCCTAGTTTCGACACAGTTTTGTTTGCACGCTCTCTTTTATTGGCTGTTTTATATATTTGTCCCTAATTATCCTCAGCAGAAAAGATAGATACAGGGGAAACTTAGGTTTCAACATGGCAGTGCACATGTTTCCAGTGGATTGGGAAAACCAACAATTTTAAAAGTTTAAATACAGGAAAAAAGGAAGTATAGTGCAAAGTTTATTTTACTACACATAATAATAAACATTTACTAGAATTTTAAACTGTTTAATGTCCCTTTAAATGACAAGAAAAGAAATAAAATAAGTAATTAAACATTTTATGGGGAATTAAATTTTGAGTTTAAAATAAAAAGGCCTAAATAAGCACTATAATAGTTTTTGGTAAATGGTAAGGCAAAGAAAATAAATTAACTCAAAATTGCATGAGATATGCTTAAAGGGACAGGGAACTGTAATATTTTATCCCCTTTAATGTGCTCCCAACTATCCATTTTACCTATTGGTGTGTTAATAATTGTTCACAAATAGCTTCTTCACCTTTTATTTTCTCATTAGAAATAGTTTATTTTGCCGATTGTATCCCCACCCATACTAAACATTTCTGAACTTAAAAGGGACAGTATACACCAATTTTCATTTAACTGCATGTAATAAACATTACTATATACAATAATATGCACAGATACTGATATAAAAATCCAGTATAAAACCTTTTAAAAACGTACTTAAAAGCTCCCAATTTAGCACTGTTGATGAGGTTAGGCTGGGACACCCACTGAAAGGGGCTGATAGCAGACCCTCCCCTGCATATGAAAAGACCCATTATACAAACGGAAGCAATCTGCAGTCTGTATACATCAGTATACATCAAACGTTGGGGCTTGGTTAGGAGTCTGAAATTCAGCACAATGTTTTTTTTAAAAATAAGCAGAACTATACATTGTTACAAAAACACTCCCAGATGGGCTATATAACTGGATCATCTACAAAACATTTATGCAAAGAAAAATCAAGTGTACAATGTCCTACGTTCTGGTTACAAAAAGAACATGTAAACAAGAAGGTTTAGATAAAACAATGCTCTCAGTGGGAGTCTGTGACAGAGAGGTACTAAAGTGTTCATTTTCCATTGTTGCAGCGCTGCTCCGTATTTGACTGTTCTTTCCAAACAACACTTTTCTCTGGCTGCACAGAACGGTTTGAAGAGAAAAGCCTGATGTGGAGCAGCATGGCATAGTGAAAGCGCTAACAATTGTGGATATGTTTTCTTTCTGCAGACATGCTGCATTTTCTGCAATGACATCTCAAATCACAGCATGTTATGCTTTGGGGCTGACAAGACTTGTAAGATAATCTCGCCAGAGCAGGGAGCTTTAGATCATCAGGCCTTTGAATAAACAGTAATAAAGATGATAAGGTGGACTTTGTGTAAATAATTAGACAGCCTATTGTATTAGTTGTGGTTTCAGTTATCAGAAACAGCTATTTCATATACAAAAATATATCTAAAGGAACATTTCCCCATACATTTTAAACTCTGCAGCTGGTATAACAAGTAATTGAAAACGCATTATTTTACAGTACACTGTCCCATTAAGGCTATTAATTAACCCTTACACTTCTGTATGAAATATGGTCAGACTCTTATCTGCTGTCATAATCTATGTTTCTACAATATTGGTAACTGATTCTTCAAGGAGGGGACAGCAGATTATAAACATACAAAAGTGATCTGCTACCACTGACGTCTCTAAATTCCTTGTGTGAAAATAGCTGATGTGTAACTGAAAAGGTTAAATGAGAACTACAGACCAATAAAGTGTCAATTTTAAAAACGCATATAATTTTTAAACAGAATTTGTTGGTTTTATTACATAATCTTTCAATGTCAATTATACTCAGATTTCTCTAATTTTGATTATAAATCATAATGTGTTTTAGTAATCTAATAGTTTACACCTCGTAAAAAGTTCCATATTCATAACAGAGAGTAACAGTGGTCCCTAATTCCTTTTGACATCTGTTTGAAGTTTGGCAACAATCTTCCATATCATCAGGTTTGTTGTGCACAGCTAACAAGCACAATTATATTTCTCTAGCTTTGGGCAGCCAATAACAAAGCTGAGAAGAAACAACTTAAATATGGATACAATGCTCTTTTAGAAATTAAAGGGACGTGGAACCCAAAAAATGTATTTCGTGATTCAGATAGAGCATACAATTTAAAACAACTTTCCAATTTACTTGTATTATCCAACATGCTTCATTCTTTTGGTATCCTTTGTTGAAGAAGCAGCAATGCACTACTGGCCGCTAGCTGAACGCATTGGGTGAGCCAATAACATGAAGCATATATGTGCAGCCACCAATTAGCAGCTCCTGAGTCTACCTAGGTATCCTTTTGAAGAAAGGATTCCAAGAGAATAAAAACAAACTAGAGCAAGTTGTTTAAAAATCACATGCTCTAACGCCAATTTACTTTGTTCTCTTGGTATCTTTTGCTGAAAAGCATACTTAGGTAGACTCAGGCACTAGCTGCTGATTGGTGGTTGCACATGTCGGCCTCTTGTCATTGACTTATGGATATGTTCAGCTAGCTCCCAGTAATGCATTGCTGCTCCTTTAATAAAAGATACCAACAGAATGAAGCAAATTTGATAACTGACGTAAATTGCAAAGTTGTTTAAAACTGTATGCTCTTTCTGAATCATGATAGAAAAAGTTGGCGTTTCATGTCCCTTTAATCGGAGAAAAGTCAGATACAGAGATAAGAGATTTTTGTTGCTAAATTCTCCCCATATAGCTAATACATGATACTTTCTGCCCGGGGCAAACTGCTGTCATTTCACCCATAATCATCACATTAAAGAAAACAAAACAAAGAACTGCACAGCCGTTTGTATCGTGTAACAAGACGCCCCACCGAGTGACCACAGAGAGGAAACTGATTCACATCTGCAGGACATTAACCCAGACCAAAAGAAAACCATAGTGGCTCAGATATCACTTTCAGGGTTTTGAGCAAGGAATCTGCTCTCCTTTGTTTAACTAAACTAATAAGTAAAGCGTGTGAGGGATTTAAAATGGAATATAAAAGTTCAAATTACTGTGTCATCCCAGGAGAAGAAAAAGAAAACGGTAATACTTGTTAATAACTTTTAGAAATACTTACAAAGAACAATTTCTTCTACAACACACATTTAAATGGACTTTATTGTTTACAATTTTAGAGCATTTTCTTTAGAAACAATTACCCATTCTTCACGAAGGGCTAGATTACAAGTGGCGTGCAATCGTAGGGTGCGTTATGTTTTGCGCAACCTTGCACCGAGAATAACGCAGGTCTAGATGGTTAAATATTTTAACCAAAAGCATCTTGAGATACTAAACACTAAATATATTTCCTGCACCTCCCTTTAATGAGTGCTGTCAATATGGAACCTAAGTTACACTCCAGGTATCTGAAGGAAAGTTACTGCACATGTGTAGCCAGGTAAGCAAGTACAATCTAGATTTCAAAATGACTGCACCCATGACTAGAGGGAATTAGCACCTCAATACAAAGCTTATAAAAAGTAAATTTATGATTACATGATAAATTAATTTCTTCTATGATACGACGAGTCCACGGATTCATCCTTTACTTGTGGCATATTATCCTCCTGCTAACAGGAAGTGGCAAAGAGCACCCCAGCAGAGCTGTCTATATAGCTCCTCCCTTAGCTCCACCCCCCAGTCATTCGACCGAAGGTACAGGAAGAAAAAAGAGAAACTAAAAGTTGCAGAGGTGACTGAAGTTTTGAATAAAAAAAAAAAATCTGTCTAAAATTGACAGGGCAGGCCGTGGACTCGTCGTATCATAGAAGAAATTAATTTATCAGGTAAGCATAAATTTACTTTTCTTCTATAAGATACAACGAGTCCACGGATTCATCCTTTACTTGTGGGATACAATAACAAAGCTAAAGGACACGGATGAACGGGAGGGACAAGACAGATGGCTAAACAGAAGGCACCACTGCTTGAAGAACTTTTGTCTCAAAAATAGCCTCCGAAGAAGCAAAAGTATCAAATTTGGAAAATTTGGAAAAGGTATGAAGTGAAGACCAAGTCGCAGCCTTACAAATCTGTTCAACAGAAGCATCATTTTTAAAAGCCCATGTGGAAGCCACCGCTCTAGTAGAGAGAGCTGTAATTCTTTCAGGAGGCTGCTGTCCAGCAGTCTCGTATGTCAAACTGATGATGCTTTTTAGCCAAAAAGAAAGAGGTAGCCATAGCTTTTTGACCTCTACGTTTTCCAGAGTAAACAACAATCAGAGAAGATGTTTGACGGAAATCTTTGGTCGCTTGCAAGTAAAACTTCAAGGCACGAACCACGTCCAAGTTGTGCAAAAGACGCTCCTTCTTAGAGGAAGGATTAGGACACAGGGAAGGAACAACAATTTCCTGATTAATATTCTTATTAGTAACAACCTTAGGAAGGAATCCAGGTTTGGTACGCAAAACCACCTTATCAGCATGAAAAACAAGATAAGGCGAGTCGCATTGCAATGCAGATAGTTCAGAAACTCCTCAAGCGGAAGAGATAGCAACTAAAAACAGAACTCTCCAAGATAGAAGCTTAATATCTATGGAATGCATAGGTTCAAACGGAACCCCTTGAAGAACTTTAAACTAAATTCAAACTCCATTGCGGAGCAACAGGTTTAAACACAGGCTTGATTCTAACTAAAG